>NC_092508.1:39029151-39357484 GCF_047511675.1 Marmota flaviventris | reverse complement strand
AGAATATGTTGTTTTAATATGGTCCTAAGTTTGAAAATGTTATAAACTCAAAATTTGAAATATACTTCTACTGCTAATATTTTATTAGCCTGCAAAGTTATATTGTATTAGTTGTTGTCTTAAATTGTATAATATGTCAAATTAAAGGTGTTCTCCAAATGTTAAGATTTTAAAATTTAATTTCTTTTGCAAATGTATTGATAAGTAGGTCCAGTATAGATTGTAATATAGCTCTAGAAAAAAGAATAAATCAGGGTTGGGGCTGTAACTCAGTGGTAGAGTGCTTGCCTGGCATGTGTGAGGCACTGGGCTCAATCTTCAGTACCATATATAAATAAATAAAATAAAAGTATAAAAAAATACAGCATTAAAAAATAAATGAATCAATCAGTAACAAAGATCACCAGCTAGAAATTTGCAAATGTAGATTTTAATTTATATGAATTTTTTGGATGTTGATGTATAGACAGAGTTAAAATAAATACCTTTATTGGATAATTTTGGTAACTAATTCAAGTATATTTTGGGGTTAAATAATTCTGATTAATAAGAATTTCTGATAATTATGAGGAGTTACCAAGTTTGTTTGCTCTGTATATATTGTATATTTGGGGTCTTGTCTGTGATTTTTGGTGGTGTTCATCCACATGTGTTTACATTAAAAAGTATATATAGTTATTTATTTATTCTCTTATAGAATATTTTGGAGTATATATACATTTCTGGTTTTCCCCAGAAATTTAGTGTATTTTTCTTTAAACTTGTAATTTAAGTTGCTTTTTAGGTTGTTACTTTGAGATAATTTGCTTCTAGATTGGATTATTGCCAAACTAATGGAAGATATATATTCGGAAAGAGAGTTATGTATTTATAGTATGAGACATTTTATCTTCAAATTAATGTTTTTGTTTCCAGCCTCAATTTGTCCTATTTAGATAAAGTAACCACTTTTATTTCCTTTTTTCCCCTAATATGACTGGAGGTAGAGAGCTGTGGTAGTTTTGACAAACCTTGGTTGGTTTAGTTGGCCAGTAAGTTTGTTGACTTCCAATTCTCATGTCTAAAATCTGTACCTCTGGCTACCTCTCTGACCTATTAATATTATCAGGTTTCATCGATTTTATTGTTCCTACCTGTGAACAGGGGGCAGAGTAACTTGGTTGCTCCTTATTTAAGTGAGCCTCTAGACTTTACTTGAATATATATTTTTCTCTCTGGATAGGGTTTTACTTCTTGTGCCTTATAGAGTAAGTGTTGTTGGGGGGATCTTGCTCTTATCCTTCAGTTTCACCAACCAGGAAGGGTTTTATAATGATATTTCTCTGACCCTGGTTCCTTAAAAATTGATTTCCTCCTCCTTCCTTGCCTTGGAATATTTGCAAGGATCAAAGCTAAAGAATTTAAGTCCACTTGAATCTAATGTATGAAATATGATATGTCAAGAGCTTTGTAATGTTTTGAACAACCAATAAAAAAAAAATAAAAACTTAAAAAAAAAAAAGAATTTAAGTCCAGTGGTTAGAACTTCATACCTGGATGAGCTGCAAAGCTTCCATCAGCAATAGATGACCTATCGTTTTAATTCCATGATCTAATTTAGCTAATGAGTGTTGGCTATTGTGTGAATGTCACTGAATATTGTGACTAGTTGCCAGTGGATAAACAATTTTATTGATAAAATTAACTACTTAGTGGGCCAAGTCTCATCTCCTCACTGATCTATTTGTGAAATTTTTAAGTTATCTGAGGAAGAGATGCATTTTCCCTTTGTTCACTTAAAATAAGAATTCATAAAAATTCTTTCAGCAGACTGATAGTCCTATTAAGATTTGATTAGAAAAATAGTATTTTACATTAAAAGTTTCACAGAATTGTAATCTCTAGGGGAGCACTTTGAAATCAGTGAAATTTCCTACAGATGAATTTGGTAAAGAATTTTTAAAGGAAATACATTTCTGTTTTTGTTTAGGCTGCTAATACAAGTTGTAATCAAAACTTATAGCTCCCCAAACATTTGCATTTATTTCTGGTATCTTATTCTGCTTATCTTGATAAAGAATTGTGAACAAATTCCTCTTCACCATAACACCTATTTATTTCAAAAGTTATTTTGTAAAAATGTTTCTCATATTCTTAGTCAGTTATATATAGTAAGATACTTAAAAAGTGGTAAATTGTATAGCAAGCCAAATTGAAGAAAAGGGAATTCCAAAATAGTGTAGAGAAGAGAAGAAATCAAGGGGAAGAGCACAGAATTATCCTTTGGAACCATAAAGCGACCAGTAATGCTTTCTTAACTCTTCATGTGAATATCCTTCCACTTTGGGCTGATATGTTGTTTCTTAAACTTTTTATTAGAAAGATTCATAAAAATGTACATTAGATAGATACTTTGTTTCACTTTAGTGCTCAAGGAAACTATTATAATTATATTCTTTAAATAAAGAGTTTTATTGTGTATGACTGTGCCTTCAGACAGTGGAAAGTTTATTTATAGTCTAGATATTAAGAGCAAATCATAGCCTTGTGTCATTTTAAGTCACTGTTTCTAATATTGTGGGCCATTGAGGTACTATTTATAAGTTGATTTGCGTTTTTTCTTTTATTAAGAGTTCAGGGTGGCTAAATGTTATGGTTTTATTTGTTTTTAAGAACAGCAGTCCATAAAGTTTCTTAAAAAGCATAGTCTAGGAAAGATAACCTGTCTTCCATGACTCGTTTATCTTATGTTTATTCTTCTTTAGGACTTTTTTGTTCCATGCCATCATACTAATCTTGACAATTTTTCCCTACAGCATGGATTTGTGGTATCATTTCTATCACTGTCATTAGCCTGCTTTCCTTGCTAGGCGTGATTTTGGTTCCCATCATTAACCAGGGATGCTTTAAATTCCTTCTCACATTTCTTGTTGCACTCGCCGTGGGAACAATGAGTGGAGATGCCCTTCTTCATCTACTGCCCCATGTAAGAATTCTTTTTAACTTTAAAAAATTTTTAAATATTGAAATTAAAAGGATTCTTTAATAGCAAGCTGTTCAAATACTAATCTAGTATTTATGATATGCTATTACTTATTGAATGGAGTTTGTTTTGTTCCATTTTCAGTTTAACTAGCAATATTTTTGAAAAAAATTGAATCATTATGTTTTTAAGTAGAAGCTAGGAATGATATATCTGTCTATCAGTATACTATGAAAGCCTTTAAGAAGAAATGTATAAGAGCTGTAATGATTATACATATAGCCAGGAGGTCAAAGTGGTGACCTGATGGTAGATTAGTTGGTGTGTTTTGTTACTACTAAATTTGAGGCATTTAAGCAGTCATTATTCCCATTTGTAAAGGACTCATCACCTCCTTTTTTTACTTCTGGCTTCTTTGACAATAGTATCTAACTCTTACAGACATTTGAGTCCATGGTGTTTGCTTCACCATGAAAAGTATTACTTTCTGGACAAGTCATCATGTAAAGTAAATTAAAATGAAAGTGAGGTAATCTCTAGGGGAGCACTTTGAAAACTAAAAGATATTCAATACCTATGATCACACTGGTATGTGAAATCTGAAACAGTTTATCTCATAGAAGTTGAGAGTGAAATAGTGCTTCCAGAGGCTGGGAGAATAGAAAGGAGGGAAGAGATGGGGAGGGGTTGATCAACGGGCACTAATTTGCAGTTAGATAGGAGAACTAAGTTCTGGTGTGCCATTACACAGTAGGGGACTATAGATAATGTGATGTATTTATTTTTTTTAAAGTTGGAAGGAAGTGTTTTAGATATTTTCACCATGAAGAAATGATAAATGTTTGAGGAGCTAGATATGTTTGCCCTAATTTGAACATTACATAATTTATACATGTAATTGAAACATTACATGGCACCCCATTAATATGTACAATTTTTATTGTCAATTAAAAAGTAAAATTAAAAGCATTTTTTCTAATGTTCTCTATAAGATTGTAATCTCCATTGTTTGAATACCATTTCAGTTATTTGTTTATAAGTTTTCTTCATTCTTATTCATAGTCTCAGGGTGGACATGATCACAGTCATCAGCATGCACATGGACATGGACATTCTCATGGACATGAATCTAAGAAATTTTTGGAAGAATATGATGCTGTATTGAAAGGACTTGTCGCTCTAGGAGGCATTTACCTGCTCTTTATCATTGAACACTGCATTAGAATGTTTAAGCATTATAAACAACAGAGAGTAAGTACTTTTTATTGTTTATTTTCTGAGAAAAATAGTTCAAAACAAAAATCATCTTTTTCTGGATATATGCTTTTCTTAATTATAATGATGTTCTGTGTTACATCTTTCTTCCTTTTCTTTTTTTTTTTTGTGGTACTGAGGGTAAAACCTAAGACCTTGCACATGCTATACATAGGTTGTAGCGCTGAGCTTCTCCCAGTTCCACTATGAATAGGAGTGAAGAAAACTTATAAAAAATAACTGAAATGGTATTTCAGCAATGGAGATTAGCTATTTTTAGTCACTAATCTTCAAAGGAAAGGCTGATGTTGATGCCATTTTTTTTAGTTACAATTATTTTGGGATTTATAATCAAGATATAACAGTCTGTTAATTTCTCTTTTATCATATCTAATTGATTTAAGTAGGATGGTAAAAGCTACTCACCAATTTATGCTTACTACAAAAATGTCTAAATAGAAGAAAATTTTATCAATTTTAGATAATATTTTCAATGATGACTTTTATTACTGTAATATCTTCTAGTGAAAATATTTTCACACAATACATTTAATCAGAAATGCCTCAACAATAGTAGAAGTAGTAGAAGTAAGAAGAGGTCAGAATAAGGGGGCTTTGTGGAGAGAAATAGGATGAAATGATGGAAATGGTCATTGTTTTCAAAGGTTATATACTATTAGGGAGGAAATGCTCGGACTATTTATTAAATACCCTGATTGTCATGCAGTTAGCTTCTGTTTTTGATGTCACATTTATGAGAGAAATCTAAATAACTAAAAAGAAATTTTCCACCGAAAAAGAAGTTCAGGGCTACTGCCATTTACTTAGGTTTAGCCTTCTTCTTACTCACATTAGTTCATATCTACCTCAAAAGCTTTATCCTGAATACAACTCACTAACATGTTTGAAACATTAACACTAATCTTTTCTTTTTTTTTTTATATTTACTCTTAAGTTTTAGGTGCACACAATATTTTTATTTTATACTTAAGAGGTGCTGAGAATTGAACCCAGTGCCTGGAGCATGCTAGGCGAGCACTCTACCACTGAGCCACAACCCAGCCCCTAACACTAATCTTTTAGTATATTCTGTTAAAGAAAAACTTTCCATCAAAAAAAAAAAAAAAAATCTTACATATTGTTAACTCCAAATATATTTTTTCCCTGTCAAAAACTGTATAGTTTTTGAATACTGGATACTCTTAATTTTATACTATTTTTATGTATTTTATTTATATAAATATGTATTTTGTTACCCCCTTGAGACAAAACTAGGTTTTGAACAGAGCTGTGCACTAGGATTTGGGGAAGTAATTGTAGTTCACACACAGCTGTGTAACTGCAACTCATTCCCTACCATTTCCAGTAGCTATTTAAATCATGGGAAATAAATCTTATTTCATATCTATAATTTCCTTTCACATTTCCGATTGTGTACTTAATTTTAGTTACCATATTTTAGTGAGGACATCATAATATTTGATTGCCTCTAAAGGAGGGATAATTAAGATGGTGAGCCAAGAATGGCAAAAGGGAACCGGGAAGGATCAATTTAGAAAAAAATGAAAGAGTTCTAACAGCATTTTGTTCTTGAAGGGTCATCTGAAAGGTGAAATAATTCCTAAAGCATGGTAGGGAATAAGACGTGGTGAGAAGGATACTGAGGCAGGAGTGGCTGGGGTGACACAAGGTTTCTCTAAGGAGACCATAGCAGAATAATTTGGAAGAGAGGTGATAAGCATTTGAACTAGATCATGGGCAATAAGGAGTGGGGGAAGAGAAGGCAATTAAGAGGATTATTTAGATGAGAATCAGTAAGAGGACTTTATAATTGGTTAGATACAAAAAATACAAATATTTAAGAATTACTTTAAAATCATATCATCTCAATAAATGAAGAAAAATCATTAAATAAAATTCAACATCCGTTCATGATAAAAACCCTAAACAAATTAGGTATTAAAGGATCCTCCAACAACATAATAAGGGCTACATATGACAGACCCACAGCCAATGTCATACTGAAGAGGGGAAAGCTGAAAGTATTTCCTCTAAGATTTGGAACATTTGGACATTTTAGAGCGTTAGGACAGAGAAAGAAATAAAAGATATACAGATAGGAAGGGAAGAAGTAAATTATCCCTGTTGGCAGGTAATATTATTTCTATATATAGAAATACCTAAAAGACCCCACCAAAAGATGCTAGAACTAATAAATGAATTCAGCAAAGTTTCAGGATACAAAATCATCAGTGATGAACTTGCTGAGAAACCCATGTCCTATTCATAATAGCTGAAAAAAATAAAACTAAACTAAAAAAGCCCTCAGGATAAATTTAACCAAGGACATGAAAGATCTCTACAGTGAAAATTAGAAAACACTTAAGGAAAGAAATTGAGGAAGACACACACACACACACACACACAAATGGAAAGACTTCCCAAGGTTATGGGTTGGAAGACTTGATATTTATAAAAGCCCATACTACCCAAAACGATATACAGATTCAGTGCAGTTCCCATCAAGATATCAGTGATATTCTTCACAAAACTACAGAGGCATAAAAGACCTCAAATAGCCAAAGCAACATTGAACAAAAAGAAGAAAGCTGGGAGCATCATAATACCTAATTTCACAATCAAGAACGTGAAGAGAGAGCCTACAGAATGGGAGAAAATCTTTTGTCACCTGTACCTCAGAGCGTTAATCTCTAGGATATGTAAAAACTTAACACCCAAAACCACAAAATAATTCAATCAATAAACAGGCAAAGGAACTGAATTGCACTTCACAGAAGAAATATGAACTTTCAAAAATACATGGAAAGGGGTGGGGTTGTGGCTCAGTGGTAGAGCACTTGCCTAGCATGTGTGAGGCACTGGGTTCGATCCTTAGCACCACGTATAAAAAAATAAATAAATATCCATCAACAACTAATAAGAATATTTTTTTAAAAAATGTGAAAAAATGTTCAACATCTCTAGCAATTAGAGAAATGCAAATTCAAATTACATTGAGATTCTATCTCACTCCAATCAGAATGCCAATTACCAAGAATACAGATAACAATATATGTTGGCAAGGATGTGGGGAAAAAAGTCTACTCATACATTGCTGGTGGGACTGCAAATTGGTGGAACCGCTCTGGAAAGCAGTATGGAGATTCCTTAGGAAACTTGGAATAGAACCACCATTTTATCCATTTATCCTACTCCTCCCACTCCTCAGTGCATACACCAAGGACTTAAATCAGCATACTACAGTGATACAGCCACATCACTGTTTATTGCATCTCAATTCACAATAGATCAGCTATGAAATCAGCCTAGGTGCCCTTTAACAAATGAATAGATAAAGAAAATGAGGTATAACACAATGGAATATTACTCAAGTCTAAAGAGGAATGAAATTATGGCATTAGCTGGTAAATGAAATGGAACTGGAGATATCATGCTAAGTGAAATAAACCAATCCAAAAAACTCTAAGGCCTAACGTTCTTTCTGATATGTTCACAACAAGTGAGGGAGGAAGAGAATAGAAATTCAGAGGTTTAGACAAAGGAGAATGAAGCAAAGGCAGGGGGGATGGGCACAGGAAAGACAATAGAATGAACCAGACATAATTTTCCTATGTTCATATATGAATACACTGCCAGCAAAGTTCCACGTCATGTACAACCACAAGAATGGGATCCTAATTAGAAAAAGTTATACTCCATGAATTTATAATATGTCAAAATACACTCTACTGTCATATATTTCTAAAAGGAAAAAAAGAAACTCATCTCCTTTGCTACCCATCATGGCACCCATGCAAGCACCCCACTCAAATCTCAACCATCTGTTTTTTTTTTTAACAACTGAACCACAATCAAAAGCTCTTCTTAATCAAGTTTCTGCTATTCCCCCATAGCATATCCAAGTGAAAGATCTGTGCTGTGATCTGGCTTTCTCCTCTTCACCCCATCCTGCTTCCTTCCCTTTACCCTTTATTGGTGTTCTCTCAATAAAACTTTTGTACCTGCCAAAAAAAAAAAAAGGAAAAAAAAAACAACCTATTTCAAGACATACTACAGAACAATAGTAACCAAAACATCATGGTACTTGCATGAAAACACCTAGACCATTGGAACAGAATGGAGATCTAGAAATAAACCTACACATCAGTCAGCTGATTCCCGATAAAGGCAACACAAAACATATATTGGAAAAAGGACAGTTTCCACAATAAATGGTACTGGGAAAATGACATTCATATGCAGAAGATTGAAACTTGACCCCTATCTCTCATCCTATGCAAAAATCAACTCAAAATGGAGCAGAGACCTAAACATAAGACCCCAAAGTATGAGCCTATCAGAAGAAAACATGGAGATACTTAAAGACATTGTTATGGACAATTGTTTTTCTAGATATGACCCCAAAAAGCACAAAAATCAAAAGCACAAAAAAGCAAAAATTGAAAAATGGTATTACAGCAAACTGAAAAGCTTTTGCACAGTGAAGGAAACAACAGAGGAAAGAGATAACTATAGAATGAAAGAAAATATTTGCCAACTATTCATCTGACAAAGGATTAATATCCAGGATACATAGGAACTCACAATAACACAGAAGTGGTCTAGTTTTTAAAAAGGGCCAGGGATATAGGTACATGAAAAAGAAAAAAGCTCAGCATCACAAATCATGAAGGAAATGCATATCAAAACCACAGTGATAGGTCTGGGGATATAGCTCAGTGATAAAGCACTTGCCCAGCATGTGTGACACTCTGGGTTTGATCCCCAACACACAAATGCATGAGATCTCCCCCCAGTAAGAATGGCTACTATCAAAAATACTAAAGATAACAAATATTGGCAAAGGATATATGTAGAAAAGGGAATCTTTGCACAGTATTGATGGGATTGTAATTTATTATAGTCATTAGGGAAAACCGTATGGAGGTCCCTCAGAAAATTAAAAATACAACTATCAAGATTGAGCAATTCAACTACTGGGTATATATCCAAAGGAAATGAAATTAGTATATCAAAGAGATCTCTGCACTCTCATGTTCATTGTAGCACTATTCATAATCACCAAGAAAGAAAAACAACCTGTGTCCCTCACTTAGGTGAAAAAAGAAATTGTATATATACACATATGGAAATTGTATGTATACATGTATGGCATACATACACAATGGAATATTATTCGACCTTAAAAATAAAGAAGTTTTGTCATTTGTGATAACATGGATGGAGCTAGGGATTATTATGTTAAGTGAAATAAACCAATAACTCAGGCATAGTAAGACAAGTAGAATTTCAGAGTTCACTCATGTGGAGGTGGGATGGGGGAGGAATGAGGAAATGTTGGCCAGTGAATACTAAGTTACAGTTAGATAGGAATGAGAAGTTCTGGTGTGCTGTTGCACAGGAGGGTGACCATAAATAATGTACTGCACATGAATTTTGTAAGTTCTTTTCATAAAGAAATAATAAAAGCTTGAGGAAATAAATATACTTATCCTTATTTAAACATTATACAATGTATCCATGTATTGAAATATAACATGATATACTATATGTACAGTTTTTATGTTTTAATATTTTTAATTGTAAAAAATGGACATATGACATGAATTAACTTCTTAAGAAATACATGAAAAAATAAACTTAAGTCACCAGGGAAATATGACTCACAATTACTTTGAAGGGTGGGCATGTAACTCATTGGTAGAATGCATGCTCAGCATGCATGAAGCCCTGGGTTCAAGCTCCAGCATCACCAAGAAGGAAAAACATATATATTATAATGAGTTATCCCTGTTAGAATGGCTATCATCCAGACAACAAAAAGTGACAATTTCTGATGAGGATGTAGAGAGAAAGGAACTCTTCTACAGTGTTGATGGATAAATTAGGATAGCCATTATGGAGAACAGTATGGAGGCTCCTCAGAAAACTAAAAATAGATGTACTGTATGACTTCAGCTATCCCTCTTTTAGCATTTATGCAAAGGAAATGAAATCAACCTACTAATGAGATACCTGCATGCCCATATTTATTGCAGCACTATTCACAGTAGCTCAGATGTGGAATCAACCTAGGTGCCCATCAATAGATGAATGAAAAAGAATATGTATATACGAAATAGAATGTTGTTAAGCCATAGAAAAGAATTAAATTGCCATTTGTAGCAAAATGGGTAGAATTGGAAGACATTATGTTAAATGAAATAAGCCAGACACAGAAAGATAAGTATCACATATTCTGTTGTGGAAATTAAAAACACCTGCTTGAATGTGAAATAGTGATTGCCAGACGTTGTACGGAGCAGAGAGTAGGACAGCAGGTACCACAGCACAGTTGGATGGAGGAGTGAATTCTGTGTTCAACAACACAGGGTGACTGCAGTTCACATGAACCTAGTGTATGCTTTATGAAGATCTAGAAGAGAGGAGTTCATGGGATTCAAACAAAAACAAGGAGAGGAAAATGTTAATTTCTCCAATTTGATCAGCGAGCACTGTGTTCATGTTTTGAAACTGAACCCCATTAATATGTACAATTAATACGTGTTAGTAGAAAAAAGCTCATCACTGTAATAAAGTATATATTGCAATATATGTAAAGAAGTTAAAGTCCTAGTTATTTTCTCCAAATGTGTACACCTCTAACATTGAAGCAGCATATAGTATTAGGGACGGTGTAGTTTACCGGCAAGTATAGAATATAATTCTTGCTTTAAGGGATAAATAAGTTGTTATTTTTTTAATATTTATTTATTTTTTGGTTGAACACAATATCTTTATTTATTTATTTTTATGTGGTGCTGAGGATTGAACCCAGGTCCTCACTTGTACTAGGTATGAGTGCTCTACCACTGAGCAACAACCCTGGCCCTAAATAAGTTTTTTTTTTTTCTCCATCTTATTTTGGGCCCCAATTTACTGATGAAATTAAATACATTTTAAAAGGGAAGAAAATTGATGTAAGAGAATGGAAGTTCCAAAACATGACAGCTTTTTTTGTAAATTTGAAATTTGGAAAATAAAAAACTGAAAGGAAAACCTTTGGTTGGGTTGGGGCTGGGAGAGGTCTCCAGATCTAGGAAGGAACTCTTCAAATGTATCCAAGGAAAGGATTTGTCTAGATAAATCACTGCCTGTTCTTTAGATGAACAAGACAGTAAGTACACAACTGGAAAAGGGCACAACTTTTTTTTGAAGAAAGAGAATTAATTGTATTTAAATAGAACAGATACTTGACAGGCTTCTCAGAAGGATCAGTTTGTGTATTGAAAGGGAGCTTTCAGTCTGGCTGCTGGGCTGGTCAGGGTAGAGCTGAAAGGTGCTCCACTTCTATCTTACTGCTCCTCCACCTGATGTCTCCTCAGAGTCAAGATTAAACTACTTCACAGGTTTTATGGCTGGCCTCACTGAGCAAAAGCAAAGGCTTCCTGGCCCTTTTAAGACTAGTCCTGGAACAGGCACTGACTACTTCATTCTATCAATCAGAATAAGTCAGAAGGACAGCCAAAGTCTAGGGCAGAGGATAAACTCCACCTCCTTCCGTGTACAGCGGAATAGTCATACAGGAACGAGGAAGTGGGTGGTAGCTGTCTTTGGAGACTGCTTCATGCCTAGCTAGCCATATAAGCTCACTTAAGCCTGACACATCATTAAGGCCTATAAATAAAACCAACAAGAAAATGCCGCACCATATAGTTAGAACCTCTGAAAGAAGTGAACTACAAATTTAGGATATACCTGAAGTATGACTCTTTTCATTATGGTATAATCAGGGCAATAAGAAATTGCATCAAGCACAGAGTAAAATTCAAATGAATAAGCTTTAATTTTTTTAACTTTTCTGTTACATTTAATACTGTGCATTGTGTTCTTTAATGTAGATTAATTGAACCTCTTAGCTTAGTATTTGTTAAAATATGAAAGTTTAAGTCAAGCATTTTGGTACATGTTTGTAATAGCCAGTCAGGAGGCTGGGACAGGAGGATTACAAATTTGAGGCCAGCCTCAGCAACCTAGCAAGACTCTTTCTCAAAATAAAAAGGCTCGAGATGTAGCCCAGTGGTAGAGCAACTCTGGGTTCAATCCCCAATACTACAAAAATCAATCAATCAGTACACACATTTGGTTGGATTTTTCATCTATTTAGATCCCTTGATAACTCTCAAATTTTTTTTTCTTCTTTTCTAAGTGATTTATGTATAAAGTTAATACCAGTTGTCCCCAATAGGTGTTAACAAGGTGATATTGTTGCTAATTGTGGATACAGATTTTACTAATATCAGAATTTTTCCCCCAGGGAAAACAGAAATGGTTTATCAAGCAGAGCACAGAAGAATCAACTATTGGAAGGAAGCTTTCAGATCATAAATTAAACAACACACCAGATGCTGACTGGCTTCAACTCAAGCCTCTTGCTGGTATCAACAGTTCTAACTAAAGAGAAACTCTTAAAATATAAAAATTGCGTCTAAACTGCACCTGTGTTGTTTAAAATTTTTTGTCCTTGTGGCTTCCCTAATACTAGTTTCTAAGCTGTCTTTCTTAAATGTAAATATTTCTTGTGTCTTATGATTTGTTTAGTTAATTTCACCCTTATGCTGAAAGTGGGCCAAGAACATTATGGGGCAAGAAACATTTTGCACTTCTAGCTTAAGGAAAAAATATTTGAGGAAATCAAAGTCTTTCTAGGTAGTGAGTTGGTGTTTTACTTCTTGACAATGTGAAATCTCTTTATCTTTTAAATATGATTGGTTTAAGGTGGAAAAAGGAAAATTGCCTTTGTGCTTGAAGGAGCATGGCCTTAGTCTTTATTAAAATCTGCTCTGTTTGTATTCTGATTGTTGTAGGTGATGAGTGAGGTAGCTTAGTTTTCAGGGGAACATAAAAATTTTTTTTAACCTAATTTTCTCATTTTCTGTTTCAACTTATTTCCCTGATGGTATCAATGATTTTCTGCAAAAAAATTAGCAGTCTTAGAATCTAATGGTATAACTCTGCCCCAGAATACAATTGGGAAGTATCAGGGTCTCTGTCATAAAAAAAGAGCTTTGAAAAACTAGTTGAAAGGTCATCCTCAGTTAAGAAAAAAGTTCCTTATCACATGTTTCTTCCCTGCATGGGATTCTGAACTTCATTCTACCAATGATCTTTCTCAGTAGCATTGTCATATAGGTGGAGCATTGAGGGATATAAAGAACTTTACCATCAACTAACTGTATGACTTGGGAAAGTTTTGTAAATTTTATTTGTCTTTGTTTTTTAAATAAGAAGTGGCTAGAGTGAGTTACCACTAAGATTCCTTTCTCTGAACATTTTGGGTTTATTTTATCTAGTTATTTAGTTGATGAGTTTCCAAAAACATTGTTTTGTGGGAATTGTTTCTAAATAGTTTTAGGGAAGTATATTTATCAGACTTATATTCACTTAAGAAATGTTCATTGCATTGCTGCTCTGTCTGGGTTTAAAAATGAGCAAATATTCATGCATTTACTTATAAAACATCTCTCCTATAATTTAGGAACCGATGACTCAGTTGTTTCTGAAGATCGACTTAATGAAACTGAACTGACAGATTTAGAAGGCCAACAAGAATCCCCTCCTAAGAACTACCTTTGTATAGAAGAGGAGAAAATCATGGACCATTCTCACAGTGATGGATTACATACCATTCATGAGCATGATCTCCATGCTACTGCACATAACCACCATGATGAGAATAAAACTGTGCTGAGAAAACATAATCATCAATGGCACCACAAACATTCTCATCATTCACATGGTCCCTGTCATTCTGGATCAGATCTGAAAGAAACAGGAATAGCCAATATAGCCTGGATGGTAATCATGGGGGATGGCATCCACAACTTCAGTGATGGGCTGGCAATTGGTAAGTGGACTATACTTGAAAGTTAGGTTATAAATTTTGTTTTGTTTTTTTTTTTTTGCAGTATTGAGGATTGAACCCAGGACCTTCCATACTGTTAGGCAAGAGCTCTACCACTGAGCTGTACCACAGCCCTTTTAAAATTTTGAGATAGAGTCTCACTAAGTTGTACAGGCTGGCCTAAAATTTCCAATCATTCTGCCTCATCCTCCAAAGTAGGTGGGATAACATACATGGGCCATCACACCTGGCTAATTTGTTGTTCTTTAAAGATGCTTTTCTTCTTTCAATATGTCCATATAATCCTATGAACTATAATTCATAAGACTAAAATTTATGTAGAGCTTATTAACAAATGTACTAGTATGTATTACTGTATCATTTAGTTTTTCCAAAGGATGTGTTTTCATGTTTTACAGATGTATTTGGAAATTAAAGGTAAAATTTCAGTGTTCATTTATTTTATTTTTTGGAAATTAAACAAATGTGTATAATATACTTCTTAAATAACTTGATTTCTCAAAGGATAGTCACTTTATTGAAAAAGCTATTTTAATGTTACATTTTCAAATACATTTGTATATTCCCTAAAAGAAAACAGTTTAATTTCAATCGTGGAGTTTTTTCATTTTGAAAAGGTGAAGAAAATATTTACAACACGAAAAATCATGATAATAATACATTATAATACATTCAAATATATTATAATATTTTTGGTACCAGTGAATGAACTCAGGGGTGCTTAATGACTGAGCCACATTCCAGCCTTCTTTTTTTTTTTAAACAGGATATTACTAAGTTGCTTAGGGCCTTGCCGAGTTGTTGATGTTGGTCTTGAATTTGTGATCCTCCTGTCTCAGCCTCCTGAGTCACTAGAATTACAGGCATGCACCATTGTGCTTGGAAAATACATTAGAATCTTGCTAATGTAAACTCATCTTACCATTTTAGGAGAACATTAAATGTGATCGATATGTGACTATCTTTGAGAGAGACTATTAATTGCCCAAAAGCAGGCTTTGCTTTCTTTCAGAAAGCTGACTATATTTTTACATCTACAGTAGCTATTAATACTAAAGAATTCTTCTGGTAGACTCAGAATATGTACTCACTATATTTTCAAAAACTCTAGTATGTAAAATGGGTGAGTTATGCATATAAGTGAAATTAACTTAGATATGCAGAAGAGACAACCAGTCATCATTAATAAAAATGGAAAAACAGAAGAGCTGCAATATCACTTGTTTTTGTTTTAAATCTTCCTCAGGAGCGGCTTTCAGTGCTGGATTGACAGGAGGAATCAGTACTTCTATAGCTGTCTTCTGTCATGAACTGCCACATGAATTAGGTAATATAACCTTAAGAATTTTTACCAGATTTCTTCAAATCCAAGACTTTCCAATTGTAGACACTCCATACTTCAGAGATGTTAAAACAAAAAATGGCCAAAATAACAACTATGAGGTGTCGTTAATTGTAATTGTATATCCTGACATAAAATATGAAAAAAAATGTGTTTCTTAAGATTAATGAAATGTTCATTTCTGTGTGCTTTCCTTTGCATTCAGGAACATCATTATGTTATTATATGAAAGAATCAGGGCTGGGGATGTGGCTCAAGCGGTAGCGCGCTCGCCTGGCATGCGTGCGGCCAGGGTTCGATCCTCAGCACCACATACAAACAAAAGATGTTGTGTCCGCCTAAAACTAAAAAATAAATAATAAAAAAATTTTCTCTCTCTCTCTCCTCTCTCTCTCTCTTTAAAAAAAAAAAGAATCATAAATTATGACCAGTTCACTGAACATAATGTTTAAAAAAGTATTGTTTCTTAAGTACCTGATTTTACTGGTAACCCACTTTTGATTTTGTTTCATATACCATGCAAACTATTTATATTTTTAAAAGAATCAAGGCAAAGTGCACAGACTGCATAATTGGAAGTTGGCCTAGATGTGTGTAAGGCAGTCTTTTCTTCTTAAATATAGAAAGATACTGTCCCCAAAAGTGTACTGGATAATTATGAAAGAAATTGGACTACAGTCTTGACTAGCACTAGCACCAAGGGTTTGGAGTAGTGTTATTAACTTCTAATCCTCTTAAGCATGAGGTTTGATGATTCTTTATTTTATATGTATATACACATAGACACACACGTATTATATGTATGTGTGTGTATGTTTATTTTAATATTGTGTAATCTTAATACCTCAAAATCTCAACATTAATTTTTCATGTGTTTTAAAAAAGTGGACCTTAATGCCCCAAAATTAATTTTTAAAACCACTTAAAAATATTTTTTAATGTTCTCTCATTGATTAATAGATTTTTTTTCTCTAATACTAAAAATGCACAATTTTCTATTTAGGTTGGGCTTTCTCCTTTATCTTCCTATTCACTTCTCTTTCCCTGTTATAGACTTATCATTTTCTTATGTTTATTGTGTAATCATTGTTATATGATCCAAGGAATATGTATGGGTATTTATATGCACGCATTTTTATATAAATAGTATGATGTTTATATCCCATTCTGTTTATTACCTTATGTTACTACCATTGTATTTTTAAACTCTACTCAGTTACCATGAATTGATTTAAATTATTATTTTTACCAGTACTTGAAGGTATGCATTCACCACTTTTTACATAGTTGGTATACCTTGTGTTAGATATATACCTTGTGGCCTTTTAATTTCTGGCCACCACAAATAATGGTACATTGAACATCTGTAAATGTAATACTTACTGATCTTGTGAGAACATATTTTATGCATATTCAAGGGACAGAATTGATGAGTCCTAAACATGCATACCTAAGAAATACCATATCATTATCCAAGTAAAGCTAGATTCATTGGCTTCACTGGTGTAATTTCCAGCCAGCAATACCTAATGTTGCCATATCTCTGCCAAAATTTATCATTAACTGAATTGCTTGGTTTTGTGGACTTAATAAATGTAAAATATTGCTTTGTTGTTTTATTTGGTATTTATTAATCATCCAGTATCTAATTTCTCTTTGTGTGTTTTTCTTTAATTATAGTTAAAGATGTGAACATGCATTCATATAGAAAACATTCGAGGGAAGTGGAGATGGCATTAATTCAAAATAAAAGAACTCCACATTTTAAGAATCCGAGGAGTTTCTTCATGTGCTCTTTCTAATTTAATTTATTTTTGAAAACTCAGATCTGGCTATGAAATGTCATTATTAATTTGATTATATAATTGCCTTGATTGGTAGTAACCTTATTTGCTTGTTAAGAAAGTTTATTTATTAATAGAATTTGCTTAAAAATCAGTATCACCCTATAAAAAGCAGAGCAATGTATTAGTACACACTTAGCATCTGTTCTGTAGGGCTGAATTCCTATGGTTTTGTTTACCTTGCCAACTTTGGGCACATTATGGTAAGTCTTGGTTTTATTCCATAATCCTTTCCCCATACGAGGTCATTGCTGCCTTTGTTGTGTTTTACTTGGTCAGTTTCCACAGTTGTACATTTCTGGCTTCATTTTGTTCTGTCTCATATGCCTTATTACCAGGTATAGCTTCTTAAATGAGATGTGCTTATGTAATCAAAGTCTTCAGTTGCCTCCTTTATGTATAAAGTAAAGCTAGATTCATTGGTTTCATTCCAGTGGCCTTCATTTCTGCCCTCTGCTTACCTTTCCAGTCTTCCTCATAATACATCCTATTGCATATTTTCTACTTCACCTAAACACAGTTTTCCAGACAGGCTGTATGAGTACCTGAATCTTTTACTTTGATGATACCATCCTTCTTGATTTGTCAATACCTCTATCCCTAATTTATCATGTTAAGTATGACTCTTACTTTCTCCATCTTCATTACTGTCACTTACTACCCTATACCTTATATTACTCTTCCCTCTAAAATTTATCACTTTCTCTGGGTGATCTTCCTTTTGGTACTTAGTGTATTTCTTTTTTTAGATGTTCCATTTCTTAAGCTGTAGGATTTTTAATGTGCAGATACTGATGTTAGCCCAACTCCATAGCAAAACAAATCAGGATTTTCTATCAGCTTTTTAATATGAATAACATTTGTCCTCATATTTCAATCTTTCACTGTTAAAAAAAAAAACTACTAGTAATAGATTTGTATTGTCGCACACATATCCATCCATTGCATACTAGGAAAACCTCTAATTAACCTTCCTGGTCATCTATCCAGTGCCCCTAAATGAAACATGTCAGGCCACTTTGTGTTTAAATGTGGTTTTATTGAATTGTCCTAGCTCTGGAGGAATCTAGTATGGCACAGAATTGAAAACAATGAATTTTAGAGATGAATGATAGTTGCTTTCTTGCTGCTTACTCCTTTGTCATTGAAGGAATGACATGAGATATTCTAGCAATGTGGAGAACAAATGCACTATATCAATTAATGTGTAAGCCAGCCCTTGAAATCCAATGCAGAACTCTGGGAAAAATCCTGGATTAGAGAACCTTCTTGGGTCACTCAACCATTCAGACCTCAAGTATCTACCTGTTTTGTCCCCCAAACCAGACATTGAGATGTTGCCGCTGCTTTGAGAAGAAAATTAGCACAAAGTTTACTGAACTTTGTCAAAAAGGAAGTAAGTGTGACTTCATGAAGTGAAGCACCAACTGTAAATAACGGAAGTAAAAACATGATCATAAATCCTATGTTTTCCCTTGAAGGCACAACAATGGGGTAGTTTTGTAAAGTAGGACCAGGTGAAAGTCCCTACTTAGATCATCTATTTTTATTTACTTGGGCAGGAACAGGATGTGGATATGGGCAGAGAAGCATCTTCCTCAGAACTTCTAAGCTCGGGGAAAATCATTCCTCTATAGACTGAAATAGCATGGTGGGTTAATAAGAAAGAAGTTGTTTACCCACTTAATAGTTTAAGATGTTGACAAAGCAATAATAGATCACATTTCAGGAAAATTTATTTAATTAAATCTCTTTGCCCTAATTATGTTTTTGATTGTGAATTCTTAAAACTCTTACAAGATTTTCTTACTAACGTCACATCCCAAAGAAAACTGAGTATTTAAATTATATTTCAGTACATTAGAGACAATACATTGTTTTTATTTGGTTAGGAATATGATATGAACAACCCTTAGAACCTTAGAATGATAGAAAGCTCAGGGAGATTCACTCTTAAGAGGCATGAAGAAATTTAAACCATTGAGGAAGTAGCATGCCCATGAAAATGTTACCCTCAAGTGTGGTAATGGGTGAAATTGCCTGGCTTATTAGGTCTGTACACTTCTATTTTTGCCAAACTGTAGCTGTATCTAAGTAAGTTACAATATTACTTTGTTGCATTCTCTCCCTTTTTTCACACACTCCTTCAATAAGCAACTGTTATAAGCATATGAAAAGTAATTTATAAGAAGGCCTGTAAAAAAAGTTTAGAAAGGGAAATGAAATTGGGGTTAATCTAGAAGAATATGTAATCTAAATTCTCTTCTTGATGTTGCATAATATATTTCAGCTTCAAATAACATTTTGATAAATAAATGCCATATTTTTAGATAGCTCAGAAAGTTAGATTGCTTATAATGTTTTCCTTTTCCTCTCAAGTACACTAAGGGTTAAACTGAAATCCAAAATAAATTTTCCATAATTTGCTAAATTGTCTGGAAACAATTAAACAGTCATTGTATAGATTTATATGGAATTCTCATGTATATAAATAAGCATTACTTAAGGATACAAATCTTAAAATATATTCTTGTTTCAAAAATATCAATAATTAATGTAGTTATAATATTGGATCATGTTAATTCAGTAGCTTTGGCAAACACCTCATTCATTGTCCTAATGATGCTCCTTGTCAGCAGAAAGAAAGAAGTTTAATTCATCAATTGATGAATAA
Source organism: Marmota flaviventris (assembly GCF_047511675.1). Lineage (NCBI taxonomy): Eukaryota > Metazoa > Chordata > Mammalia > Rodentia > Sciuridae > Marmota > Marmota flaviventris. Next base: position 39,337,483 of record NC_092508.1, on the reverse strand, counting down.
ACTTACATGTTCCATATAAATTACAGTTCTGGGATCCTTTGACTTACTTTTGAAATGTTTAAACAGATTTTTACTGAGAAGGGAGGTGGAGAAAATATGCAAAAACCTTTGAGAATTTATAATCTGAAATAAGAGTAGGACAAAGATAGATTTTTAAGTGAAATCTATAATAATCTTGACATAAAGATTATTATATAAAATGGTACTGTTTATGCAGTCTGTAATTGGAAATAGAATTTTTTATTTTTTTTAATTTATATATGACAGCGGAATGCATTACAATTTATATTACACATATGGAGCACATTTTTTCATATCTCTGATTGTATACAAAGTATATTCACACCAGTTCATGTCTTCATACATGTACTTTGGATAATAATGTCCATCACATTTCCACCATCATTTCTAACCCCATGCCGCCTCCCTTTCCCTCCCACCCCTCTGCCCTATCTAGAGTAAGTACTGTTTGTAATAGCTCTAAAAACATGAATTATCTAGCTCTAGTCTAAACCATATATGGCATAGAATCTGTATACTGAAAACCACAATCAACTAAAATGCTGTTGAAGGAGATACCAGGTTCATGGACCAGAAGACTCAATATTGTTGAGATGTTAATTCTCATAGATGTAGTATGTTCATGTTAATTCAATAGCTTTGTCAAAAACCCTGCAGACTCTTTTGCAAAGTATGTGAGCTTTAAAGAATTTTTATATGGAAAGGGAAAGGAACTTGAATAGACAGAAAATTTTGTAAAAGGACAACTAAGGTGATTTTGAAACAGTTGGGATTGTAAAAGAATAGAGACATATATCAGTGGAATAGTTTAGAGCCTTCATATATTTGCAGTTTATTTTCAACAGAAGCATAAAGGAAATTCTATATAGAAAGTCTTGTCAACCAAAGAGGCTGTAACACTTGGATATCCATTTGCAAAAGAAAAACCCTTTGCACTTTGCCCCATAGACAAAAACAAACTCAAAATAGATCATCTATCTGAATGGAGAATTTAAAAATGTAACATTTCTAAAAGAAAACATAGGAGAATGTCTGTGTGTTCTTGGGTTAGGCAAACTGTTCCACGGCACTGAAGGCAAGATCAGCTAAGGAAAAAAGTTTAATACAAATGGACTTCATACAAGTTAACAGCTTCACAAAAGACACTGTTAAGAGAATAAAAAGACAAGTCACAGTCAGGGAAATATTACTTGCAAAATACATATCTGACAAAAGGTCTTTAGGGCCATAATATTTGAAGAACTCTCAATTTAGTTATGGGAAGACAACCCAGCCTCCTTCCTGCAAAATGGGCAAAAGATTTGAATAGGTATTTTACTAAATAAGGTGAACAGATGGCAAATAAACCTGAGGTTTTAGTGCTGGATTAGTGATTATTGTCTGGCAAGGATATGGAACAGCTAGCACTCTCGTACATTGCTGATGAAAATGCACATACTTACCGTATGGCCCAGCAGTCCCATTTATTAAGTATCTACCCAAGAGAAATGAAAACACAAAAGTCAATTTATGAGTAAGTATAGTGACTTTCTTCATAAGGACCCAATACTGCAAACAACCTAAATGTATTTCAGATGGTGAATCTATAAAATATGATGCACCTATTGAATATTATTGAGTAATAGAATGTATTTTCCTGATAGATATATATCAGGAAAAATATATATAATCTCTATATATAGATGTGGATGAATTTTACAGGTATTATGCTAAGTGAAAAAATACAGACTCAAAAAATGCATTATGTATGGTACCATTCATGATGTTCTGAAAAAAGCAGAACTTTTAAGAATAACACAAAGCAGATCCTTGGTTGTCTAGGGGTGAGCAGTCTAAAGGAATTTATGGTGGAAATGAAACAGTTCCAGAGTTTGATGGTAGTTATGGGTATAATGATATGTGTGTTGGTCAAAAATTCATAGAACTCTACATTAAAAAAAAACACACAATAAAAGTTATGTAAGTTGTGCCTTAATTTTTAAAAGTTAAAACTAAGTAGACCTGCATCTTGAGTAGTTAATTCGTGCTGTTTGGTTGCTACTTAAGAATGAACAAAATCATTGTATTATCCAATAACAGTGAAGCCACAAAGTTGATATGGTTTGTCTTGACAGGTGGTTCATTGAGTATTAAAACATGCTCCTTTAAAAACGCCATTATGAAACTCTAAAAGGAAACAATGTATTTCATAAATAAAAGACACTCCTGTAGTCTCATTTTGTATTACATAATCCCCTGCTAAATAAAATTAACCCTTGAGCACTGTCAAATTACTGAAAACATGGAATAAAAATTTGTGGAGGAAAGAGTTAGGTAGCTTGGAGGAAGCTGAGGGGAAAAAAGACAGGAGAAATTAACCAAATGCCAGGGGAGAGAAGAGGTAAAAGTCGATACTAAATCCCAAGTCTCATCAGGAAAATTAAGGTACAGTATTTAGAGAAATTATATTCCATTATATATATCAAAGTGCATTCTAATGTATAACTAATTAAAACAAATAAAAAATGAACTTTTTAAAAAAGGTGCAGTATTTAGGATCTGAAGGGAAAAGGTATAAGAACAGTATTAGGTGGAAACTAGAGAATGGCAATTTAAAAGTCATTGGAAGTTGTAATCCTCTGGAGTGTCATCTTGACTTTCCAAAGCAATAGTGCCTTTTGTGGTTGGTAGCAATTTGTTGTCACCAGTGTCTTTGCTGTCAACAGGCTTGGACTTTGTAGTCATAACTCAAGGTATAGAAGAAATAGATCATGCATTTTTAGCATATACTTAAGTGTTCAAAAATTGATTGGATGTTTGTACATTTAGTAACTAAAACAAAAACCTGCTAAAATTAAAAGCAGTGCTTTTGACCCTTCTGTTTGAAGAGTATTATCTCTAGCAGAACTTTTATGGTTCTACTGATAATCTCCCTGAATAGTAATTAGTCATTTTCCTCCTAATATTGCAACTTAAGACAGAGTTGAGAACTCCATTTCATTACCACCCAAAATTCTCTTAGGCCTTAGCTTCTGGACAAAGATATGCTTTGTGTCCCTGAAGTTTTGCCTTTTCTAGAATACTATGTGAGTGAGATTGTACATAGATTTTTGAATCTGGATTTTTTCACTCGGCATAATGCATGTAAGATTCATCCATGTAATGAGATTGATCGAATTATGTTCATGTATGGATATGGCAGAATAAATTCCATTATTTTAGTGGAATTTACCAAAATAAAATTTTAAAAGATTCATCTATGTTACTATATATATCAGGAAATGAATTTTTATTGCTCAGTAATATTCATCCCAAAGGTGAGTCACTTTGTTTATCCATTCATCCACTGAAAGACATTTAGGTTGTTTCCAGTTTGGGGTCTTATGCATTGAAGGGAAAAAAAATCAGCTTGGTTTTGTTTGTTGATCCATTGAGGCACTAGTATGTGTATACGTCTTTAGAAAAAGAATTCTTGGATTTTCCCTCTTGTTTTTGTCTTACTTCAGCTCTGTGATCATGGATGATTACACAATCAACAGTGTACCCATGCTTCATCATCACAGGAACCCGACAGTGACTTGGGGCACAACCTTTTAAGAACCTGGTGTTTATTCTCTTTTAGGCATTGTTGATGCTTTAAAGAGCATCAGCCAGGACATTCATGTGCACCATCGTGGCAGCAAGGAAGATGGTGGGGAAAGTTCATTATTCTTCCACTTCTAAGATTTTCAGAATTAAGGTTTAATGGGGGGAGGGGGCAGAAATGGAAACAGCATAAAATGTACTTAAAGAACCTGTGATCTATATTCTTACTTGGGCCATTTCCCTTTGAAGAAAGAGCAGAAGTCAAAACAGAAAGCTCTTGTTACAAAAAGAGATGGTTCTTTTTTTTCTTCTTTTGTTAAAAAAAATCTTTTATTTTGTTATCATACAGTAAAAGTGTCTTGTGTATATAGTTCTTTGAATTTTAACATGTATACAGATATGTATAACCACCACCATCAGAATATCAGAACAGTTCTATCATCCCAAAACTCTTACCCCACACAATGTTATTAAAGATATATCTTTTAAATGTTATTCTTAATTTTTTTTTTTCAAAAAATTTTTTTAAATCCTGTGGTTTTAAAACTTCCATGTCTTAATTGCAGGTGATTTTGCAGTTCTTCTTAAAGCAGGCATGACTGTAAAGCAAGCAATTGTATACAACCTCCTCTCTGCCATGATGGCTTACATTGGCATGCTCATAGGCACAGCCGTTGGTCAATATGCCAATAACATCACACTTTGGATCTTCGCAGTCACTGCAGGCATGTTCCTCTATGTAGCCTTGGTGGATATGGTAAGATATTTTTTATATACATATATATTTTGTTGTTACTGTGGTAAAACCTGAAAATAGAATGTAGCTTACAAAAATGGAAGAAATCTTTGAAGTCAAACTTTTAAAAATATAAAATATCTTAAAAATAGGTGATATCAAAACTTTAGCTTAAAGTTAATAATTTTGCTTTATATACCAAATATGGCAGAAATGTTTCTATAGAACTAGTAATTTGGTTCATTTTTTAAATTTTGTCACTTGATATTACATCCACTTTTCTTCTATCACATGGCCTCATTTCATAGTTATATGCCTAAATTTTTAATTAAAAATATTAATGCCTGTTTATTGTGTAAAGTTTAAAAGCTGTCAATGAAAAGAATTAAACGTTGATATTGTGTAACCCAGAGGGAGCTGTTTTCCTTTTCTCAGATCCCTCCATGCTCTTGTCTATACTTCTCGGCTTATAGTCTTGCTTCTTGTCATGGACACAGTGAAACCATCATGACACCTTCCCAAGTTCCTGTTCCACTTCTCTTTTCTTTTATTTATAACCATTTGCCTACCTTCCTTTTATTGTGAAGAAATATCCATGTTCTAGCTAAGGCCAGTTTCTTCAAACTGTTCCCCAGAACCATCTGTCATGCCACGTGCCTTCAGTTCTTCTTTCTTTCCCAGCTCGCTCTGCCCTCCCTGTCTGACCATTCCTGTTAACATATATACCACATTACTTTTTCCCTTCTTGAAAAGGTAATGGAGAGGAAGCTCGCTTAGCTTTGATTTCTGTTTTTGCTGTCACCTTGTTGCTCTCTTTCCTCTTTTAGAAAATCATCATCTATGTTTTCTCAAGTCTGACCACATCAGTTTTCTGACTGCTCTGCCAGAACTGCTTTTGTCGAGTGTACCATTGATCACAGCATTATTAAGGCCACTGGTCATTTTCTAGTCTTCATTTTTCATGCCTTAATAGCAGCATCTGACAGTTGATCCTCCTTTCCTGTTTGAAATTACTTTCTTGTAAGTAGGCTTTTATAGGACCATAATTTCCTAACCTCCTTTCCACCTTTCTGATCTTTTTGTTGGTCTTTTTTATTAGATACCCATCAGCTCCCCTACCTCAAATGTTGGCAAACACCCTCTGAGTCATCTCATCTCATGGGTTTAATATTTATTGGCTGATGATTCTTAAATTTATATCTTTGGCCTTTCCTTCAGCTCTAGACTTATGTGTTTACTTGAGTGTCTAAAGGCATTGGAAACTTAATATGTTCAGAATTCAGCTCTTGATATTTGCCAGTCCCACTCCTTGCATGAACATTTCTTATATAATGCACCAGCTCATAAATGAAAACTTCATTCTTTTTTTTTTTTTTTTAATTTTTTATTGTTGGCTGTTCAAAACATTACATAGGAAAACTTCATTCTTATTCAGAGCAAAAGCCTATGCATCATGCTTTGCCTATACTGTGTGCCCTGCCCACATGAGCTTTGTGAGTCCTGAGGCCTCTGTATCCTTACCACCTGATCCCACTACCCTCATCCAGCTACCACCATCTTCCTTTTTTAACTGCTCTCCCTGATTCTGCCTTGCCCTGCCCACCAAAACCCTATGTTGCCACCTTAGCTTGAGGATCCTGTCAAGTCATAGAGGAGATCATTCATGACTCTTGTGTACGCCAGACCTTCAGTACCATCTCACTCAGAGTAAAAGTCCCCAAGTTCTTTGACCTGCATGGTTTTTCATCATTCCTCAACATTTGCACTCTGAATCCTTAATTTCCCTAACCTTGCCCCCAAGGCACAGTGTCCCTCCAAGTTGTAGCTCTTGCTTTTCCTGTTAGACCTCAGGACTAGGTCCCTCACTTCCTTCTGGTGAGTGTCCTACCTAAAATTTCATTCTCCTTTCCTAACATTTCACATACTTTAATCCTATTTTACTTTTTTCCTTTTGCACCTGTATCTTGATCTGTTAACACACCAGACATTTTACTTATGGGTTCACAAGGAATCAGCTCCTCAAGGATAGGGATTTTTGTCTTATTTCACACACTGCTGGAAATGAAATTCACACTAAGTACCAAATTAAAAAAAAATGAGTGAACTGATTCTTGTACTAGGAACATATAAACGAGAGTTTTTACTTAGGGTCTGATAAAGAAGAAAATAGCCATCAATTATAATTCTTTAAATAGGTATTATGATAGAGTATCATACAGAGGCAGGCTATCAAAGAGAACTAAGGAAGTTTTTATGTAATAGGAAATCTAAGCTTAGTCTTAAAGAATATAGAAACGTTTATTTAGAAGCCACAGGGAAGAGTGTATGAGTAGGGTGAGTGATAGATGGCAACATTTCTTTGACCAGTAATTCTACTCCAGGAATTCTATTCTGAGGAAATAGCCTAAAATGACTATTACTAATAACACAAACAAGCAAACCAAAGTAGAGCCTTACTGCAGTATTCTTTGCAGTGCTACAATTGTGTTGGAAACACTAAATATTCAAGAGAAACTATCCACATATATTTTCTCAGATCTTAACTCTAAAATCATGTATTTTCTAATATTAAGTAAAAAAAAATAGATTGAAAATTATATCCATGTTGTCATCAGGAAGGTGTGTTTGCAAGAACATGACATATAACTTGCCATGATAAAAAGAGTTATCTTGTAAAGCTTGGGGAGTCATTGTAGGGTTTAAGCAGTGGAATGACATGATCACATTTTTAGCTTAGGAAGGCCACTTTGCCTATAAGAAGGTTTTATGTCTTTAAAGCGATTTAATAAGTCAGCTTTAGTTTGGCTTTCTATTAAATGTCCCACTAGAAATAATATCTGGCCTTAGGGGACTTTGGGCAGTACCATTTATCAATCAGTAAAAAAGCGTTTTTTGTATTTTATCAAGTATGGCCTTAAGAGTAGGTATTGGTTAGCTCTTAGCTGTGGTTGTGACAGATATTATGGGTGTTGGCAGTCAGTATATAATTGAATATGGTGAAGGCACAGTGCCTGTTCTGGTTAGTATGCATGCATATCTAGAGGGGGTGTTTCTGTGAAATGTCCTCTGTGTTGTTCATGATTAAATATTAAGGAAAAGTCAAAAGGAAAAGTTTTTGTGACAATAAAAACTTACGGGAAGGTAGAAAAGATGTAGTGAGATGGTCTTACTGGAGCCGGATATTGGAGATTGCCAGTTTGTAAAGTTCACAAACTTTAAATTGCTTATAAAGATTTGGTGTTTTTTTTGTTTGTTTTCAGCTTCCAGAAATGTTGCATGGTGATGGTGACAACGAAGAGCATGGCTTTTGTCCAGTGGGGCAATTCATTCTTCAGAATTTAGGGTTGCTGTTTGGATTTGCCATCATGCTGGTGATCGCCCTCTATGAAGACAAAATTGTGTTTGACATCCAGTTCTGACCATTCCCAGTAATCACTGTTGATTACGAGAATGTTACCAAATTCAGCTTTGCATCTGTTCCTTGTACTGTATGCACATTGCTCAAAGAAAAGTCAGTGGCTTGCACTACTTACAAGTTCCATAGATTTGAGCCTAACCACAAAAGACTGGTGCTCAGTACTGTGTTCCCTATATGAAGGGTCTTTTAAAAACAAACTTGGTGATAAAGAGGAGAAAATGGGACTCTATGAACCAATGTTGATACAGGTTTGATTAAAACTTTTTAAAAAATAATCATATAAAACACTAAAGTAGTCTCTTTATTAGTAGAAACTTCTGTGGCTATGCAGAACTAGAAATTAAACCAAAAAAATCATTTACACTTTAAAAATATTTTAAATGGACTTTGAGCAGACATTTTTGTGTATGCTAAGAATGAATTGTAGTGCCGTTTAATTCAGCTACATATATACATATGGTAATAGGGATCAACTTGACACAACTTTGAAACCGCCTAAAGTAGACTATAGGAACTAGAAGAAAGCTCAGGCTGCATTAGAGTATGAATTTAGCATCGGGAAAAGCCCTTATTCTTGAATCTAGAGTTACTATTTTTGTATATATTTGCATAGTGTTTAAACTTGCAGCCTAAACTACTGAAATTTGTGATTGTATGTTTGTGTGAGCTTCAGTTTAATGAAAGATTCATAATGGTTTTTGTATTATTATAATACTTGGTGTTTGGGGGTACTTTTCTTTTTTTTTTTTTTCAATTTTGTTTTTGTTCTGCGGTTTTGCGGGGGAGGTGGGGATCAAAGCATGTGGTCAAATGTATTTTTCTTAAAATTATAACTCTCTAGAAAATATGAACCCAAACATGGTCTAAACTATTCAATTTTTCAACTTTACAGTACTGACTAGGTTAAACGGGAAATTTAAGTTCTGAATGTTCTGTAAACAGTTTAGCATTGGAACCAACGCCAAATGGAGCACATGCTGTGGCTGGCAATAAAGTTGGAAGGCAGAAAATCCAAGTTTACCATGCCTGTGATCTGTATGTGAAGTGTCAGTTAAACAGTTTCGAGGATAAACTACACTGATGCCATGGCTATCAGGGTACCAAGTAAATGACTAAGCTGAAATCACTTGATCATTTTGTGCCAAGATATGCTGTTGGTGCCTGATAGGGATTAGTCTCTTTTTTAGGTGCCCTGTTCTTCTACCATAATTGTAAATGATTTGTGAGAAGTGCAAGCCATGTTTATCCTAAATTTTGATCCAATAATTTATAGTACTAGTCATACGCATGTAGCTTTCTGTTTACACCTTGTGCCACGTGGTCTTCATTTATGCCAGGTAAACTATATTTGAACTGTGTGCAGCTAGCTTTGTTTTAATCAGCTTGGCAATGAGTGTGACTTTTAAAAAAAAAAAATCTTGCTGTTCAAATATGTAAGAGCCAAACTCTCTTTCCATTCCATTTTAAGTGTCTCTATTTAATCCTTCTCCTTTCCTCTTACTCTATGAATTTTTTTTAACAAAAACAAAACTTTGAGAGCAGCACATGTGTCCAGGTATTACTAGATTATTGCCAGTGTTTCTTCTTTATGCTATAAGCAAGGGAGATTAGGTTTTGTTACATCTTTAATTTATTTCTGAATTTGAAAAATCATTTCTGGCTTTCTCTGTGGCCTCCCTCCTTGTAATAAGTAGGAGTTTTATACATAGTTTGTTTTCAGCAGTGGGCACTGAATTAGGACAGTCCTCATCTCATTGCTTGGCCCTTCAAGCAACCTAGCTAAAAGGTGCTGATATTTTATTTAGTACTGCCAACTTAGTGATCGAAATATCTTGCTTTCTGAACCAAGATATTTATAGTTCATTTTTGGGTTTTGATACCCAGTGAACATTCTGCATTCCAGCATTAAATCTGCTTCATTTAAAAGCAACAGCTGGAATACACTCCAGTCTTAAATGCCTCATTTAAAGCAAATTGGTTATGCTAAAATTTTATATTCTCTCAAAAATGGTATTACCTTTATTTGCTAGATTTTCTTAACCTGTTAAGAGTGCTGTAACAGTTGCTGCTAGTATTTTGATAGGGTTCCACCAGTATTTAGTTTTCACATCATCCTAACATATAGTTTCAAGTCTTACTAGACAATCTTAATTCCACTACATTTCTGTTTGGCTCCAACATTCCATTTAGCTTGACCAGTCTAATTTTAACATGTGTTTGTTGGAGGTCATTAATGTTACTTGTACAATGCTGTCACTGTGTGACATCCATATGAATTTTAGTGTATATCACATTGCAGTCAATCAGCTGTGATTACGCTTAGAAATACTATAGTAACTAGATGCAGTGTGAATTTTTTCCATTAACAGTCAGTGGCTTATATGTGATTATGGTCCTGCAAGGTGATACTTGCTAAAATATCTAAACTTTTTTTTGTTGTTGTAACTGAATCATTTTTTAAAAAAAATTTATAAAGCTGGAAATGATCAAATGCTGTTTTTTTCATTGTCAACAGTGGTGTGTCATTTTATGTATGTTCCTAATGCTTATGGAACTCTCCCAAAATAAAGTTATTCAGAAAGAGCACATACATATACCAGTGTGGTTTTTTTTTCAGTATCTACATCACAATATTTCCTTAAAGTATGAATACTTTTAAATTTAGACTGCATTTGCACATAAGTAAATTCATACTTTTGAATAATGTTAGTCAAATATACTTAAACTAAAAAAATTATTTCAACAGAATAAAATATACTTTCTATTTAAATAACAAATAGGAACAAGAAAATGACATGTTTGTGTTATGAGTTAAGTTGACACAACAGTGCTACACCACGTCCAATCCAGTGCTCCTTGGGTTGCTCAGAGGGAAGAATCATGGCAATTACAAAGTTCGTAGAATGGCCAGTGGTGGATAGTGTTCCTCTCCGCTCACTTGTCTTATACAATGGAGCAATGTAACTTGGTCGTTTTGGTATATCTGCCCGTTTACAGGGCTTTAGCCACATCTGGAAGAAATTGCATAACACTCTTTAGGTCAAGGCTATTATACCTACATGTATTTGAGCCTACTGTGGTATTCTCAGAATAAGGTTAGTCATATCTTCAAATTTCTGTGGCACAAACAGATCTTGGGTTTTGAGCAATCATAACACTGCTGACAATTTTTTTTTTTTTAAGATCTCAACTTCAGAACCAGTTTAAAGACAGAAAAAGTAGTTTTTACTTATTTTTGAAAAGAAACTGTTTATCATCTCTCCACCATACTTACCTGGGGATGATTTTGGGACTTGCAATAACAAAACAAAAGTCACATTTATTTTGAAAGAAAATTATTACTAAAAACCCTGTGTCTTCTTTGGTGGCTGGTGGGGGGGCTACCAGGGATTGAACTCAGGGGCACCCAACCACTGAGCCACATTCCCAATCTTATTTTATATTTTATTTAGAGTCAGGGTCTCACTGAGTTGCTAAGCACCTCACTTTTGCTGAGGCTGGCTTTGAACTCGCAATCCTCCTGCCTCAGCCTCTGGAGCTGCTGGGATTACAGGCTTCTGCCACCACTCCTGGCACCATGTGTCTTAATTTAAAGCCAGTTCCAAAAAATTTAGGAGTTCTTATTAACAGCTATATAATTAAATCACCTATTTATCTTAGGAGACTATTTTTAAGTGGTTAATACGTGTATCATGCTATCTGATTAGAACATTGTTGTGAGGCAGGCACGATGACTGAACAGAGGTACCCAGCACTAAATTGAACTCTTCACGAAGAGCAAAAGCAATGGATATATAGCTGCATACTGAGGTGAGTGACAATTGGATAACACTGGAATACAACAGTAGAGAAAAACCTTGCAAAACCCAGAGACGGGGGACAGCAGCAAAGCAAGAAAAACATCCCAGTCTCTTCTTCATTGGGGTAAATGTGAAAGTCTCAACTCTACCAGTGCTGATACTGGTAATCCAAGCCACTAGAAAGTTTCCCAGCCCTTGTAGGCCTACATCTTAAATTAGAGGCCTGAAATTCATAGCAGTTTGGCTTAGGAAAAGGAATTCACTCCATCTCCCAGCAAGGAGTCAGGGTGCTGTAGCCCAGAGCACTTTAGGGTTAGAAATTCCTGCATATTCCCATCTCTGGGATCCAGACATTCACTACAACACTGCACTAGCTTGATGGGTAGATGTCTCACAAATCATTGAGACTGGTACATAGTGGGGGGCAGATGTGAGGTGGAGGGGAGCAGAATGCCATTCACAAGAACTGGATTGGGGCACTTGCTCCCAAGACCAAGGCATGTCCAGTCATGTGTGGGTGCTAGAACTAAGGGCATTTGTGAAGGTTTCTACCACGTCTCTCCCAGCACTGCATGGGTATCTAACCAGATGGAGAAAGACAGTTTCCGTGGCTCCCAGCAGAGGCAGTCTCCTGCAGCGCTGTGGCCCCACCCCCAATGTGTACAGCCTGGGAAGGTCACACTCCCTCTTGCAAGCACCTCAGCCAAGATCTATTTTCGCCAAAATATTTTCTATTTCACAATTTTTTCCAATTGTGATCAACTCCCACTTGATAATTCCTGGAAAGAACTAGAAATCAAGAAGCGGAGGAGGAAAAAAATTCTCAGAGGCTGCCCTGCCCTTGGGGTACACAGCCTAACATCTGGAGAGAATCAGTCCAGTGCCTGATGGCCTTTTCTTCTCACTTTCTCCTGGAAGCCCATCAACTGAGAGAAACCTCCAGGGGGCTCCAGTCACCAACTCTCACTTTGATCCTTCACAGGCACTACAACTGAAAAAACGGAAGGGAGAAAAGCCCCCAGTTGCCACCTTGCCCTTGGGGGGAAAGTCTAAGAAAGTCTGGAGACAAATTAAGAGAGAAACATTGCCCAGTGTCAGATATACTCTGCTTTCCCTCTCTACTGTAAGCGCCTCCCTTAAGAGGAGCTTTGCCCAGCTCCAGTTGTACCTATTCCCACTCAATCCCTAGCAGGTAACACAACTGAAAAAATAAGGAGAGAAGAGTCATCAGCATTGCCACATACATCCTCAGGCATGGACAGCTACAGAGGATCTGAGGTTCCACCCCTGAGCAGACACTCTCATGGTACAGCAAAGAGAATCAACAACTTTTGTTACCACATTTGTTACAACTTTTGTTATGTACATGGGTCTGTGGCCTGGGTCACCTCTGCACCTTATCTGATCGTGTACTGCTGACAAGACTGGATGTGTCAAAGAGAAGAGGCTGTGAATCCACCTTTCTCTGTGAATTACCGGGACCTACACCAATGTCTCATCAGAGGACAAGTGTTTTAGGCCCTTCACCACTACTAGAGCAGTCAGTACCAGATACCCTTTCAAGTAATAGCCAATAGGAATAACCACACAGGATGCATCCTACATACTCTGTTGTCTACACCACACCTACCTGAATTGGTAGAGTATCCCCACTCCTGCAAACCTGCAAAGAGAATCATCTCTATGATGCCAAATACAATACAGTCTACACTGTGCCCAAACTCACTAATCACGGGTGAAGAAACAACAGGAAGATTTTACTATGGTACCAAGCTGGAAATAAAGTCAACAATGCCTAACAAGTTGGTACCCCAGCACACATTTTCCACAGAAAGTCACTAAAAAGGTTATCCCCTAAAGTGATAGAGATTACCATTCTATCAGAGGTACAAATCCCAACATAGGATCACAAGAAACATTAAAAACATAAAAAATATAACTCTGTATGTAATAACAGATTCCAAAGATTTTAAGAAAGCTCAGTGAGATCCAAGAGAATACCGATAAACAGGTATGTTACTTAGCTTTTCATTGCTGTGACCAAAGTACCTGACGGGCACAATTTAGAGGAATAGAAACTTATTTTGGTTCATGGTTTCAGAGGAATCAGCCATGGTTGGCTGATACAATTGCTCTGGGCTTGAGGTGAGACAAAATACCAGACACAAGGGTACAGCAGAGTAAAGCTGCTCAGCTCATGTCAGCCAGGAAGGGGGGAGAGAGAGAGAGAGAGAGAGAGAGGGAGAGAGAGAGGGAGAGGGAGAGAGAGGGAAGACGGGGTTGGGGACAGAGACATAGTCCAAAGGCGTCTTCCCAGTGACCTACTTCCTCTAAGTACCCACCTCCCACCTATTTATAATTACCAACCAGTAGTCCATTCAGCTATCAATGGATTAACCCAGCAAATAGATTAATCCACTAGTGATATCAGAGCCCTAATCATAGCTCCCTTGGCATTGCACTTTCAACACATGAGTTTTGGGGGGACACTTCATACCCAAACCATAACAACAGGTAAGTGGAATTAGGAGTACAATGCAGGATATGAATAAGAAGTTCAATAAACAGATAGAGGCCACTAAAAAGAACTAATCAGAAATGAAAAGGTCAATTAGTCAAATAAAAAAATCCAGTTAAAAGCCTCAATAGCACTCACTCCAGTAAGATTGGCAGCCATTATGAAGTCAAACAACAAGTGCTGGCGAGGATGTGGGGAAAAGGGTACACTTGTACATTGCTGGTGGGACTGCAAATTGGTGCAGCCAATTTGGAAAGCAGTATGGAGATTTCTTGGAAAGCTGGGAATGGAACCACCATTTGACCCAGCTATTCCCCTTCTCGGTCTATTCCCTAAAGACCTAAAAAGAGCATACTACAGGGACACCGCTACATAGATGTTCATAGCAGCACAATTCACAATAGCAAGACTGTGGAACCAGCCTAGATGCCCTTCAATAGACAAATGGATAAAAAAAAATGTGGCATTTATACACAATGGAGTATTACTCTGCATTAAAAAATGACAAAATCATAGAATTTGCAGGGAAATGGATGGCATTAGAGCAGATTATGCTAAGTGAAGCTAGCCAATCCCTAAAAAACAAATGCCAAATGTCTTCTTTGATATAAGGAGAGTAACTAAGAACAGAGTAGGGACGAAGAGCAGGAGAAGATGATTAACATTAAACAGGGATGAGAGGTGGGAGGGAAAGGGAGAGAGAAGGGAAATTGCATGGAAATGGAAGGAGACCCTCAGGGTTATACAAAATTACATACAAGAGGAAGTGAGGGGAAAGGGAAAAAAAATAACAAGGGGGAGAAATGAATTACAGTAGATGGGGTAGAGAGAGAAGAGGGGAGGGGAGGGGAGGGGAGGGGAGGGGGGATAGGAAAGGCAGCAGAATACAACAGACACTAGTATGGCAATATGTAAATCAATGGATGTGTAACTGATGTGATTCTGCAATCTGTATACGGGGTAAAAATGGGAGTTCATAACCCACTTGAATCAAAATGTGAAATATGATATATCAAGAACTATATAATGTTTTGAACAACCAACAATAAAAATTAAAAAAAAAAAAAAGCCTCAATAGCAGAGGAAAAAAAAAGTGGAGGAAACAATATCAAAACTTGAAGACACGTCTTTTGGAATATCCACATTCACACAGAAAGAAAGAAAAAATTAAAAGAATGAAGAGAGTATAGATGTTTGGAATATCATTAAAAAAATCAAATATCTGCATCATTAGCATGCCCAAGAAATAAAGAATAAAGGCAAAGAAAATGTATTTGATAAAATAATAGCAGAAAACTTCTTCAATCTTGGGAAAGACATGGATATCTAGCTACAGGTGGCCTATAAAACTCTAAATAGATATGACCACAAAAGATCCTCAACACAGCATATTATAGTCAAATTGTCAAAAGTACAGGAAAAAGAATTTTGAAGTCTCCAAGAGAAAAGCACCAAGTCACATTTAAGGATAACCTCATTAAACATGAAACGATTTCTCAGCAGATATCACACTGGCCAGCAGGGCATGGAATGACATAGTTCATGTTCTGAAAGAAAATAACTGCCATCCTAGATTACTATACCTAGCAAGACTATCCTTCAGAATTGAAGAAGAAATAAAGACTTACAAGATAAGGAAAAACTAAGGACCTTCACACAAACCTTACAAAACATGCTTAAGGTAGTCCTATACCCAGAAGTGGAAGAAAGATAATTACATCAGAGTAGTATGTGAAATTATATAGCTCATCAGAAGAGTAGATACACAAGTGAGAAATAACATCCCAGGGATGCCAGTTTGGTTCAACATACAAAAATCAATAAACATAATTCACCACATCAATAGACTCAAAGACAAGAACCACATGATTATCTCAATAGATGCAGAAACAGCATTTGACAAAATGGATTACCATTCATGTTTAAAACATCAGAAAAACTAGAGATAGAAGGAACATACCTCAACATTGTAAAAGCTATATACAACAAACCCAAGGCCAACATCATTCTATATGGAGAAAAACTGAAAGCATCCCATCTAAAAACTGGAATAAGACAAGGATACCCTCTTTCAACACTTCAATTCAACATAGTCCTTAAACACTAGCCAGAACAATGAGGCAAAAGAAAGAAATTAAAGAGAGATGAACAGGAAGAGCTCAAACTATCACTGTTTGCCGACAACATGATTCTATATTTAGAGGACCCAAAAAACTCCACCAAAATTAATTCAGCAAAGTAGCAGGATATAAAATTAACACCCAGAAATCAAATGCATTCCTCTACACCAATGATGAATCAGCTAAAAGCGAAATTAGGAAATCCATCCCATTTACAATAGCCTCAAAAAAAAAAAAAAGATTCTTGGGAATCAAGCTAACAAAAGAGATGAAATGTGGTAAGCCATTGTTATAGATCGTGGCCGCCATTAGAAGATGGTGCCGGCATCCACTGTGGCCTGTGGTAAACAACTCCTTTTATGGAGAGTTGGCGCGCAAATCTCTTACCACCCAATGAGAGAGATCCACGTGGTGGCTTGGGATTGGGATGCGGGGGGCTTTATTATGCTGTGCTTGGGTGTGTCGGGCGCGGGCGCTAGAAGATAATACATGACTCAAGGCCTGAATAAACTGTTGAAAGAAGAATCCTGTGTCGTGTTTCCCTGGCTGGCGAGGGGTCGCGACAATGAAAGACCTCTACAATGGAAACTATAGAACACTTAAGAAAGAACTTGAAGAAGACCTAAGAAGATGGAAAGATCCCCCATTATCTTGGATAGGAAGAATTAAAATTGTCAAAATGGCCATGCTATCAAAAGTGCAATGCATATTTAATGAAATTCTTATTAAAAATTCCAATGACATTCTTCAGAGAAATAGAAAAAGCAGTCATGAAATTCATTTGGAAAAATAAGAGACCCAGAATAATCAAAGCAATCCTTAGAAAAATGAAGCAAGAGGCATCACAATACTTAGACTTTAAATTATAACTACAGAGATATAGTAACAAAATTGGCATGGTACTGACACCAAAACAGACATGAAAACCAATGGAACAGAATAGAAGACACAGAGATAAACCCACATAAATACAGTTATCTAGACAAAGGCACCATAAACATACATTGGATAAAAAATAGCCATTTCAATAAATGGTACTGGGAAAACTGGAAATCCATATGTAGCAGGATGAAATTGAACCCTTATTTCTCACCCTGCACAAAACTCAGAGTGGATCAAGGACCTAGGCATAGACCCTGAGATTACTAGAAGAATATGTAGTAGACTTAAAGATAAAAATCACATGATCATCTCAATAGACACAGAAAAACATTTGACAAAATACAGCACCCCTTTATGTTCAAAACACTAGAAAAATTAGGGATAACAGGAGCATATCTCAACATCATAATGGATATCTATGCTAAGCCCCAGGCCAACATCATTCTACATGGAGAAAAATTGAAGGCATTCCCTCTAAAAACTGGAACAAGACAGGGTTGCCCTTTCACCACTTCTATTTAACATAGTTATTGAAACACTGGCCAGAGCAATTAGACAGACAAAAGAAAGTAAATGGATACACATAGGAAAAAAAAAAAGAACTCAAATCGGCAGTATTTGCTGATGATATGATTCTATACCTAGAAGACCCTAAAAGTTCTACCAGAAAACTTCTATAACTAGTAAATAAATTCAGCAAAGTAGCAGGATATAAAATAAACACCAATAAATCAAAGGCATTTCTGTATATCAGTGACAAATCCTCAGAAATGCAAACAAGGAAAACTACCTCATTTACAACAGCCAATAAATAAATAAATAAATAAATAAATAAAATACTTGGGAATCAACTTAATGAAAGAGGTGAAAAATCTATATAATGAAAATTACAGAACCCTAAAGAAAGAAGTCAAAGAAGACCTTAGAAGCTGGAAAGAGCTACCTTGCTCTTGGATAGGCAGAATTAATATTATCAAAATGACCATACTTCCAAAAGCACTATACAGATTTAATGCAATTCTGATCAAAATCCCAATGACATTCCTCATAGAAATAGAAAAAGCAATCATGAAATTCATCTAGAAAAATAAGAGACCCAGAATAGCTAAAGCAATTCTTAGCAGGAAGAGTGAAGCAGGTGGTATCACTATACTGGACCTTGAACTATATTATAGAGCAATAGTAACAAAAACAGCGTGGTATTGACACCAAAACAGACTGGTAGACCAATAGTACAGAATAGAGGACATAGAGACTAACCCACAAAATTACAATTATCTATATTAGACAAAGGTGCCAAAAACATGCATTGGAGAAAAGATAGCCTCTTCAACAAATGGTGCTGGGAAAATTGGAAATCCATCTGCAACAAATGAAATTAAATACCTATCTCTCATCATGCACAAAACCCAATTCAAAATGGATTAAGGATTTAGGAATAAAACCAGAGACCCTGCGTCTAATAGAAGAAAAAATAGGCCCTAATCTCCATCATGTGGGCTTAGGCCCCAAGTTCCTTAATAAGACTCCTTTGGCACAAGAATTAAAATCAAGAATCAATAAATGGGTTGGACTCAAACTAAAAAGTTTCTTCTCAGCAAAAGAAACAATCTGTGAAGTGAAAAGAGAGCCTATATCTTGGGCCAAATCTTTACCCCTCACACATCACATAGAGCACTAACCTCTAGGGTATATAAAGAACTCAAAAAGCTAAGCACCAAATAAATAAATAAATAACCCAATCAATAAATGGGTCAAGGACCTGAACAGACACTTCTCAGAAGATGATATATAATCAATCCAAAAATATATGAAAAAATGTTCATCACTAGCAATTAGAGAAATGCCAATCAAAATCACTCTAAGATTTCATTTCACTCTAGTCAGAATGTTAGCTATTATGAAGATAAACAACAAAAGTGTTGGCGAGGATGTGGGAAAAAAGGCACACTCATACACTGCTGGTGGAACTGCAAATTGGTGCAGCCAATATGGAAAGCAGTATGGAGATTTCTTGGGAAATTGGTAATGGGACCCCCATTTGATCCAGCTATCTCTCTCCTCGGTCTATACCCAAAGGACTTAAAAATAGCATACTACAGGGACACAGCCACATCAATGTTTATAGAAGCACAATGTACAATGGCCAAACTGTGGAACCAACCTAGATACCCATCAATAGATGGATGGATAAAGAAAATGTAGTATGTATACACAATGGAATATTACTCAGCAATAAAAGAGAATAAAATCATGGCATTTGCAGGTAAATGGATGGAGTTAGAGAAGACAATGCTAAGTGAAGTT
The DNA here is from genome assembly GCF_047511675.1 of Marmota flaviventris. Lineage (NCBI taxonomy): Eukaryota > Metazoa > Chordata > Mammalia > Rodentia > Sciuridae > Marmota > Marmota flaviventris. The sequence goes on along the minus strand of NC_092508.1, from coordinate 39,318,117 downwards.
AGCCAATCCCAAATAACCAAATGCTGAATATTTTCTCTGATATAAGGAGGCTGATTCATAGTGGGATAGGGAGAGGGAGCATGGGAAGAATAGACGAACTCTAGATAGGTCAGAGGGTTTAGAGGGGAAGGGAGGAAGAATGGGATTAGAAATTATGGTGGAATGTGAAGGACATTATTATCCAAAGTACATGTATGAAAACACGAATTGGTGTGAATATACTTTGTATACAACCAGAGATATGAAAAATTGTGCTCTATATGGGTAATAAGAATTGTAATGCATTCCCTATCATATATATATGCATTATATTGTAATGCATTCCCCATCATATATATATATATATATATATATATATATATATATATATATATATAAAGCTTAAGACCAAAAAAACAAATAAAGCAGTCAATAAATGGGCAAAGAACTGAACAGGCACTTCACAGAAGAAGAAATACAAATAGTCAACAAATATGTGAAAAAAATGTTCAACATCTCTAGCAATTATAGAAATGCAAATTAAAACTATACTGAGATTCCATATCACTCAGAATGGCAACTATCAAGAATACAAACAATAAATGCTGGCAAGGATGTGGGAGAAAGGTACACTCGTACATTGCTAGTGGGAATGCAAACTGGTGCAACCACTCTGTAAAGCAGTATGGAGATTCTTCAGAAAACTTGGAATGGAACCAACATTTGACCCAATTATCCCATTACTCAGTATATACACAAAGGATTTAAAATCATCATACTATAGTTAAGCAACCACTTCAATATTTATAGCAGCTAAATAAACAATAGCTAAGGTATGGAACCTAGATGCTCTTCAACAGATGAATGGATTAAGAAAATGTGGTATATATACACAATGAAATACTTTTTAAAAAAGAATGCAATTATGGCATTTGCTGGTAAATGGATGGATCTGGAGAGTATCATGCTAAGTAAAATAAGCCAATCCCTCAAATCCAAAGGCCAAATGTTCTCTTTCATATGTGGATGCCAACACACAATAATGGGCAGGAGGAACAGAAGTTCATTGGACTAGACAATAGTCATTGGTCATTGGAATACCTGGGTAGAGCATTAGAGATCTGAGTCATCCATATCTGATGGGCGTTTTCTCAGCTAAGGCTGAGCTAAGGGAAGATGTGCTTTCTGTTTCAGCTTTAATAACTATAAGTAAGTGTCCTTTTCACAGTTTATTTAGTACATCTTGTTTACCTTTTCCTGTGTTTTTTTTTTTAATTTCATTGTTTAAAGTGACTCCCCAGTGCACGCTGCAGTGCAGTCTGATGTTAGTTAAGTGCATGTAGGCTGTGTGATGCAGAAAGGATACCATGAGCTTTCTTCAGGAATGAGTTATGTGCTGTTGCCTGCCCATGAGCTTATGTTACTGATCCAGAAATATGTGTAAAATAAGATGGCTTTAAACAGAAACAAAACAGGATTATTTGTCAATCAATTAACAAAATTGAAACTGCAAAATCTCAACCCATATTTCACCTGGGTTTATGAATTTGCTAATCCAATGTTGGCAGAAACTTATAGAGCATTATTATCCCAAATAACAAGAATTGGCTGTACATGTATATATATCATTAGGAAATACTAACCACAGGCATTGTATCATAAAGAATTTTTGGATGTGATTCTGCAAGTTTCTTGATCTTTCTATTCCAGGAAGCTCCATCCAGAAATAATCCATGAATGAAAACACCTAAATATAAAAGAAATGTTATATAACACTCTATCAATTTTTTTATATTGATTGAGCTCTCAATCTAAAATTCCTACAAGTGAATATTATGCAGGCGAAGCTAGGTTAACAGTCCTCCCTTCCCCTCTCACCCCTTTGCCCTATCTAGTGTTCATCTAATCCTCCATCCATCAGTATCTTTTACAGTGTGTTATATAATAAGCTGTATAGAAAATGAATTTTTAAAAGCTTATATAATTAAGGAAGCAATAAGTTTTTTTAAAAAACCCGGCAGAAGAAGAAGGTTTTTAAACTTTCTTTAATTATTTAGCACTATGCCCATTCTGAATATATTAAAAATAAAGGGATTCTGTACAAATAGGTTAATGGTAGGCTAGATCTGTGGCTGGGAAGAAAATGATTAGTTACAAGATAATGTGTATCTTAAAGACCCCTTTCCCCCATGTCTATTTTTCTTAAATGTGTACCTATAATAAAACTGTTTAGATTAAGTATCAAAGATGAAATAAAAGGTGGTTTAAAGGTTGGGTTAGATTCCATGCAACATGAATTTGGAATTTCTACAACAGCATTTGAGGGCTTATTATGTGCCAGACACTGATAGGCACTGAATAAAGAAGGTTGAAGGCAAATAAGGTTATGGTTCTCAGTATTGGTGCTGTCATAGGAATTGAGACCAGAAAGAAGGAAACAGGTAATACGATTGCAGAGTGTGACTAATGCTGTGAAGTTAATAAGCAGAGTAGTTAAAAAGGATAACAAGGGGAGTGGAGGCCTTAATAGATTGAATTTTCATGAAGGTTATTTTCTGATGACCTGTAATTTTTAAAGGAGAGAACCCAAAGTTGAGAAGTGGTCACCATGATGAGTCTGGGCTTAGGAACAGGGCATTCAAAGATCCCAAAGGGAACAAATTTTGAGGTAGTCTGTTGACTGTGAAGGTCAGTGTGAATTAAGTAATGGCACATGATGAGCTTGTACCTGTGAAGTCATGTAGATGGAGAGCAGCCAGAATGTGCCTGGTCTTATAGTTGTGGTAAGAAATCTGGGAAAATATCATTATGGACTTATTTAGTTATCTGATTTTTCAATGTAAGCTAAAGCTGACATGATCTGCATGTTTACATCTTTCAAAAACTTCCAGGGCTTCTGTGTAAGTTAAGGATTATAAAGAGGTAATGACAGTAGCAGGGAGATAATAGGCTTACGTAGGGGTCTAGATAAAAAATGGTGGTGGCAGTAAGACTGTAGGTGAGCAACTGCATCTGATGTGAGAGCTATAAGGGAGCAGAAGAATAAAGTTTTGACTCTATGGCAACGGCATTTATTAAAATTAATTGTAAGTTTTTACATATCCAGGAGACACTAAAGTGGACATGTTAGTGTAGCAGTTGGATATAGCTGTCTGGATGACAGAGAAAAGATGTAGATTGCACACTGGGGACATTAACAAGGAGATGGTTAAAGATTCAGAACAGAATAAAGTCACTCGGGGGAGAGAGGATGCAACTAGAAAAAAGAAATAATCCCAGGACTGAATGATCAGAAACTCCAGTATTTAGAGGAGCATAAGCCACCAAAGAAGTATGAATGTGGCCAATAGGAAAAATCAGTATAAGGTGATATACTAGAAGCAAAGGAAGAAGAATGTCTCTAGAAAGACAAAGTTGGCAACTGGTGAAAACTGCTGAGGCTAAGATGAAGACAAAAGGGAATTTGCTATGTTTGTCAACATGGAAGTCATCAGTAGCTGTGAAAAGTACAGCATTGGTTGATCAGAGAGGATGAAAAGCACACAGAAATTAGGAGGTGAGAACCTGGAGACAGCTTGCCAATATAATTACTTTGAGAGATTCTGCAATAAAAGGGAGAAGAGTTATAGAATAGTCCTTGGGGGTGTGTGGATATAATGACAATTGGAATTGTTTTTTTATTTAAGATGAGCAAGATTTTAGAGCATGCTGTGTGTTGTTTCAGATTTTCCAGCCCTGAGAGGGATAATATTGATTCTGGAAAGAAAAGGCACAATTAAAGAAGCAAAGACCTGGAGAAGTACAAGGAAATGGTGTCTGGATTCTCAGGGTGCAGATTTTGACAGAGTAAGAATTTGGTGGTGCTGAATGCTCTCTCCTGAAAGCTTTTGATTTTTGCAATGAAGGATGAGGTGAGATGGGGTAGAGGTAAGGAAAAAGGAGAATATGAGAGTGGGAAGGCAAATTTCCCAGAGGAATAGTAGTAGGATGGCTTTGTGTTGCAAACCCTTTGGTGTGACAATCAACATAAAGTAAAAACATTTGGCACAGTAACATAATTATCAAACTCTGTTGTGACTGCATATAAACTTGCCAGTATCTCCCACTAAAGTTTAAACTGGTTGAGGGACTAGATCCTAATATTTCCCTGTTGATATCTCCGGTACCTAAGGAAGTGAGCCAGTGAATTCATAATTCAATGATGAATAAGGAAGAGTTGACTGTGATACATTAATTGAGGCAGTATATAACAGTCATTTAGAAATAGATGTCCTTCATTTAAAGACAGCACCAATTGGGTAAAATTTAGAAATCCATAGCATTCTTAGAAACACTTGTTTGAAATAGTTTAAAACTCTATCCACTGAATTTGAAATAAAACATCAGAGTAACCACAAAGTTGAAAAGCAATTGATAAGGAAAATAAAGATTTCCCCACAACCAATCTGTAAATCATAAAACAAATGCTCATATTAGTTATAAGTTTGGGAATGCTCTATATAACAGGAAAGATTACATACTTTAGAACTCTGCAAAAGTACACTCTTTGAGGGATCAGGAAAAACCTCCTCCTTTTCAATGCCGCATCATCTTGATTCCCCAAGGCCAAAATAAGGTTATGGCTGTTTATCACATGTATTGTTAATTCAATGATTTTTAAAAGTAATTTCTAACTTACACAATTTTGAAAAAAATATAGGGACATATGCTCTTTTTTTTTCAGATTCACCTATTGCTAGCATTTGTGCCCCATTTACTTTATCATATATCCTCTCTCCATAAATTTTTTCTCAACCATTCTGAGGTGAAGTTACCTACATGTTGTTTACATTTTTAATAGCTGAGGAAGGTAAGCAAGAAGTTACACCTCTGTTCAGTGCCAAGATAAAAGCAAACTCATTCTCTTACTCCACTTACCATCTTCAGGACCATGTTTATAGTCTTTGTCTTCCATCACCTCATAGTCAAACCCAAGGAGATCAATGGGAATAGTGTATTTCCTGGCGTAGTTCTGCTGGGCACCAGTCAGGAAGGCTTGGGTGAAGAAGAAGCCAGAAAGCCAGAAGACTGCAGGAGGGCCAACCTCATACCATTGCTGTGGTGGATCAAAACACAGAGTCCTAATGATAGTCTTCAATTTTTTTTTTAAATACCTTTGCTTACTAAAATGTGTCCCCAAATATTTTTGTTTTCTTTATCTAAACTAGTAAACGAACTCAGGGATGACAAGCCAAAAATAAGTAGCATTCAGTGTTGATGCTTACTTTCAACTTCATCTCTCTCACAACAGCTTGGGAATTACAATGTGTGAGAATGCAGACATAAATGTCTGTTTTATACACGCCCAAAGGTTCCTTCAGAAAATCCCCATACCACACTGAACATCTGAAATGCACTGTTGCACAAAATATGTGACTTAGTTGAACAGGAGAGATTCCCATAGTCTGCTCATGAGGTTTATTCTTTAAAAAATTTTACTCTGATTAATGAGAATAAAATTAGTCATTAGTACCTAGTAGACTATTCTGGGGAAGTTTTCCCTCTTATTTCACCAAAATATAATGAAATCTGACATATAGAAACACATGATATTGCACAAAGAATTCCTGAAACAAGCAGGGTAGTAAGAGCTTATGGTCTTTAGGGTCTTTAGAAATATCAAGACTCCTTAATTATTGATATCACAGATTCTAATTCTGACCTGGCTGAATAATGACTTTAAATAATAAATTATAGAGGCCAAGCTGAAACAAATCAACTTGAAAAGCTTTTCCCTATAAGAGCCCAAAGCAGAGCCTCATCTTTCCAGAACAATCTTAATTCCTTAGCATCCAACTCATAGAAAAGAGGGCCTGTGTTATGAAAAAGGGAATTAAATCCACTTATCCCTGAAGCAATTTCCTTACAGTTTTTGATGCCTCATATACAATACCTAGGAAATTAACTGATATTTCAAGGATATAACTATTAATAAGGGCTGGGGTTGTAGCTTAGTGGTAGAGTGCTCGTCTAGCATGTGTGGGACACAGGGTTCAATCCTCAGAACCACATTAAAAAATAAATAAACAAAATAAAGGTATTGTGTCCATCTACAACTAAACAACAACAACAACAACAACAACAACAAAACTATTAACGAGAGCACGGTAAGCACAGATATTGCCAGTAATTTGGAGATTGTCTTGGAAATGTTGAATAGGAAGAAGCCTATCTCCAATGGCTGATTGTCTTGGAAATGTTGAATAGGAAGAAGCCTATCAGCCATTGAGGTCATTGCTGTCCTGTGCTAAACCAGCTAAGTAGTGATTTCATGACCAAAAAGGTTGCCAGGAAAGGAAGAAATCAAACTCCTCACTAATAACTTGTCTAGCTTTATAAGATGCTCTGCTATAAGCATGTTTGTGTGTATATATATATTATATATATATATATATATATATTATATATATACATACACACATACACACATGTATGTATGTATATATATATATATATATATATATATATATATATATATACACACATATATATGTATATGTGTGTATGTGTGTGTGTGTGTGTGTGTGTAGGGTACTTTTAATTTTATGTGGTGCTGAGGATGGAACCCAGTGCCTCATGAATGCTAGGCAAGTGCTTTACCACTGAGCTACAACCCCAGCCCCTATAAGCATCTATTTTAATGCTAAATATTTAAAGGGAAAGTCAACATGCCAGATTTTTTTCTCTTTTCAAACGCCATTAACTTCATTGAACATGAATACATACTCTAAAGTCAGAACTTCCACTTCTAGTACTAGTATTGTGACTATTCAGTGTGACAGGTATATACATCATATAAAACATTATTAAATAGTGGCCATTTGTGTCTGGCACTCACAGCAAACTAGAGAATAACACTCATGTGTTGGGCATTGTGATGAAGAAAATTAAGCCAGAAGAAAAATAACAATGTATGTTAATTTGGAAAAACTTACCTGCAAGAATTTTAGTCTTGCAAGGAAGTCGTTCACATAGCTGCCAAGTGGTTTAAGGCTTGGGTAGGATTTACCCATCCACATTCCTGGAATTTTGACATTCAAAATGCTCCTAACCACTTCTTCAAGATCTGTAGACATCACTACGAGCCCCTGAAATACATTTAACCTTGCTAACATGATAGTATAGATTATGAATAGCCAGTCCTCTTTTAAATACCTTCTTTACAATTATGCTAACAGAAAGTGAAGATATTTGTTTTTGCTTATACAAGGACATCCGGGAGTCTTTGAACTAGTCCTTAAAAAATATTAAGTTTTATTCTAACAAAATTTTACTGGAAAATCACAGTCTAACTTTGACTTATTTCTTTAATAAATGAACAAGTAATATATTTTCATTCTGTCTTCTTAGAGGGACAGTGATAAATATTAAATTAGGAAAATTATATGAAATGGTTTGAAAAGTTAAAATATTTGGAATACCATTGTGAAGTCTAGCTGACCTTGTTCTATTTTGAATCACTGATGCCCACATATTGAAACTTTGAGTTTCTTGAAAATTTCTGCCTATTTTGATCTTATAATTGGTCCAGTTACGATTAAAATTTCTGTTTTTCCTATATAAAAATATTATTTCAACTAACATATGGAGAAGATTTTACAGTAACTGTTGATAGACTAAACACACATATTTCATTTGCCGCCTTATCAAAATTCCACTGGAACAATATTAAATACGTTTATTTTTTTAAGGCATGAGCCCACAAGTGCAGAAAGGAAGAGGGAAAGGGATAATGGGAACACAATTTTGGGAGTGAGAAAGCATGTGGACTGCTGATAGTTGATTCAGTAGTCACAAGAAACCTTATCCTGAAAGGTTAGATATACATTGAGGAAGGTTCCCAAGCCTTGGGAATTAATAATCCTACATAATTCTGAAAACGAGGAAAGGAGGATGCTGTTAAACTAGAAGAGTTTTGAAACCTGGTTTATAAAATAAATTCCTAGGTCTTCTTCCCCACTAACTGCACATCACTGACTTTAAATGTAACCTGGAAAGGAAAATACAGAATTTCCTTGAGTGGGAGATGCCAGGTCCAGCTGAGGTCAGAGTTATCATACAGAAATCAAGGGTGTTAAGAGAAAGCATGGGTAGACAACGCTGAGATTCCTATGGCCTTTATTCCTTTTAGCTCCCCAAATGCTATGAGCTAATCTTTCTCTTCAGGAAAGAAAAAGGAGGTCGAGGAAAAACACATAATGATGCTGAATGTTTCTTTGCTGAAGAACTCACCCAGATTGTTCTACAGTGCAGACCACAGTCAGCAATCATCAGTGTTCTTATAGTGTCCCCTCAACATGATAATGCCCCATTCTTATTTAAAAGTGGACAACCCAAATTTATTAGACATCGGAAGAAGGTTTCCAACATGAAGGAGGAGTTTTTCAATTAAGCATTCCCTTTTTATATACAGAGGCAACTACAGATTTTCTGTTTCTTGTATAATTTGGGTAACATATGCTTTCTCAAGAATTTATACATTCATTTGCACTCTTTAATTTTCAGGCATAAAGTTTTCATGGTACTATCTTCAGACCTCTTAGACTATAGTGTCTATTATAATGAGCTTTCTTCTATTAAGTGTTCCTTATCTAAAATTCTTGGGACCAGAAGTATTTTGGATGCTTTTAGATCTTGGATTATTTGAAAATATATCATATATATAATATTATAAAATACAAAAGAGAAACTATATCATATAAGATATTTAGGGAATAGGACCCAAATCTAAACACAAAATACATTTATGCTTCATATACATTGGTTGCAGAGATCATCTCAAGTTCGGTTTTTCAAATTTGAACATTTTCTTTCCCAAAGTAGGGAAATATAAAGAAAATGATAAGTAGTTCATATAGTTTGGGTGGATGGATGAGAGAAATTGATGCCTCAAAGTAACCTAGACTCATCTGCACTACCAAAATATTTGAGATAATTTATAAATTTGTTTCTAAATAAAAATCAATGTATATTAGACTCTGAAATATATCTCCAGGCTTTACTTCCCTCTTAAACTCTAAAGCATGTATCTAATAGTAATTCTACCTCTCCATTAAGTCTATGAGGCATTTCAAAATTAATCTGAGTGAAAAACAATTCTTGACTTTCTCCCTCAAACCTGTTCCTTTTCCAAGCCTCTACTTCCTAGGCCAAACAAGGAGTGATCCTTGACTCCTCTCTGCTCACTCCTCCCACACCAGTTTTCAGTCACCCTTCCTAAGTCGATAATAATATAAGCGACCACATCTCTCTCCCTCTAATGCTACTACAAGAGGCCAGCTCAGATGGACTACTTCAACTGTGTAAGGAGCATTTGTCTGTGCAAATCCTGGTCCCCTACATGACTTTCTCCAGGGGCCAGATTAACTTTTGAAAATGTAAAATAGGTCAATTAACTTCACTGCTTAAAAACCTTTGAAGCCTTCCTTTTATCTTCTTATTTTAAAATAAAATTCAAGATCCTAAGCACGCCGACAATGCCATCATGATCTGGTCCTGCCATCTCCCTCGTGCTCACTAGCCACACCAGTCTTCTTTCTGATGCTCCTGGACCATGACACGGTTGTTCTTCTCTTGACTTTTACACTCTCTCTAAAATGCTTTTCCCTCAATAGTCCCCTGGCTTCCCCTTTAAGATCATTTTGGCCTATGTCCAAGGATCAGCTTCTCAGAAGGGTCTGATTCAGTCTGACTGACAAGCTTCTCAGCCATTATTCTCTATTTCCTTACCTTGTTTTATTTATTTTTTTTCCATGGAATGTATCAGTTACCAATATTATAAATGTGTTTACTTATCTTTGGTTTGTTTATCTCTTTAAAATGGAAGTTTGCAAGGTCAGAGGCTTTTTAAATTCTTTAACATTTTGTGTCTCTTTAGCGTGTATCTTATCCAGTGTGCTACTGCTATGAAGCACACTCTATACTTATCTACCTATTTAACTGTTGCTACCAGAATTCTGTTAAGTTCCTCAAAAATCATGATTTTTTTTTTTATCCAAAGAACCAAGAACAGTGCACACACAGTACTTGGTTCTCATAAATAGTTGCTATTAGATTTAAACTATGTTTAACTCAATGATTTTATGAGTTTCATCTTACCTTGATTGCTTTTTGAATATTAATGCATGATTCTCTTATGGTCTTCAGCAACTTATTGAACCGCCCCATCTCTTGGACAAGTACAGTGTTCATGCTTTGAGTGTAAGTTGTTGGGTACCTCCTCATTGCAGATTCAACATCAAAGTTGTTTGGAAGTTTACCTAGTATGTCACCAGCAACCTCGTTTACTACTTCATCTGATGATTTTGCACCAGCACCTGCTGAACGAGACTATGAAGAATCCAAACTATAACTCAAAAATCCTCATACAGTTCTAAGAATACCTGCAAAGAAAAAATCCTAAGGTAAATCTTCATAAGCATGAACACTATTCTGCAATTTTATCCGTGAGCCTTCACGAGATTTATTAAAGTGATGATAACACACATGGTGAGGGATTTCTTAGAGAAAATGATTGTAAGAGAGGAAAAAGAGAGGCATGTGATGTGTTCAGAGGCAAAACAGAATCTGGAGAAAGCAAATAAGTTTCAGGTTTAGCTGCCTGGGTGAAGGAGAAGGATCCGATGCTGCAGATGGAGGGAGAAAAGCATTTAAGCTGGTGCAGTAGCCAAGTAATGGTGAGAAGGAGGGAATCTGATCTGCTTTGAAAAAGCTTGCTGCAAAATATATTTGCTAATAACTCTGGGGCCTACTGGTCACCAAAAGTAGAAATATAGTTTTCTCCTTGAACCTGCAGGGCAAAGAAAATAAGCTCATCTTCTCTAAGCAGTTGGAAGAGTTATAGAGAAAAGACAGACTTTAGTGATTCACGTTGGAAGCAAGGAAAGAGAATTTCAACTCAATTTTTGTTTTTTATGTTTATAGTGACACTGTGTAAATGAATCTATATTTTCTGGAAAACCTCTTTAAATTCTCAGAATAAATGAATGTATGTATATGTGTGTGTGCCTGTGTGTGCACTAAAGGAGAATAGCATATTAGAAAATTCCTATTTTTCCAATCCAAGGAAATTGTGTTTAGTCTTCTTTTTTTTCTTCAGATTTTTACATTTCCTTGTTTCTATACTCTAAATATTATGTTTACTTAGGTTTCTACCTACCCATCACTTACCACTGTAAGATCCTATTAAGTTATACAATAAGCAATTATTAATAAGTTTAATTATGCTAGTAAAAAGAGATATTTATGTGTATTAATACTTTATTATAATCACGAGATACTTGTTTTACAACTAAATATGTAAAAAAACCCCATAAAGAACAAAAAAGATGATGAACGTTTGACCAAAACTAGTGCAATGTCTATTTCCACTTCATTGAAAGAATCAGATGCTGATTTCTATTTGCATTTTGACTTACACTTAGGTCCTATAAAAGCATTTAAAAATTTCTATTTTCTAATAGTAGCTGTGCCTCCATAAAAAAAAATCACATAACACCCAGGCCTATCACCTATAAAAAAATGTAATAAAAATATTTCAGTAACAGACAGTCCCCATATATATTTATCACATACCAAAACCACATAATTGGGGTGGGTGGTAGGTTTTTGAAGGTAATATCCAATTGATAATAAGAATAAAGAGCAACTGTGTGCTATTTATCCATAATTGTTTATCTTAGCTTTTTCTTTTTTACTACCTGTCCTTAGAATTTTCACAATTACCATTGGAATATTATAAGAATTACTTTTCCTTTATTAAATAAAATAAGTGAAATTTATTTTTAAGGAGACATCACAGAGTGTAGCCTTTTTAGAGATTCTGCACCATATTAGTTTTCTAATATTCTAAGGTCAAATAATTTTCCTATTCAAAATGGAAGACGGCAGTCAAGCATAAGAAAAAGATCTCTGTAAAAAGTCACATTCTCAACTCTGATACTTCCCTCTTTCATTTTTTCTGTTTTATGTAAATACAACAATACAAAAAGTCTTATCAACATTAACTTGCTCTCCAAGCTATGATGTTCTAGTCTCTCTGCCTCTGAATTGTGATTCACTGAACTACTGCTTACCCATTAGTATAATTGTACTTCCAATCCAAGTTTGAGTATATTAAAAGAGGCTGTTGAATCACATACTGAGAAGATACCCTTGTGAATTTAAACTTATTTGTTTGGTTCTGAGTCATTTTCTGTTGGAATGAGCCTACTGTTTTATGTGTTCTATAATGTGACACACCCCATCAAGTTTAAATAAAGCCAAAAGACACTGTAAGTAAATGTCCTGTTGTCAGACTATTATGCACTACATGCCATCTAATGTTCCTAAATATTTACTTATTCCTGTTTGTTCACATACTTTTATGGCCACCCAGGCAACAATGACTTTAGTGCCATCAATGAGTAAAATGGACATAAAAAAAAATCTTTGTTCTTTTTGCCTGGTTAGAAAAATGTCACTATAGATTAGATTAGAAATAGGAGTTCTGTGGGCTTTTCTGTCAATAAGTACCCTCCTAATTCTAAGATTTTTCAGTATCTTTGGCTATCTGCCTTCGAGTCACACATCATTTCTAGAATCTAGAAGGGAACCGATAGGCTAGCAGTTCAGAGCACAGGTTCTAGAGTTGAACTAGTGGGAACCAGGCTATTGAGTTTTTGTCCTGCCTCAAAACTGTCCCAACTGACATTGGGAAAATTACTTAATTTTTGTGTGCCTCAGTTTTCTAGTTGTAAAATGGGAAGAATAATAGCTCCTGCCTCATAGGATTGTCATAAGTATTACATTACTCTACATAAAGCCCTTACAACAGTGCTAGCACACAGTAAGTACTACATAAATATTAACTGTTATCATGTTTACTTTGAGATTCCATAACAATTAAAAAAATAAGTTAGAACTCAGTAAGTAGGATAATTTGCTTAACTGAATATTTATCCTTAATTATTAAAATTTCATTTAATCAGTATGAGAATTCTTGTTATTTGGATTAATTTAATTTGCTTCCAAAAATTAAAAAACAGTGAGCACATTTAAAGGGAGAATAATACAAGAGAAGATCTCTTAATGGATGAGCAAGATTAGCAAATGATTTCATTCAAACATACTGACTGATGCTCACGACATGCTAAATGCTGGTGCCTTTGAAGACTATTCTCCCAGCTGTGATGCATTTATGCTCTCACCAGTAGGGCTGTATGTCTGCCAAGGACTATCTGCATATTTCTTCTAACCCTTTTATTTTGTACTTACCAAACAATTATATGCTTTAAATGTTATGCAACCTGAAAATATTACCGTGAGAGGATCTGTTTCTATAGGTAAAATGTTTATGAATATATGTATGTATGTTTGTAGTGCTAGAGATCTATCACAGAACCTTACACCTGCTAGGCAGGTGTTCTAACACTGAGCCACAACCACAGCCCTTCTGCAATATTTCATAAAGGTAAGTCACTAAAACCAGTTGCTTTGAATTAGTAGGAGACTAGAAAATAAAGCAGGCAAAATTCTAGGTAGCTTCTGTCTTCAAACTGCTGCCCAAGTAACTTTGATATTCTTTTTTCCACCTCAAAGAAGATTAAAAAAAAACATACATTGTAGTTGGATAAGACTTATGTAAGAAAGAACTGAAATTCCTAGAAGCAGAATGATATTCACAGAATAGGTCTTGATTCTAAAAGAGAAAATGAAAAAAATTGCATGTGATGTACTCTATGTTTAAATCTGTATTTAAGGTATGTATGTGTTTTTTTCCTTATCCTTTAAATATCTTTGACTACTATACATGAGGCTCAAAGAGCATCCCTCACAGGCTCAGACGTCAACTTGTGCACACAACACACACCTGTGTAAGAAGAATGTTATCAAAAAGCAGTTGAGTTTCTGACTGATCTTTAGTGATATCTGCATTGGCATTCATCCCAAAGATTTCTGGTGCTGGGGTCAGTGGCAGAGTCTTTGTGTATTCGATGTAGCTTTTGTGCTGAAAAAATAAGTAACAAGAAGTTGGGCGATTAGAAATAAATTGCATTGCAGAACTTCATATATGAGAGAGAGAATTTTTGACACTCAAGTTATTGAGTTGAATAAACCTGTGAGACTGGACACTGAATGCTTTAATTTTCTTTTAGTCTGGGCCCAAGTTTAAAAAACAATATGGACATGTTTTTAGAGGAAAAGGAAATCTCCCACTCAATTGGAATGGGTTTTAAACAAGGGAAGGAGAAATCTGGTAACTTCATTTAGAAATTTCTTCCAGAGAATTTTTTGTGTCACATTTTGTTGTGACTATTCTTAACTTATCAGAATAAAAATAGTCTTTTCTAGTTTACTCTGATTATTTTGTTTAATCTTATTGTGATAAATCCATCAAAATGAGAAACGTAAAAATTATCTGAAAGTTTATTATCTCAATTACTGCCATTAACATTATACATCTTTTTACATATATGCACACACATTTTATTCACATGGACTTGTACCAAAATTTCATCTCTTCCTCGATATAAATATAATCATATGTAAACATAAACAGAGCAAGGAAGGTTTGGTCATTGATGGTTTTATGACATGGACTTTTTTACATAAACCTTACTTCATTGTGCTTTTTTTACACTTGACAATTCATCATTGGTTATCTTATCCCCCCAACTCCTCATGTTGACTTAGTCCATCCAATCAGCGATGTAAGCTCTGGGACTGATTTTCCCCTTCATCCATATTGATATCTGCACTTAGCTAGCATTAATCCCAGTGGATGATAGGGGTTATGGCCCAAGAGTTACAGTATGTATCTCTGTTGCATGTGCCCATGTGTTTAACTTTCAAAATATACCCTTTAACTACTGGGGATCAAATGAGAAGCAAACTTATTATCCTGGAAGTCCCTTGAAATCTATGGTGAGATAATCTGAAGGCAATGGATAGGACCAGAAGAAGAGCAGAAGGAAACCTTAGCCTAGTGCTATAGGTGGTTCTGTCACTCTCTGATGCCTCCACCTGGGTGACCTTGGACAAGTCATTCAACCTTAATGAATCGGCTTTCTCATTTATAAAAGGGTATTTATAGTACCAATGTTAATTTGATGCTCTAGTAAGATCATTATATTTATAAGTATTTGTGATATAAATGTTAGTTATTATTAATAATATTCTGTAACCCCTCTTGTGTATATTCATTTTAACTGGAGACAAGGTCTTTTTACCGGAAGAATTGAATTCATGAGAGTAAGCTCTCCTTGGGTAAGGAATGTTTCTGAGACTCTTCACATTACAGCACACTACTAACTCCATCTGTGCACAGGGTGTGCTCTGTCCCTGTGTGACTAAAAAAACAAGGGGAAAATCATCACCTAAAAAAAAAAAAATTCACTGCTACCATAGGAATTTCAAGTTCTATTGCTTTTAGATTTCTTGATCTATACTTACATCGCCAGAAGGGGGGACAAAATAGATGCCACTTGAATCAAACTTATATTCTGTATTTTCAACTAATTCTGTACAGAAAAATTTATTCAGAATGGTGCGCAGTGTGCGGCGGTCCCAGTCGTCAGTCACCCTGCCTCCGTAGTTGCATTCGCCAGTCATGTACCGAAGGGCGTCATAAGGTAGATCCTAAAATTGAGAGCTTAAGTCGTGAACCAGGTAAGAGGTATCAGTATAGTATTGTATGAAATTGTTCCTTGTTGAAGCCTATTATTAAGTTCTTGCAAATTTCCCTTTATATACTTCCCTACTAATTGTTGCAGTTTCCCCCAGATCTTTCTCTTCTTTTGTATTATTTCATTTCCATTCAATCAATGCTGAGACTAGTACTCGCCTAATCTCTTATGAACTCATTTACTGTTCAACCAACATTTTTTGAGTACCTACTATGTGCCAGTCACAAATGAGTTAGACCACATGCCATCCTTAAAAACCTTGCCTTGCTGAGCGACATGCAAAACAAAGCCGATATCATTCACAGATAATCAGTATTGATTTTCTTCAACACCTTTATACATCCATATATATTTGACAGTTGGAAACACACTCTATGTTCAATTTTACATTTTTTTCAATCAAATCTCATGAGATTTCCTGTAGTATTTCATAAAAAATTCTTTAAAAATACTTTGAAATGACCATTTCTATTCCAAGGAAAGTTGCTTATAAAAACAATTTGCAATATTACTAAACTGCTTTTCTGAAAGGTCTAGCAATTGTAGCAGCCAGTTTGAAAGTTTCTGCTAATTAAGTATTTTAAGTTGTATTTTTAAAAATACTAGTGAGGCTATTAATTGTTTCATGTGTTTAATAGTGTTTGTTCTTCTGTGCACTGCCTCTTCTGTTTTTTCAACTAAAGTTTTAACAGTTTTTGTTTGTATAAACAATTACAAACTGATATCAAATTTGTGGTAAATGATTTTATACTTTTCTTTTTTTCCTCTTTCTTTTATCCTCTAGGATACAAATTCTAAAATGTTTTTCAAATACAATGGTATTGATTTTTCACACCCATCAGCAGTATAGAGAATTCTATTTCTCACTGCTCCCAACAGAGTTTTATCATTAGGGGAAACATTGATAATTAAAGCATAAAATTATTTTTAATTACTAATTTTAGTTTTGACTAAAATGTTATTTAACAATGTTTATTCACCAGCTATATTTTTTATTTTAGAAACTACTCCATTCTTTTAAATATCTTTCTCATCTGAATGTTATTTTTTCCTGTTATTAAAAGCTCCTTATAAATACTGAGTCAGTCTGCCGGATAAATTTAAATGTTTTCTCCCATTTTTATTTGTCTTTTATTTATTTTTATTTGTATTTACCTTTTATTTGGTGTTTAGTTGTTTATGGTATTTAACTAGAGTGATATTTAAAATATTTTAACTAACATATATACTACTTTTGTCTTGAGATTTTTTTCATCACCTTTATGCTTTACATACCTTTCTTATAGTTAGTTATCTGTTAAAATTTAAAGTTTATAGATCCTACATTCCAGGGATCCCACTCTGAGGACTGACTCTTCAATAGGAAGAACAGCACTAGAGAAGAGTAGGTAGTAGTGATCTGAGAGGAGAAACTTACTGAATTAGGGTTGGAAATTGTGGGAGTAATGTTATCTCATAGATTGGAACCTCAGGCAGTGAATGTAGGAGAATGTGTCAGTGAGCAACAACTTGTGGACAAGCAGAATCGAGCACAACTCCAGAGTATTTGATTCTACAACTGCAAATGTGAGAGGAGTCTGACCAGATGCATACCCTGTGTGGACTTTGCCTTGCTCCATCTCATAAAAATAAGAAACCTCATATGCAAATTAAATAAATAATAATTGAGGTAGAGTAACACATTGAGTAGCTAGCTCCCAAGAGGACTTTGTGATGCAGATGCAGCTGAGATCAGGAGGGGGAGAACTGGATTTAAGTATAAAAGGGTGAAACTTGGACAATTGAGAGTTTATAAGGAAAATGATACCTGTTGTTTCAGCAGCTTGGTTATAAAAAGTACCAATCAAATTGGAGAGTGTTTTTCTCCCAGAGGTAAAGTAAATAGATGGAGTCCCCAAGTAGTAGCTTGCTGCTTGAATTGCTTTCTTGTTCTGTGGTAAAAGAGTTGAGCCCATGGGCAGGAGAGAGTGTAGATGCAAACAGAGCTCCAAGTCAACAGCTAGAGTTCAAGGTTATGTATGAGGTAGTTCCCTTAAACATTGTTTATAAGCAACAAACAACACAAAAGAAAATTAAAATATCATTTTTGAGGAAGATTATATATATGTTGTGTTAATATATATGTGTATTTGCATACTTATATATGCATAGGATAATGTCTGGATACATATATCCTAAGATGTGAAGCTGATTGCCTTGGAGATGAAATTAGGATGAGAGTTGAGGGGTAAAGGATGAACTTTTCATGCACACATACTTGCAAATACACATGCCCTTACCAAAACAAGAAAAACAAAGCAAACGCCTACCTGCCAAGAAGAAAATATATATCCACTTGTATTTTCCTCTTTTATATTTTAATTTTTCCTATTTAGTTTCTTAATCAAATAGGAATTACATAGAATGAAAATTCTAACTTAGCAAATAACCAATTATTCTAACATATTTATTGAATACTTTTTTCATTTCCTATTCAATGTAAATGGTATTATTATTCCAAATTTCTACATATAGTAGTTTTGCCATTTTTCTATGAGAGCATGAAGATATTTTCACTAAGATTAACTTATTAAATAGACACTCATAGAGGCAAGTACTACACACATTGTTTTAGGCACTGAGAATTCATGAATAAACAAATCAAAGCACATAACTTAGTGGCTCATGATTTGGCAGAATATACTCTGCTTCCTAGCAAAAGTTTGCAATTCCCAATAACCCAGATGTATCATGAACTCTGTTAAGGCTGCCAGAGCCTGGGCACATATATTTCTGGGCAGTAAACTACGTATCTTAGACACAGGATCACAGAGATGATCAGTAAGTAGACCATGGAAGATAAAAAGATCTGGAATCACCTCATACTCTTACAGGTACTCACACTCTTAATAATCAAGAGTCTCAACAAAGGATGATCAAAGTGGTTGTCAATCTTAGTGGCATGCAAAAATCTGCCAACTGGAGGTAAACTTTGCTTCTTTGTCTGAATTGATTATTCAAGAAAGAGTGGCAGAAGTAGACCAGGATTGAGCACAGGAAAGGGCAAATCAAAATAGGAGAAATATGTATACCAAAGCGCAGAGATATGAAAGAACACATTACACAGGGAGAAGAGAAAGCAAAGTAATGTAGTGCATGGATTAGAGGAGGGGTGGCAGGGAGTGTGAGCAGCAAGATGTGGTTTGGACAAGATAAGAAATAACTGAGGGTTGATCAAGGTGGAGATTGGAGCATAGAGAAAGGCAACACTTAGTAACTACTCATGGAAATAGGTTCCCATATGATAACCATTCCTTGTTCTGCTTCTTTTACCTGGATTTTTTACTTATCTACCTGCTACACATCTGTGAATTCCTGACACTATCCCTTGTCTGGATTAATGAATAAGGTATCGCTACTACGCACATCAGAAAACTAATATGAGTCAAGATTTCTCCCTCTACCTTCACCATTTAATATCTAAGTCATTTCCCTTATGTATCCAACTGCATCTCTACCATGTTCCCTATCCTAGCCTAAATGCTTTGTAGTTTAAACTCATAACATCTCCTGTCCGGGTTATCATGATGGTCTCCTGTATTATTTCCCCATGCTCTCATCAGGTGACTTAAAACAAGAGAATTTTACTGTCTAATAGGTCTGGAGGACAGAAGTTCAAGATCAAGGATCATACTTTCTACAGTGCCTTCTGGCTTTTGATAGCTCCAGGTTCTTTTTACTTTGTGGTAGTCAAACTATAAACTGCTTTCATCTTCACAATGCTGTCCTTCCTCTGTCTGTGTGTGTGTGTGTCCAAATTTTCCTCTTCTTATGATAACACCAGTCATACTAAATACCATTTATGTATGATGTTAGCTGTAAGTTTTTTGTAGATGTTCTCTTAAGGAAATTCCCTTCTATTTCTAGATTACTGAGAGTATATTTTATTATGAATAACTATTGGGTTTTGTTAAATGCTTTTTCAGCATCTAATGATATGGTCATGTGATTTTTCCTCTCGAATCTATTGATATGATGGTTACATTAATTATTTTTTAATGTTGAACCAGCCTTGCATATCTGCATACAAATGAGTCTTCACTGCTGACTATATTTTAAATGAGAATATATTCTCCAGATATTCAGAACAAATTGCTAATTAGAAGAACTTTTCATTTTTTTGTTTTTGTATTATAATCATTTTAGTTCAAATATTTCCTCAGATACTGTATAACTGCAATTTTTCCTCTATTATCATCTTTTTTGGCCAATATTACTACAAGAAAGAAATTTATCAAATTAATGTTTCATTTGAACATTTTGCCCAATTTAGATGCTATAAAATTGAAGGCTTTCTCAATTTATTGCATTTAACACAGAATAAGAATTTGTCCAATAAAACACAAAAACTCAGATAAAAGATTTTTCACATTTAGTTATGCCATTTGAGCTCTTAATATTTATTTTCTGAGTTCCTTCTTTGCTTTTGTAGAAATAGAGAAAATATCATGCTAAGTGAAGTACACCAATCGCCAAAAAACAAAGACCAAATGTTTTCTCTGATATGTGGATGTTTATCCTTAATGGGGGTGGGGTGGAGAAGCATGGGAGAAATATAGGAACTTTAGATAGGGCAAAGGGGAGGAAGGGGAAGGGAGTGGGCAGGGGAGTAGAAAAAATGGTGGAATGAGATGGACATCATCACCCTAAACACATGTATGAAGACACAAATGGTGTGACTCTAATTTGTGTACAACAACTACAGACATGAAAAACTGTGCTCTATATGTGTACTATGAATTGAAGTGCATTCTACTGTCATGTATAACAAATTAGAATAAATAATTTTAATAAAGAATTTGATTTAAAAAGTTTGCAAACTGGAAAGTTTCAAAAACTTAAATTTCTTGATACTCCATTGATTAAATGAATGAAAAGAGTTTCAACTAAATTTGAACAACACTCTAAGGTATAGAAGACCAACTTAAAAAAAAAGCTTCATATCCTTATAGGCACTTCTAGTTGACTTACCAAATAGTTCTTCAAAGACATAAACCTAGAAATCCAAATGTAAACAGGTTTACCACCATGTTGTGGGAGAAGAGGAAGGAGGGAAAAGGAGAGGAAGAGAGAGAGACAGTGTACCAGAATTGTAGAGAATGTGCCAGGTGTGGTAGCACACACCTGTAATCCCAGTGGCTTGGGAGGCTGAGGCAGACCCCACGTTCAAAGCCAGCCTCGGTAATGGCAAGGTGCTAAGCAACTCAGTGAGACCCTGTCTCTAAATAAAATACAAAATAGGGCTGGGCATGTGACTCAGTGGTTGAGTGTCCCCTGAATTCAATCTCTGGTACTGCACCCCCCAAGATGTTGACGTGATATTAGGCTTTTTTTCCAGAATCTATACTTCAGGTTAATACCAATGGCTAAAATAGTTTCTTTTTTTGACAAATGGTTCAGACTCTGGAATAAAGATATATTGATATGTCTCTAAAAATAAAGCCATGCTCTAGAAAAGAAGAAAATTGGGGTCTCTCTCTCTCTCTCTCTCCCTCTTTCCACCCACCTCTCCATTTTGGAGGCTGATAGATTTATGGTCTTCTCAAGTCCTTTTCAAAATAAATACAATTGGTTTCTAGATATCCATAGATGTTTATGTGTCAAAATAAATAATAAAAAAATAGGTTCCTAGAGACAAAGTAACATCCTAACTACCTACTAGAATAGTCATAATATCCAATTATAATAAAGTACTATTTATTAAGCTATTGGGAACTACCCTGCTATTTATTTTAAAGGAGTAGAATTAATCAAAGGTCCCTGCTTATTGTACAGATACAATGTGATAAATAATGTGTGGTTTTTATGATACCTCATACTGGTTCAGGAACATGTGGAGCTGCTGTACACTGATTCTGAGATCAGTCTCATTGAACTCATAAGGAATATTCCACCCTAGGGGTCCAAATTTCCGTCTCTCTTGTACCAAAGCATGAAAGAAACAGAGGCCATAAAGCATTTTCTTGAATTCTTCCTGTAATGAGAAGAAATTGTGCCACATCATTATTTTCCCCCCAACATTGTATTTTACTTACCATATTTTAAAATGAAAGTAATTAAATTCCTTTGCTTACAAATAGCATAGAAATATATGCATCCCAAAGCATAACTAAAACAGAATTGTGTTTCTACTGACTCCTCAGGCAAAAAAAAAAAATGCTTATTTTTATTGTATTTAGCATACATAGCTAAATGCACTCGATTTTCAGGAAGCATAGTAAACTCATCTAATTTAATGTTACCTTAAAGGATTTTGGAGGTGCCAACTCAAGTATCACAAGGCAAGAAATGTATGATCCCAGGCTATCATGGAAAATTTCAAAGAAGATTTGAAATTCGAACCAATTAAATAGCTTGAATACCCACAAATAAAATACCAAATGGTCAAAATACAGCTTGAGATTTCCTCAGATATGCTAACTGCTGTTTTGGAAATTCACTTCTCCCACCAAGGGAGAAGGGTGTGTGAGATCTGCCTTCTACATTGAAATGCTGAGAAGGAAGGAGAGTTAATACTTATTCCCTGCAGCTTGGACAGGTGGATAAGTGCAAAACTAATGATTGAAAAAGGAGAGCAATCTGTGGCTGCAGAGTAGAGGACTAAGAAAGAGAAATCACCAAACCCCTCTGATGGTGGACTAAGCTGGTGGGAATCTCAAGGATCAGATCAGTAGCTTGGGCTAGGCATGGAAGTCAGTGTCATTTTGAAGGTTCTGTGGTCAAAAGGACTTCTACAAGGGGGTAGAAGTCTATATTCCAATAGTAAGAGTTTGTCTGAGGGGAATGTTGTAGAACCAGAAGCTGAAGGGTCCAGGAGCTGCCATCTGAAAGCAAGGCACTGCCAAGGTGGGTGGGTCATAGTCAGGAGTAGCCAGTAGTGGAGACTACTGAAAACTCACAGAAGAACCATAAGAGAGCCAAAGAGTTATCTTTAAACCCCTGTCTGGTTCAGAGAGCTCCAAATACTACTGCCCAGAACAGGAATTTCTGCTTGTTCCCATCTCATCCCCCAACACACTCCAAACTGAGTGGTCAGTATCAATAGCTATCAAATATAAGAGGGGTTATAAAAAGATGCCAGCTCTATCCTCTTCCTGTGACGGCATGACACTCACAGACTATAAGTTCCAGGTAAGATGCTAGGAATGAAATGTGAAGTAATAACTAATATATTGCATTATACTTTTTGGTTTCTGAAAATCTTCTGAAAGACTGGCTTTGCAATTTAAAATGATTATAGAACATTTTATTAATTAACAAGAACAAGAAAAGTCACAGGGATGCCTGGAGTTTTATCCAAGAGCAAAGGAAAAGTTTTTTCACAAAATAAATTTCAAAACAAAAGAAAAAATAGCATATATTTAACCAAAGAAATTGAAGTTAAACATGTTGGGCCAATTCTAAAACTATTTTAGATATATAACAGAATTATCAGATCTGCAAATGTGTCATTGTTGTTGGAACCCAGATAGAAGAAGGTACATAGAAATATGGAATGAAGAGAAGCAAGAAAGAACCATGGAAAAATGCACTCAAATTGGAAGTATTGGTATGGAGTCATCATTTCTACAATATGGAAATGGATATGGATATATATATATATATATATATATATATATATATATATATACATACATATATATATATATATACACACACACACACACACACACACATATATGCACATGTCCTTTTTGTAGGTATATGTGTGTATATATTTGTGTGTGTTTGTACATGAATTTATTTCCAAGTTCTTTCCAATGACAAGGTCAAGAAACAAAGACAATGAAGTAGCAATGAGCTTATCTAATACCAGATTGTGGTCTCTAATAGCATTTGTTATTAAAAGAAAACAGAACTTTTCAGAAAATTGGCAGGTTCTATGACTAGGGTAGGATGGATACAGATGATTCTGGAACATTCTATACCAGAGAAGTAAAAGGCTATGATGATACAATAATATTTATTTTTAACAAGTAAAAAGAAACCAGAGTATCCACTGCCCAAATATGGAACAAAATTGAACTCCAAAAGACTTCAGTAATGAGTTATAAATCATTGGGAATGAATTCCTCAGAAATTTCCAAGTCTGTACCAATAATAAATAAATGGGAGAGAGAGATGTTGCTTATGACTGTGTCAAGTGTCAAATGTGCAGAGTATTGCAGTTGGAAAATAATTACTTTGCAGTCATCACAGGAATAACTCAATCAGGGAAGAACCATCAATGGATACTAAATCTGAGTGGGAGGATGGATTTTGATGAAGAACAGAATATTTACATGATCCTAAAGATTCTCCTCACAGACTTATTATTAATTGCAAGGGGGAAAGCAGGTATTATACAGTGGAGAAATCAGCCAATACCTTGTCCAGGTGATCAAAATTAGTATCTCCAACAAGGGACAAATGGGCATCACTCATATGTATATGCTTGTGTGTACATATATGCATACATAGACATATACATGTATGCACAGTTGGCCTTCCATATCTTCTGCTAGCTCTGTGTTCATAGATTTACTCAATCTCACATTGAAAATTAAAAATTAAAAAAATATATTGAATACAGATTTTTTCCTTGTCATTATTCCCTAAACAAGACAGTTCAACAACTATTGACATAGCATTTACATTGTATTACACATTGTAAGTAATTAGAGATGATTTAAAGTATACAGGAGGATGTATGTAGTTTGTAAATACTGTGGCATTTCATATAAGGGACTTAATCATCTGAAGATTTTGATATTCAAGGAGGGTCATGGAACAAATTCCCCATGGTTAATGAGGGACAACTGACATATAGATAAAGAAGACACAAATGAAGCAAACAGGATAATATACTAATAAAAAGTAAACAAGGATAAAGGATATTGAGGTGTTCCTTATACTATTTCTATGCTTTCAACTTTTCCATAAGTTTAAATTATTTCCAAAAAAAAAAAAAAAGTTAAAAAAGAAAAACTGAAGTGTTGCTTTGACATTTAATGAGGTTTGGATTGGGACTGCATTTTGTAAGTGTCTGGACCTCTAAAATCTGTGACTACTGCTGGTGAGGCCTTTTGATCTAGAAGAAAGGGAGGGCTGAATTACATTTTGTAAAGACTCTCCATTCGGCCTATCAGATGCAGAAATGCCCTCGCCACCTGTCTGGAGGTAACCTGCTTTCTCTGGGCCTAATCAATGCAAAAAACTAGTCAGCACAGGTCTTAGAAGCTCAGGATAGGCTTTGACTTAGTTTTAAACATAGGTACTTATTTTTAGTGCCTGGGCTTTTGTTTAATGAAAGCACTTCTTTATTTCTAATGTTTTCTTTTGATGTACACTAAAACCATATTCAGACATCAAGAGTGTGAGCTTTTTAATGGCAAAACTTACTAAGGTTCATAACCCCTCTTAAAAAGAAACTCTTCCATTTTTAATTATGGTAAAAACACTGTGAAACAATTTTAGGTCACAGACATTCATGCAGAATTCTAATCATGAAAGCAGTGGGTGTTTTCCCTGCTCGCCTGGTGATGCTGAAAAAGACCCTTATGAGTCCCATCAATCAAGGAGGAAAATCATTTTGGCTCTCATTATAGTTATATGGAGGAAATATTTTTATGTTTTAATTTAGAGATACGGCTCCAAATAGCAAAGGGCTCAGTTAATATCCTGAAACAAGATTCTCCAACCTTGCAGATTTGTACTGGGAATGGCTTACAGCTGACTTTCTAAATAGAAAGCTACATTATTAATGACACCCCATAAGATCTCAACTGAGCAGGAATGAGGCTGGTGGTAAAATTAAAATAAAATATTAATAAAATTGACTTCAGCACAGTCAATAATCAGTAATCAAAACCAACTGCACTGCAGTGCAGGAGGCCTATTTAATTTGTAGTTTTACTCAGTGCACACATCCCTGATCACCAGGGGCCACTTGAATTGCTTTACAGGCCGAGGTAACAAGACTTAGCCATTACTAACAGGCTTTTTGCAGCTGCCAAAGAACTCAGGGTCGGAGATCGGGTCCATGAGGTATGATCGAATGATATTAGCCCGTAAACCTTTTGGTGCTTCATTGGTCATTTTCACTCCATTCTGCAGCACTGACACAGGGAAAGTCGGAGATGGGTAACTTGTCAACCAAATTCGGAAATCAGGATGTGTTGATTCTGGGCTTAACTCCTGTAAGAAAATAAATCCGATATAAATGAGTAAAAAAAATCCAAAGAAGAATCTCAAGATTATCTGTGCAAGGGATGGGCTGGGAGGAGGAGGAAGCACTTCTATAAAATAAGAAATGTAACAATCACAGTTTTTAGCAAAAGCCTTAAAATCTATTGCTGCCTCTAAACCAATATA
This sequence comes from Marmota flaviventris, assembly GCF_047511675.1. Lineage (NCBI taxonomy): Eukaryota > Metazoa > Chordata > Mammalia > Rodentia > Sciuridae > Marmota > Marmota flaviventris. The sequence continues at coordinate 39,292,042 of NC_092508.1, read as the reverse complement.
CTTCATTGAGAAAGCCCAGAGTGTTGTGATCACCTTGAGAAAGTTAACTCAGAGAACTAAAAAGCTTATAACGTTGATATATACTTCAGAGTTGGTAAAAATAGAGACTAGGACATTCCCAAGTTCTCATATCTGAACTGATGTTGCTGAAACATTTACAGAAACAATTCTCTGTCCAGAGCTAGATTAAGACTCATCCCTTTTTACTGTAGCCAGATTGAAAGAGTAAGTAATACACTGAGATAAGTCAATATTTAGCTAAGCAAAGATTTTTTTAAAAAAAGTATTTTAAAGAGTAAGAAGAACTAAAGCATCAAAACTTACCACTATTAGTTATATTTAGTTAAGGGGCCAAGGACTGAACACTAGAGGGTAATAGAAGTCTCAGAACTGTTCTATAGGGCCTGGGAAAAAATTATCAAGGATCCTTTTCATTCTTTTTGTCCAATCTCACTCCAATTGTCCATGTCAGTGGTGTCTGCATCTCTTGAAAATTCAAATCTTTACCAGTAACAAAGTTTTTGAGCACTCACAGTGAAGGAGAGGGGTGGTTTAGGAATGATATATAAATGTCTATGTTCTTTAATAACAAGAATTGTGGGCAAAAGCACCATTTTGTTTTGTTTTTCCCTACAGGCTACCCTAGGTATAATGATTTAAGCAATATGATTAATGAGACATTAAGCCAAATTCACCATCCCTTGGGCACATTTTCCATTTTACATGACTATGTTATAGGTATTTATGTTATAATTCTACAGGTCATGAGCTTGGCACATGAGAAATCACAGGAGAAAAGGCACAAATATAAGACCTCCACTATAAGGCCTCAAGTATGAGGACATGTTGGCAAGGCAAACACATAATATAAAGAAGAGTTTTTCAGGTAGATATAATATCTATCACAATGATCTTTTTTTTTTGAGAAAGAATGCCGTTCAACAAAAGTGAAAGAAGTTCATATGACAGAAGCAGATAAGTCAAGATGAGAAGTAGGTAGACACCAAACTTGCAAAAGTCAGATCATGAATGGTCTTCTAAGTCATTCTGAGGTTTGGAAGCCACTTAAAGGTTTCAAGCAGGGAAGCAATATTCAATCACTAATCCAATACAAATTTATTTATTGTCTCCTATGGACCAGGCACTATACAAGGTGCAGAGACAAAAGAGAGAACAAAACAAAGTCAATTTCTTCACAGAAATTCACTGTCGTTAAGATTCAGGCAAAACAGAGTGTGATAGGTAGCATAAAGAAAAAAACAAAACCATCTATCTCTTGTAGATTTTGTTGGATAGCTGGACAGTGCAAGTCCTATCATTAATTTGGGTGGTTGGTGGCCTGAGGGATTCCCTCATCAAAGGGAGGTATAGGGGTGACAGAGTCATGGGTATTTCCTGTGGAAACATTTTCTCTGTGTTTATTGAAATCAGGTGCCAGGATTTCTGTTTACTCTGTTGAGCTACATGGAATTTTCATCCTGGAATTTCTGCCCACCCAAAATAGGGAAGTACTAAAACTCCCTTCAAGGAAAGTGGGAATTGTACCCTTTTGGTTTCATATTGATCCTCCATGACAGGGAAGCTGGCCAAGAGGATGAGAAGTGAGTTAAAGGAAAGTTGTATTCTAAAGCCTTCTGGTGTAGAGTGGACACATGAATTTTACCTTGAATAGTCTCCTTCGTTGCTTTTGTTCTATTGTGGTAAAAATTAAATTGGGTTATATTCCCCACTACGGATGGTTTAGTCTCATCTTTTATCCTGTTCCTCTGGATATTTTCATATTACTGGATAAACTCTTGTTCCCGTAAGGGGAACTTGCCAAGGCCTGACTGTGTGCCGTCCTCTGTTCCTTCAGAGAGAATCCTCACTGTGAGCCCATCTCTCCTGGAATCCGGCCATGCCACCCACCTGCCACCCTCCAAACTAAAGGACAGGAAGGAGTTACTTGAATGGTATGTGTTTCACTAATTAGATGAAAAGAATATAACCAAATAAATATAAACCTGCATTTTTACCTCACAGACTTTCTCAAGGGTTGGCATCCAAGAGGTGGCAAGGTGACAGTTCTGAAGAACAACCCACGTTCCTTCCTTGACAGCTTTTTCTAACATCTTCATAGCAATGGGCCCTTGGCCTTGACCAAGAGATAAAGAGCTAAGTTTTGAACCTCCATACCCCTATATAAAAGAGTATTAAAGATGTTATTTAACATCACAGTTTTAGAAGACTCAATATTGTTATTAACATTAACTCTGTTATAGTTTAATTATGTAGCATCTCTCACAGGTTCAAATGTATACAGCCCTAAAACACTCAAGTAAGCACTTACATAAAATAGAAGTCAATTCACATAGGAAACAATCATGGTAGTAAGCAGAAAATTCTTTGGGGTCTTTGGTTGTTGATATAAAAGATAGGAAAAATTAAGACTTTTAATATAAGGAGGAGATGAAAGGAATCATCTCTCTTGAAATAACTCCTGAAATTCAAAGCTGAGAAGAAAACTATGAATAGATCGATGAATGTGTCCTATTTCCTTCAGATCTTTTTTGTGTCTACTGAAAAAAAAATACGAAGAAAGTAAAAAAATTAACCACTAATTTCCACACAAAATTTTCTTTAAAAAATTCTGTGGAAGTGTTTTCTGGTATTAGGTTCTCCTCTATTCTGATTCATCTGTGGCTTCTGTATTTCCATCATTCCACTATAGTTACCAGCAGACTGTCTCTCAGGAAGAGGCCTTGGATGATGATAGCAGGATCTTGGGCCCTTTCTAAATGCCCAAGACTTACTGTCACTCCATAATACTGCTCCTGGAAGAAGTGGAGATAGCAAGTGAAGACAATGCATGGAGCAGGACCTATACCAGGGCCAGAAGATAATCGTGTGGTCTAATGTGAAAGTGATACAAACAAGAACTAAAAGAGCTCAAGGGTCACCTGCGTCATGTTGATCTGGAGATGTGAGTCCCTCATGAGACTGATACTTTATACCACCTCCACTGTTTCCACTCTAGTCTTACCACAGTTTTTGCTCTTCTTGGAATTTCAACTATTTTGTACACTCAAATCAATTCTGTACACTCAAATGAGGATGGCTTTATATGTTACAGATTAAATCATATAATAAATTATAGATTAGATCATGTCACTTTGTAACTTAAAACCCTACCACATCTTCCCATATTATTCAAAATTCTTACTGTAGCATAAAAAGACTATGAATGTTCTGTTCCTTCACAGATGTCATAACTCATCTCCTCCAATCATGACAGCCATGTCCTAACACTTCTTAAACAAAGTTCAGTTAGACAGTGAATAGTTTAAGATATAAGTATTACATTATGCAAAATAAAATGAATTATGAAAGAATAAATTGACCTAGTAGAAAGCATTTAATCTATAAGCCATCTATAAGTGGGGTCTTTGAAAAGCTACTCAACCTTTCTATATTTCATTAACCTTCTCTGTGAAATGGAGTTCCACCACTTACCACATAGGATTATTTAAAAATTAAAAGGAAAAAAAAAACCACGTTTAATGAGTTAACAGTAGATATTACACACTCAAAGTAGCAGCATTATTTTATATATCTCAGCAGTATTACCACAAAAAGTTATTCTGATTATACCAAAATAGGGGAAAAAAAAAACAACTCAGAAATACCCAACTTCTTGTTCATTGTTACTTTGTAGTTCTAGACTGTATGACAAAAGAACTTTTAGTGAACTTATTTGAATTATTTTTAAAGTCTAAAAAAGTAGGTAATAGGACTAATTTGGTAAAGTGACTATAATGAATAATTGTTCTGAAAAGTCAGCAAAGGTCTTCTTTAGAGACTGGAGAAAGGCAGGCTCAATGAAGATTCACCTTGGGGACACTGTCCAGATTTGAACTTAGTAAGTCAACTCAAGCTCATGAACTGTGCAAATGATGTCACAGAGTTCCCAGCTCACCCCAAAGAAAGGCAAATGCCTCTCAAATCTAAATATTGGCTTTATAATTTTGGTAAGGAGCTATTTTTAGTCCCAATGTTGTCATTTAAGTATCATTGTCTTGGGATCCTGTCAACCTCCAGAACCCCGAAGTCTTTTAAGGGCTGAGTGACAATTCTTGCCTTTTCCTCATACCAGAGGATTTCAATTGTAAGAAAATATTGCTTTAAAAATAGTAACATCAGATAACCTTATCTGTTGTAAGGTACCTGGTCATCAGCAAATTTTAGAAGGGCAGCCATTGGATCTGCTCCAGGAGACAGCACGAAAATCAGTGGTGCACAACAGTTACTATCTCCAAATGCCTTGGATAAATCAAAGGGGGGTGGCTCAATGAATGCACGTCCCAATCTATTGATTATAAATTCTTGCACCATTGGAATAACCTACAAAGATACAAGAATATATTTTAAAGAATAGTCAAAATTTTCCTAAAATATTAAAAAGTTCAGATTTGAAGGAGAACTCTAGATGTTTTAATTAGGTATTCCTCATTCTTCTTCCTGCCCAGTACTGTGGATTGAACGCAGGGCCTTGCATATGCGAGGAAAGCACCATACCACTGATTTACACTCCTAGATCTTTTAAAATCTATTTTTGAGAGATGGTCTTGCAAAATTGCTCAGGCTGGCCTTGGGATGGTCCTGCCTCAGCCTCCCAAGTAGCTGGTATTAAAGCCATGTGCCTCGTCGCATGGCTATGTAGGCATTCTTTAATGGTGGAGAGTTAAAGCTGTCACTGTGTACATAAATGTGTTTCAGATAGAAAAAAGTTATCAATGAATTAAATAACAGATAATGAGTCGTAACTGACACCCAATTCAAAGGCATCTTTCTTCCTTTTAATGAATATTCAAGAGTTGATAGGTAAAGAAGAAAAGGAAACTAAATTCTAAAGTTTTAAAACAATGATTATGTTCCCAAGCCCAAACTCAACAGTAGAAAGTTTCATGTAAGTTATACAAAGTTTCCCACACTATCAAGTATGGATTGATAGGGCCTAGGGATGTAGCTCAGTGCTAGATGGCTTGCCTAGCATGCCCAAGGCCCTGTGTTCCATCCCCCGTATCAAAACCCCCCATCACCACCAAAAAAAAAAAAAAAAAAAGAGAGAGAGATTAATATAGTTGGGGAAGGAAAATAAGGAAGAGGAGGAAGGGTGAAAAAAGAAGGAGGGGGAGGGGAGGGGGAGAAGAAGGGAGTTGTTATGGGAGTTTCGTAAAATGGAAACAAGTCATATACCACCCCCCACCCCTGAAAACAGACAAAACTCTACTGTGTAGGGTTTCTAATAGCATGCCTGATAATTTTCTGGGAACCTGTTTGAGAAAGAGCATAAGTCTGTGGCTTGGGTCTCTGCTATGTGGTCCCTTCCAGGTACTGGTGCAGGAGTGGAATTGTGTTAACAGTGCAGTTATTCCTTTATTCTGATGAGGAGTCTGCACCTGGCATCTCCATTGACGGTACTAGCTAATCAAGACCCAAGTGTGACTGGAACAAGTGATACAGGTGGGTTTACAAAAACAGTATCCCTGTATCTACTTTAACAAATTATACAAAATTTCTCCCTCCAACTATATAAACTCTTCCCTCAAACATCCTTTGTTCACACTTGCTCTTTCTTCATATTGCTGGTTCCCCCATTAAGGAGCACAATAAAACTCCCTTGAACTGTGCTCAACATCAATTTGCTTTGTCAGCAAAAAGCAAAAGTAGTTGAATATGGGGAAAGAAAAGCATAATAAAAAGGAAGCATAGATTGCCAGAAGGGAAAAAATAAGATAAAATTTAGTGAGACACCAGTGCATATTTTTCCTGACATTATTCTCTTATTTGTAGATTTATTTGTGATTTTCATTTGAGACTTTTTAAAAATAGGTAAAAACAAATATCAATGGATCTTTCTCCAAGAAAATAAAATATTTAAGTTTTAAGCTGGGTAAATTAATAACATTCTTTAAATTTCTACCACACTTAATGAAGAAATCAAAACATTTGTTTAATTGTAGGAAGACATGGACATGGGAGCCAATGGACAATGTCTCCTGCTTGACTTTATAAGAGCTGTAGGCATGTCCTTGAAGAGTGTAGTTGAGAAAGAGCCCTGCATTTGTTAACACAGTCCTTGATCCACTGAAAGAGTTTTCAGGCCTTCCTTACTCTGTTAAATACTGAATTTTCTCCTTTGCATAAAAGACGACTAAGCTGAATTAACAATTCCATGTTAAAATATTGAAATACTGTAGGCTTCTTTAAAACTGCTACTTTAGAGTTAAAAATATAATTTTCATTTCATATCTACTTGCCATGATCAATGTTTGCATTCACTTTGAAAATAAATAGAAGTAACTGATGTGCATGTGGACAACATTATGAACAGTTTGTCTAATTTTAATTTGTCTCCTAAGTAGTTACTACCAAATATACTTTTTATCGTGCTCAAAAATATAAATATTTACATGTATGTGTGTATATATATATATATATATATGCACCAAAATTTAGGTCATAAATACTTGCTATCTATTTTCTAGTATTACAAATTGATTGATTCCTTTTCACAGAATGTTGTGAGCACTACTTAAAAGTTTAAAATAAAAATCCTAGTTTTAGATAAGACTCTATCAAAGTAAACAAATTTTAGAAGAACAAGGGTTATCTTAGGAAAAGGAGTAATTGAAAATATTTTTTGAAGGCCCAGAATCACTCCAAATGAATACTAGCTTATATCTAAGGATGGAATTCTGCGAATACACAACACTCCCAAGTTGGGTTAGCAATTAAACTAGCCGCAATTTTTTCAACTTGGAGAAAACTGCAGGAGCAATTTGCAAGTGGCCAAGTAACTTAAAAAGATAGCCTCCTCTGGAAAAAATTATAAGTATCTTCAAACTCCAGTTGTATGTACTTTGGAACATCTATTTTACTTCAGGTTTCTAAGTAAAAATCAGTGATTTTCACATTGCCTTTAAAAAATCAGTCCCTGTGTTTGCGTGTGTTTGTGCTACGTATGTGATCGATGGTATTGGGGGTGTTGGAAGCTAAGAACTATGGGGAAAATATCCCAAATTTATATTAGACTTTTTAATTTGTCCCAATATTTTCCTAGATTCCCTCAAGCATGGAAAAGGTATGGATGAGTGAAAACACATTTATAAATGCTGAGAAAGCAAGGACTTACTTAACAAGATGTATTGTTCATGCAAAATTGGTATCTATTGAATGAACAAATGTATAAAAAAATCAAGATGCTTACTTTTATGAGGGTGAGGGTTCTAGTTACAGAATTTCTAAACAAAAAAATCAATAATAAATTCATTTATACATAATGTTTTATTTCTAGATAGAGTTTGTTCATGTTTCAGATATTTTGAATTATCAGATGCCAAGCTATTGCAGTAATATTAAAAATATCCTAATTGCCTGGTCAGGCTTTGTCCTTGTCTTTCTCTTTATTATTATTATTTTTATCCTATAGCTGGTCTTTTCTCATAGATTAAAAAATAGAATAAATATTAACAAAAGGAAGCAAAACACTGATCTTATAACCTCTTCCTCCCACAGCTAACTTCCCTAAGTTTTACAAACACAGTGAAAAGCATGCAAGTTTTAAGTGTGTGATTGTACTTGTCACAGGTCTGGGATACAAATAGTCCTGCTATTGGGAAATTCAAGCTGGCGTTAGTCATTGTGCACAGGCAAGCATAGGTGACATGGTGAAGGGCTTCTTCTGTCTGTCAGCTCTTGAGAACAAAGTAAGGGATGCTCACCTGAAAGCCTGCAGAGACAAACTGCACTGTTGCACTTATAATGTTAAAAATGAACAAAATTTAGTTTCTACCAAGACTGAACTGTTAGTTCCCAAGGCCAATAAAGCACTGCTAGCTATTCAGTTTGCAAGGTAATAGAACTGGGTCTCACGCAATCTGATTATGCCAGCATTAGGTTGGTATAATGAAATCTGTCAGTAACAAAAATTACAGACTAATTTAGGCAACCATCTTCCCAAAGGCAGAAATGAGGTTTGTGATCTTCTATGTGTACTTTTCTGTGTATTGCAAATTCCTATAGGATTTATCTGGGGTCAGAGAAACATATTAACTTATATTTGTCAAGTTTCTTATTGAAAGCTGATTAATTTGCTTTTTGTTTACAGTTCAGGAGGACAGAACTATGGCTAGAAGCTCATCATTTTGTAAATGAGCTCAAAACATTTCACATGTCAATATTTATCCACTTGATGTGTTTCTTTTTTCATTAAAACACTATAAACTGTTTAATTTTAAAGGAAAGTGCAAGACCACTTCATTTTTCCTACTGGTGATTTAGTGAGAATCATTCATGTTTTCCCAAACTTGAGAATTAGAGAGCTTGGCATTTGTGGCTTCTCACTACTGAGTTGGGTTGGGTTGAGGAGAGAGAAATGGAAAGGAGACCCACTCCAAAAGAGTATACTGACAAAGTCTACTGTAAGCCAGAGATCAATCAATTGCCAATTTGCCTGGTGGGCATATCTATTATCTTTTGACTTACAGACAGCAAAGAAATATAGACTACCAGCTTAAATATTAGCCTCTATACCACTACTCCTTTCCCTGAATACATACAAAAAATGTTATAAGACAGGGTGCTGAAGTATTGGGTGGAACAGCTGACAGAAGTTATGAAAACAAGTTTAACCTCCACTGATTTAAAAGCAAACAAACAAACAGCATACAAACCAAAAGAAAAAAATACCCCCCCCAACAACAAAACCTCAACTCAAATTCCCTCTGATACACTTTGAGAAGAGACTGAATATGGAAGGTAATACTTGTTCTCTTTGCTAGCTCAATATATTTTCAGATTAAACTGTCAAGTTTTTTAAAATGTAAAACTAGGGAAGAGATATTTGTAGATGAAACTGACAACAGGAAATGGCTCATTAAATCACTTTTTGAGGGGTGGGGTACTGGGGACTGAACTCAGGGGCACCTGGCCACTGAACCACACATCCCCAGCCCTATTCTGTATTTTATTTAGAGACAGGGTCTCACTGAGTTGCTTAGCCCCTCGCCATTCCTAAGGCTGGCTTTGAACTCATGATCCTCCTGTCTCAGCCTCCCACGCTGCTGGGATTACAGACATGCACTACCGAGCCCGGCTTCCTTCATCACTTTTAATCAAACAACATAAATCATGAACTGAAGCTTGTTTTTCAAATATTGAGGAGGAAAGGTCAGTGGTGTGTATTAAGTCATTTTGGTGTAATAGTCTTTAGGTTGGAAAACAAAGTAAAAAGCTAAAAATGTTAATAAGAGGTAAATTATAGGAAAAAATCATGTTAAACAAGTTTGAAGCATTTAATTTTTCTCCCATATTTAATGCTTAAAGTGAAGTGTTAAAGTGAAGCTTACCACTAAAGTTTTAGTGAAAATTCTTTTTTAAAAAAGGTAAGGCCATCAAGGGGGAAGATGTTTTACTGGTTTCAAAATGAACATCAAATGCTGGGATTGTTTCCTTCCAGCTCCTAACAGCAGGACTTTCATGGGCCCTAGGCACTTCGTGGGCTCCATCTTCCATTAAAAAAAAATTGAAAATTATATTTTACAGTTACTTTTGTATAAAGACAAATTTAATACACGTTGGAGAAAATATTCTGTTTTAAAATAAATTTTATTCATGGATCACCTAAAAGTATCATGGGCCCACTGAGCTGAATGGATACCCGGGCCCTGGCTAAGAACAGATTGCCAACCCATGTAAGAACAAGGTGTGTTCACTGAGCAGACTGTGGCTCCAAGAGGAAAAAACATCTCTATGCCATGCTATCACTGAGGTATACAAAAACATTTTTTAAACTATAGTATTTTAACCATTTATGTACTGTTTTGTTATTGTGGTTAGAATGGAGGAAATACCTGATATTTCCTAATTCAAGTTATAAATACAGTAAGTTTTGAAATAATTATGTAAAGCTTTTGTAGAGTATCAATGGACAATTAGGATATGTTCTCAAAAATTTCCCAATGTATCTGTAGTTTATATTTTTCAGAGTATACTAGTATCTTACTCTGTGATATGGTCAATATATTAAGGTGAATATATTTTATATAGACTATAATACAAAGAAGGATATAGATGAGTATCCTATACAAATCCATCTCCTGATTTGTTGGTTATATAGTTTATGATTTAAAGAAATTAAAAGTAACATTATTGATATTTTCCTTTGTCATCAACAATGATGAATATCTTAAAAATAACATTTGACTTGCTTTTTAAAGGCTGACTATATATATAGTCATTACATATATGTATATATGTATACACACGTGTGTGTGTGTGTATACAGAGAGAGAGAGAGAGAGTAATTCAAGGCATCTAAAAAAACTAGTATAGTAACTTGATGTTAATGCCATTGACTAATTTCCCCAAAGTAATAAATAAAATGAGTAAAAATGAGACTATAACATGTAAACAAGAGAAGATTATGAGGTATGGGAAACATGAGATATAAAGAAGAGTCATGAAATAAATAAAACTAAAAAATATAAGCTAATTAGTCACTTAGAATGATTTTAGTAAACACACAAACTTTTTGAAAAATGGCTACATTAAAAGGAAGCAGAATATTTTCAGACTCCCCCTCCTCCATGATTACTAAAGGAAATACACATTTGGCAGGACTGTGCAGAGAGGAGAGGCAGGAATCACAGAGCTTCTTTCAAAGACCAGGTTTACCTTATCTGGCCTCAAGCATCGGATGATCAGCATCCTTTGAAACTCATTTGCTTTTTCTTCCCACTCTTCAGGGAAAACCTCATGGTGTGGTTCCTATAAGTACAATGCATATATAATTTAATGTTCAAGACTTTGTATAAAAAGCAGGTATTTTGACATAAACCAATTTTTAGAGAATATATATAATGAATAAGTGAAAACATGCTTGTGTGAATTTCATTATTTTATTAAAGTTGGGGCAAAGTTATGAAATAAATAATAAGAAAATTAAAAACATCCTGAAGGACTCAAAACAAGGACACAAACTAAATAGATTAATGTCAACATGTGTGTGTGTGGTGCTTTTTTTTTTTTTTTTTTGAGGGGGTGCAGTACCAGGGATTGAACTCAGGGGCACTTGACCCCTGAGCCACATCCTCAGCTCTATTTTGTATTTTTATTTAGAAACAGCCCTATTTTCACTGAGCTGCTGAGGCTGGCTTAAAACTCATGATCCTCCTGCCTCCCCAGCCACTGGAATTAGAGGCAGGCGCCACTACACCTGGCAATGTGTGTTTTTGAAACTTCAGGATAGGCTATGTGGTTTCTCAAATCATCAATCTCTATGCTTCAGACAGTTAATAAAATTTTAACTTAGAAAAGAGTATTAGCAAAAACACTTGTTTCTAGGAAACATCTTACTATTACCAAGGAGAAATCCAAACTAGATCCATTACAAATATGTAAAGTCATGTGTAGATATACTCTCACTATCATTTATAATAGGCAACAAATAAAATAAACACAATTAAAAAAAATTTCCACCTATCTTTCTCTTCTCCACCAACTTTCCCCAGAGCTCTTGCCATAGTATATAAAAAGGAAAGCAAATAGTCAAAAGAATAGAAACCAAGGAATAGAAAAAATTAACTGGGAATTAGAAAATACTAGTCCATGTACTTAAGAAAAACTGAGGAAAAGCAACAATTGCTACATATCTCAGAAAGGAAACTGTTTTATGGGCATGTGTCAAGTGTAATAATAGGCTCTAATTAGCAAGATAAGGTCTTAGGAAAATATTTTTAAACTAGTAGCTCTCCCTTTTCCTCAAATGACAAAAAGTATTTATTAGCTTGTGTTCTGCCTTCAGAATATATAATCAAACAGCTATTTGTGTGTGGGGTGGGAAGTGGCTTTTTTTTTGGAAACCGTTGTCTTGCTATGTTGCCCTGACTGATCTCAAATTCATGGGCTCAAGTGATCCCCCACCCAGCCTCCTGAGTAACTGAGACTACAGGTGTGTGCCACCACAGCTAGCATGTTTGATAAAATTTCAGTTTATCTGCTCTTATGATTATCAAAATCTAATTTGATAATGAATAAAAACTTGGAATGGAAATTCAACCAAAATATTTTAAGACCATGCAGCTCCTACAGTTCCATACATTTCTGAGACTGAATGGAAGTTTAATAAAATCATTGACTTAGAAAGGTGAGGGTAATATAAATCAAAGCTTGTATTTTAATATTCAACCAGTTGTTTAAAGCTGATTTAAATCTTGCTTTTATGCAAAGATAAGATACACTATTTAACATTATTTTCTCCATTTAAAAACTTTGAAATAAACAAGAGGGTTAAAACATACCAAACTATCATATACTCTTTTCCAGCCATCCTTTAAGCGCATAAACTCTTTCCGAATTGCTTTGAAAGAAGGCAAGTCATCTAATCGACATATTTCATCCCAGGACTTTTGAGGGAGCCATGTACAAGGGTTGGCATGAGGGTTATCCAGTCCAATGCCACCAGTTAGCAGAAATCTCCACTCAGTTTTATTGATCTTTAGAAAACAAAGCACCATGAATGAATTAATCATTAATCAGTTTACATTTTAAAAGAGCTGAATATTTATTTATAAGTTTCATATATAGTCCCAATGAAATTCTGAAGCTTAACACAGCTCATTATTTAGCCAAAAGAAAACAAAATATCCATTATAAACAGTTTTCAAAATAGTTTCATTTTAAATAGCTACTTTTCAATTGCTTTTTCCAGAAATAATTTAAACATGAAAATTTGAATATATTCTATTTTAATATATGTTTGAATCAAAGTGTGAAATATGATATATTAAGAAATTTGTAATGTTTTGAACAACCAACAATAAAAAATTTAAAAAAAAAGAAAAAATATGTACTTTCAAATGAATGCTTAAGAGTTCTATTGGTCTATACATTGTAGAAAGGTAGAAAACTATCCATCTGCCATATTTTCAATTATTTTACACAAAATATACAAAACTTTCACAAGAAATGCAAAGAACAAAATCATTACTCTTTGAGAATTCAACCAATATATTACCATAGAAAATCAATAAATCTTGAACATATATTTGTATAAAGTAGTGACTTTACTTCTTTTCAATTTTAAAAGGTGCTTCCTATATTTTAAATGAATAGATTTAAAAGATAACAAAAATTTATGTAAGATACTATTAAGCTCAAATGGTTAGATTTGACTAACTTGCACATGATTTTTAAAATATTACCATGTACTCTATAAGTTGGTAAAAATACATAAACATATGTAGTAAATTTATATGCATTGTTATCTAGGATTCTAATAGAAACAGACTTATTTTAAACTAAAACATAAAAATTTAAGTGATAGTAACATAATGAACTGTGTTTAATTTGTATTTCACCTGTGTGAATAAACTGCCTTGTTGTAATGCCTTGCTTTAAATAAAAATTAGCATCATTTAAAGCTACCTACAATCTTTTCATATATATTCCCATACAAATTAGTAAATTAATAAATCCATGTTAATATTATGGTGTTGTTGTTCTTAGGACTAAAGCAGTACTGACCACAGGATCATGGATCTGTAGATTCACAGTGAGACAAAAGGAGAAGAGCAGCTTATCCTTTTCAAAGAGGGACCGGCAGACATTAACATACAGTGAGTAAGTGAAGTGATCCCTGAGAATCTGTAGCCTGAGGAGTCCATGGAAAAGTGAATAAATAAAAATATGTTACATTTAAAAAAAAAAACACTCTTAAAAAAACCCATTATAAGCCATTTAGATGTATGTTCTTTTAATAAACTTTCTGGTCAATTACTCTCAAGCAATCAAGTGTCTTCAGCAAGTGCACCAATTTGAGAGTCACAGAGTGTAGAAACACCTCAGTAGAATTGCATTTTACTGCCAACTGATTTTTAAAAAAATTTCATCTTCCTTTTGGGAAAAAGCCAGTGCATGGTATATTAATCTATTACATTAAAAGGTTTGTAGGCTATTTTTAACTACAAACCATTTCTGGGGGTAAAATATGACCTTGATAATGCAGATACTTTGAAATATTTTATAATAAATGTTAAATGAGCACAATTAAATTAATAATTTCTTTGTTAAATAATTAACAGCAGGTTTGCTATTATTTATGATATTCTGTTCATAATTCCATAAAATTATTATTCTGTTATTTATGATACTCTGTTAATAAATCCATAAAATCTAGAGAAATCACAACTTGATTATGCTTTTTTATTAGCCATAGAGACAAAACATGGATATGAATAATTATAATATTTCCAAACTGATGGCTACTGTGTGATCTGTAATAATTCTTAAAAATCAATATGACATTTTATGAATTTTAACTTAATTGTCAAAGGAAATAAATTATTGAAATCAAATTTAAAAAATATTTTTATTACATAAGTATAAAATTATAACAGGAAAGAATAGTTAGCTAAAATATTTGTTAGCTAAAATATTTAGGTAAATATTTAAAATAGCTAAAACATTTATAAGGAGCTGATGACTAATATAAATAAGAACCTAAATTTTCTAAGCAGATCAATTATTTGAAGGAAAAATCAACATAGTTTGATTATGATTAAGCAAACTTATACTGGTATTTCTTAAAGTGTTCACAAAAATATTACTGCTATATGATATGTCAAGAGCTTTATAATGTTTTTAACAACCAATAAAAAAAATTAAAAAAAAATAAATAAATAAATAAATAAAAAGAAAAAAAAAATATTACTGCTAAGACCAGAACTTAGCTATTTTCAGACTGATACCCTATACTGTTACTCACTCTCGTTGTATTTTCTTTTTTATTTTTTCTTACCTACCTATTTCCTTATTTATTTTATCACCTGCCAGCATTCCCATAAAACAATGACAACAAATTAATAAAACAAATTATGCACCTATATTATTTCTAGCTGAGAATTCTGAAAAAGGGTTTGGTGGAGAAGGCCTTGAAAATAGTTATGGTAATACAGTTGAATTCTTATTCCTGTTCCCATTGTTATGCTAATAGGCCTTTTCTTGCATGGCATTTAATTTGTCTCACCTGGAACACTATAATTAGTACAGGTGACTCAGGTTTGGTCTTTCTAGAATAAAAGAAAAATCTCTGCACTCTAAGACGAATGTCCTCTTGTAAACCGTAAGATCAAAGGAAAATTATAAAGGTCAATCATATTAGAATTTCAAGCTTAATCCTCCTAGTGACAAAGTCCACATTAAAATATGATATTTTAATAACCTATTCCATTGGGAAAATATTAAAAATATTCATTCAGTGCTGGGAGTGACACAGTGATATCATTCATGTTTCTCTGATGGAGTTGTATATTTGAATAACTTTCCAGTAAAGAAATTCATATTTTCTGGAAAAAATTAAATTTCTTTGTCCTAATTTTGGGATTTTAGCCTAAGGAAAATAATGATGTAGATGTTTATATTTACTGCAGCATTATATATAATACAAAAGCTAGAGACTGCAGCATTATATATAATACAAAAGCTAGGGACTATCTATAAGTCTTAAAGAAATTGTGGAACATTCCTAAAATGGTATATTGTACAGCTACTAAAAATGCTTCAAAAAACTATTTAATAACATGGAAAAATTATTTTGATAGAAGTGGAAGGAAAAGAAAAAATTGTGCACTGTGTGTGTGTGTGTGTGTGTGTGTGTGTGTGTGTGTACATAGAGAGATCTCAGTTTGGCCCCTAATAACAAAACTTTGTTGTTTATGTGGTTTTTTCCTTGCTAATTATTTATTCTGATACATAAATTCTAATGTACTAAATTTAAAAAAACCAGATAATCCAAATTACTTATGGAAATTTCACAGTATCTACCATAATAGTCATAACATATTAGTGATGCCATACTTAAATAATCATTATGAATAATTATCACTCAAAAACAAATAAAATGAAATAAATTTATATATCTTTGGGCTAATATTAAGATTCTAAAACAAATTTATAGGCTAGTATTAATGGACACATTCTCTCTGGGCTTTTGGTATAGCTATGATCCAATAAATGGCTACAGTCCAGCTATTATCCAATGTTTATCAATGATTGGCAGATAAACATATCATTCCTATAAAAACTCATTCTCTTTTATTTTTGATCTGGCAGCTGGTTTCTTAATTGGAAACTTTTATTTTACAGAACAGAGAAAGGATGGGGATTAACAGGACTGTCTAAAGAGTCTCTCTTGGTGTGGCTGCTTTAGAATACTGTTCTGCAATATTGACTGAAAGGAAATACACCCAAGTCCTTTGATCATAGGTTCCATGCCAGGATATGTACTTACCAGAGATACGAACACACCTGCACCAAACCCATAGAGGAGAAGGCTCAAGGCAACAAAGCTCAAAACAGCCTTAAACTAGAAGTACATGTCCTCAAAAGAAGAATGGATAAATACTCTGGGGTAGAATTTTAGGACAAACAAAAATTTAAAATAACAGGCCTAATTCTCTTGTTGAAAATGAGATTCCTTTTCCATCCTTTACCATAGAGCACCTTCAATTGTAATTATTTTCTCCTATCTTTGAAAAATGTATATAATTTTTTTAGAAAGCCTTTGTCTGCTTTACTTCTTTGAAATGTAAACATGCAGGGGAAGGGCAGGAGCCCAACATTAGTGGGCATCTTGCTCCAAATTGCAAAATTACCTCCAATCCTATAGATAGGAAAAGTTTGTTTTGCCTCTAGATAAAGCTAATTTGCTAACACAGATGGTCACCTCAATTAGCAAGTTAGGATGAACTAAGTGAGACATTATGAGTTGTATCTGCTTGGCTAGCAATAAAGGGGGTAAAATTTCTTTCTGTCTTCACAATCTCTCTGCAGTTTGCCTGTAACATGCATCACATTCTGGTTTAATGCTTATTCAGCAATAAAGCTGTTTTCTTTGTCTACTACCTTTGCAGAGAGAATTTCTGCCTGGGTCAGGAGAAGATTTAGATTTTAATTACATTTCCCCAACAAGTCACACAATGGAGAACTAGTTAACAATGAAAGAGAACAAAACACTTCACTACATACAACAATATGCATAAATTTCACAAACATAATATTGAGTGCAAAATGACAGACACAGAAGAGCGCACACAGCAAGCCCATTTTATATGAACGTCTAAAGCAGGCAAACCTAATTCACAGAGCTGAAGTTGGGACAGTGGTAATCTTGGGGGAGGGAAGTCTGTGGCTAGAAGTGGATCAGAGAGGAATTCTTGGGCTGTTGATAATGTTCAGTGTCTGGAGCTGGGTGCTGGTTTCACAGGTGTGCTCACTTTTGAAAATTCATTGGGTAAATACTTCTGATTTATGAACATTTCCATAGATACATTAATACTTCAGTAAAGGTTTTAAAATATAATTTCTTTATTAGTACTTGGTTACAGAATTATCCTTTACATTTTCTAGAGTCATGCATATGATTTTTATTATTTCTGAATTAAAGGATCTAAATTACATAATTCAAGGAGTTTGACTGAAAAAGAAAATGCCATCTGTGTTTTCTAGATTTTATCCAAATCTCGTATTTGGGTAAAAGGAGTTGGCTTTCTTTAACTCTTAAAGGACTCTACCACAGTTATGAAGAAAAAGATGCCATATCTTGGATGAGCTTTACTTTGATAAAGCAAGAATAAATAAAGGAACAAGAGCTATTTTAAAAGTACAGACTTGATCAGGAGTGGTGGCACATGCCTGTAATCCCAATGACTCAGGAGGCTGAGGCAGGAGGATGGCAAGTTTGAGGCCAGCCTCAGTAACTTAGCAAAGCCCTAAGCAACTTAACAAAATCTTGTCTCAAAAACTAAAAAGGGCTGGGGATGCAGCTCAGTGGTTAAATATTCCTGGATTCAATCCCAGTAAACCACCCCCACTCCTAAAAAAAAAAAAATTAAAGCACAAACTTGTTCTAATTTTTAAACCTTATACAAAAACATTTCTTAAAATGATAAACCAACAAAATTTTCTTCTCTATTCTCCTGTAAATAGTAAGGGTTTATACTAGTTAGAGTATAACATTCTGATGGTTATTATTTTAAGCCAGGTTGAAATTAAGAATCCCAATGAAAGGCAGAACATCATTTACTATATGGCTACCATGTATACTATACTGTAGTAAAGACTGGGAATTTTTTAAATCCTGTGGAATCTACTATGCAAACCAAACATGCATGCTTAATTAAATAACTTATAATGCAGACAGCCTGAAACTTTTAAAAGAAAGATCACCTAAAAGTTTTTTTTTTCTTTATTACAGTAATCCTTGCTAAACTTGAATATTTCAGGAACTGGAAGAAATAGAGAAATAACCTAAACCTTTTCAAGTATCATTATGTTAAAATGAACTTTAAACTACTATCATGCATTTATTCCTGAGAAATAACTCCCTTTTTCTCTTCTCTTTGTCATGAAATTTTTTTGACAAGGCCAATGTGCCAGCTATATACCTTTATTAGTTTAATATTCAAACTTGAAAAGTAATGAATGATACTGGCAAAAAAGTTGCTCAGTCTGAGCACTCAAAATTTCAGACCTCTACCATGATAAATAAAAGGAATTCTATTCAGATTTAAATGAGATTAGCACTTATGATTTAAAAAAAAATAATAATTATTTACTGTGAGCGGTAACTATTCAATTGAGTTTCCCTGTGTGTGTGAACCACAAAGAAACCAACTACCAAGGTTCATAATGATCAAGGGCAAAGTTGTAATTATTACTATTTTTACTCAAAAAATAATTTCATGTTGAGCCCTATTTAAAACATGTCTTAATGCCAAACTAAAAATTATCTCATTGATAACAAATCAAATGAATTTTGCTCTATCATACATTTATTACTAAGTAAGGTCTTAATTGCTCTACTTTGATAGTCACTATAATAGTATTATAATATTTTTTATTATATAAAATAAAGTATATTAATACATAAAAGAAGCTCTGAAAAAAAGAGAGGCTCTGATTATCACAAATAATAAGATTTAGAATTTTTACCTTGGTACCTGACAAATTACATATGTAGGAATTAAAATGTGAAATGCGACTTTTGGAAGGTAAGCTCGAAGGGAACAGGAATCATACATTTTGGGGGATATTAACCACTCTTCCCATGCCTTTAGTCATTGAGATATTTTACAAATGATAAATAGAGGTAAATGTCTCTATTTCTATAGTTGTATTATAAACCTGTATCTCTGTAAAAAAATTTCTTGACAAAATAAATTTGGACACGTGTTCAATTTCTAATTCTCAAATTCATATCTCAATGGTTAACCAAGTTCATTTTAGGCAAGAGTCCTGCACCATTCTGAAACAACAATGAAAATCATAAATTACTAACCTTCATACCTTATTTTTAATTAGCATTTCTTTTACACACCTTTTTGCCAAGATTTCTGATTGCTCTGAATTTTCAATAGACAGGATGAAGAGGTTGATAAACCAGGTCAGTGAATATTGGTACATGGGCTCAATGTTTGCTAGATCAGCAATAGAAAAAAATAGGATGGAGGAATGGATGGCGATGGGACGGTAGCCCATGCGGGTGGCATCAATCTTCTTCTCTGTCTCTTCAGCTACTTCCTGCTTTTGAGAAATCTCATTAGCCAAAGCCTTGGAGGAAGATAATATCTTAATAGCAGTTTCATCTTCTAATATATTGCCTTCTGAAGATGAAAGAACTTCTAAAATCTTGTCTTCTATTTCTTTTAACTGCCTGGAATAAAGCACAATTTTCTCAAAAGAAAAAGAAATCATCCAGAAACACTTCACATATATGTTCTTTTATAAGACACAAAGAGCTTGTAACCTAAAGAAAGGTATCACTTTGTGACAAATATCTGTAATGGAGATGTTATATAATTAACATTTTATCTTGCAAAATGTCACAATGATGAGCCTTTCTGCTCCAGTACCCTCTCTAATGGTCATTTATGTGGTACCTAGAGAGATGTACGGCTAGCCAATCTACTCCGCCATTAAGAATCTCAGCTCAGAGTGAACAGAAAGTATCACTTCATTTATTTTCTGAAATTTTTCATGACTTACAGAGCTTTACCCTTTCTACCTATGATATAGATTAAGCAGAAAGTGGGATACGACCTACGCATTCATACAGTGCTCTAGTGTAACATGCTCATTACACAATGGACACTAACACTTCCGTGCTAAAACTTTGGTGAAGAGGTGAAAATACATTGCCTTGATGTGTGGCCAAGCCTTCTAACTCTTCTAGCATCTAAGAACTTGTATGTAAAAATATATTTGGCAATTCCTTATATTTAAAATTTTCCCATTTGCTAGAGCTGATAGTTTAACAAAATAAATCTTTAACATGTACTTTAGTTCATTCTAAGTGATCTCAAGACAAGAATAGTTGTTTTATGACAGTTAGAACCTTTTGTTTTCGGCTCCTTGCAATATCAAGGCTTGCTTTTCTTCTTCAAGATCTGGCCTTTCTCGTGCCACCACAATGCCCAGAAGCTGATCCTGCATTCCTTCTGGAGTTATCATGAAGTTTAATAATGTTACCTATGAGTAAAACAGTATAAGTGAAAAATGCATCAGTATTGCTATTGAGAAAGCCTCTGCTTATATGCCTCACGTTTTGACCATAAAATAGATTCTATTTACTGTAGTAATATATGTGAAAGTGGAATTAGTAGAGAATACAACCAAAGAAATAGACAAGTATAATTGTTGGGTTAAAAACCCCACAAAAGTTTGTCATAGTCAGAAGTATAATACTTCAAAAATTTTTTTTAGTGGTCAATTTATTGTCATTTCAAACTATTCTGATTTCTGACATCTATAATACTAAAATAAATTAGAATCAGTTTGGAAGTGACCCTTTATTTTGGCAGGACTAGCTGTTTTACTTTTTAAGGATTCTAGTGGTGTCAAAAGTAACGGAAAATTTACAAAGTGAAACGAGGGATAAAAGAAATACTTATCACTTGTCATGAATAACGTATTTTTGCAACATGATAATCAGCCTCTATTGTGCACTCAGAAATTAACAAGTTCATGGTATCCATCAAGAGTCTGTCAGTCAGCTGGGTGTGGAGGTGCACACCTGTAATCTCAGGAGCTCTGGAGGCTAAGACAGAGCATTCAAGTTCAAAGCCAGCCTCAGCAATTTAGCAAGGCCCTAAGCAACTTAGTAAGACTCTGTCTCAAAATAAAAAATAAAAAGGGCCAGTGATGCCAGTATAAAAAAATTTTTTTAAAAAAATATATGTCTGCTAACACACCTGCTTAATGGAGGTAACTAATTGCTCTTATAGGAAGATCTCTCTTGTTGCACATCTTAACATTCTTCCTCTCCTGGTTCTTTCCCATTAAAATGTAAACATGCTCAGGTCTCTCTTTTTAAAAAAAATACAGCAAATAAGTCATTCTATTGTTCCTATAATCCCATCCAGCTCAGGAATGATCTCTTCTCTTTACTTTGCTTCACAACTACACTTATTGAAAATGCTATTTATATATGTTGTCTGTCTCTACCTTATTTCATTATTCAGCCCTCTAAAATCTGCTTCCTTCTCTGTCTCTGTGTACCCAAAAATACACACAGCAATAAACCATAGCAACTTTCTGGCTGTAGTCACCATGAAGCCATAAATCAGTGAACACTTGCTTGAGCTTGGCTTCCTGTGAAATCCTCCCTTTATTGTTTTTCATGAACCTAGCAGTCTGCCTGCCCACTTGTGTTAAAGTCTGCACCTGTGTCTTAAGCCTCCCTCTACTCCCTTTCATGTGTCTATTACTTGAGCTACAAGGAACTGATTGTGGAATACCATACCAACTATGAAATGCCTCCCTGTGCTTCAATGTTTGCTCTACTTTACACCCTTCCTCTTATAATCCACCAGATCAACTCCTTTTCATCTGCTAAGGTACAGATGGAGTATTAGCTCCTCTTGGAAACTTTTCCACACCATGTGTTCCAGCCCCACGCAGGCTACTTCCAGCTTTTCTTCATTGTGGTCCAAACTCCTCATATGTAGCACACATTATACTGGATGCAATCATGGGGTCACTCATCTCTCTCCCAGACTAGAGTAAAAATAGTTTTAGCATGGGGATCATCTCTTATTGGACCTCCTGGCTCTGTTGACTGGCAAAAGGCAATGCTCCCTATAAATTTACTGAATGAACAATCACAATGTCAGTGTTCCCTGTTCAAGGAGTTGTTTTCTGCTACTTTGGTTTCCTAAAATTTGAATCTGACAATTATTCTCCCTATGCCACAAGAAGAATAAGATACAATCTGGTCCCTGCCCTCCTTAAGGAGTTTTGGTTTAGTTGGGTAAACAGAAGTGTAAATAACATCCAGTGGGGTGATGACACCGACAGTGGAAAGCATGCGTGCTATAGAGGAAGGTGTCTAACCCAGGTCGGGAGGTCAGGGGGGCTTCCTCCAAAGGAAGGTCACCTGAGCTAAACCTTATAAGATGATTAGCAGTTAGGCAAAAGAAAGAAGAGGGCCAAATTATAAGCCAGAATTTCCCTTGGTTATTTAACAGACTCTCCTTCAGAATTGAAGAATCAGTAGTGTCTGAATTCCATCTCCAGAAAGTGGGATTTAATTGGTCTGGAGTGGGGCCAGGGTGTTTGGGAGGTGATTTGAACATGCAGCAGGGTTGAGAATGACTGCTCCTGGTGGAGGACACAGCACAGACAAAGAGGCAGAGCATGCTCAGGGGAGCCTAGGCAAGTCACCATGCGTCACTGGACAGTATGCAAGCCGAACCCCAGAAGGACTCTTCATTAGTGAAGATAAACATTTTCTGTCATGTGTACCTGAGAATTCAACATTCATAAACATCAATACTAGGAATGTTTTCTTACCCTTAAAAATACTACAAACATCCTAGTAATTATTACGAATTATCAGAGGCAACCACAGTGTTTGTTCAAGTTTTCCTTATTTCACTAATGAAAAAAAATTTTTAATAGGAAGTACCCTCCTAAACTCAGATCAGAGCACTGAATCCTATAGTGTCTGTTTTGTCCCAAAATTTGTTGTTGTCGTTTTATTTTGGTACTGGGTATTTGTCCCCGGTATTGAACCCAGGGACATTCTGCCATTGTGCTACATCTCCAGCTCATTTTATTCTTATTTTTGAAACAGAGTCTTGTTAAGTTGCTGAGGCTAGATCATCTTGCCTTAGCCTCCCTATTCACTGGGATTGCAGGCATATGCCACCATACCTTGCTTCAAAAGTTTTTAATATATTTTATATCACAACTTACCTAGATTGTAGGTGTTAAATATTGCCATTTTGGCATATCTAAATCTGATTTTTTTTTTTTTTGGTACTGGGAATTGAACTCAGGCACAATCAACCACTAAACCACATCCCCACCCTATTTTGTATTTTTTTTAGAGAAAAGGTCTCACTGAGTTGCTTAGCACCTTGCTTTTACTGCAGCTGGCTTTGAACTCATGATCCTCTTGCCTTAGCCATCCAAGCCACTGGGATTACAGGCATGCGCCACTGCTCCCAGCTGAATTTTTTTAAATTATAAATTTAAAATAGGAGAATTAGAAGAGAAGAAACAATAACAAAAAACCCTATCAGGCAAACTACCTACTTGTTGCAGGTTATGATCAACCAAACAAAATACATGCAGCTATTAGAAGGATGATTTGCTTAGCCTAAGTATTCTTGATTTTGTTTTATTCCACTCAAGGCTCTACTAATCTAGGAAGCACCTTGTGTGGATTAGGACAAGAATCTTTCTACCTGCTGACAGCCCCAAACTAGGCCAAATCTAACTAAAGTGCTCAGGGTTAGGATTCAGCTGTATTCAGCTTTATCTTTGTGTTATGTACAAATGCATAACTATAGAAGCATCCAGCACTCTTTCCCCTAAGGATGAACAATTTCCTAGCAGCAGAAGGGTTAAAAAAAAAAGAAAAGAAAGAAAGAAAAGGGGGAAAAAAACCCCCAACGGTCAAAAATAATATTATCTCTGAACTCTTCAGCATCTTTGGTGGTTTTGCCTGTTTTGCAAATTGTTGGCATTGCCAAAGCATCGAGGTCTTCCTTTCTTCCAAACTGGTAATGCTGTTACTGATGTTCTATTTTTGGTCTTTGTCTTTTTATTTTTGTATCTTAGCTCTGTCTAGTGGGTGGCAGACATTGTGTTTTCCTGTCTTTCCTTGTAAGAGAATGTTCCTTCTGAAGGAAGAGAGTAATTTGGCTATTGTAAGGAAATTTCCTGCCTGGGGTCAGTAAGAGTAAAATAGCTTCTGGTAGCACCCTAGAAAAGTGATTCCCTTCTATCCAAACCCAGGCACCTGCTCTGTGGTGGGTGCTATTTGGGTTAAATTTTTCTCTCATTTGTGGTCTGGCAGGTCCTGGATGCCACTAGGTATAGATTACATGAACATAATCACAAATTTAAATGAGATAATTAGAAATTCTTGAAACTGAGCAATTTGGAAGATTTATTAACTGTTGCGTAATCCTCTACTGCTTTAGCATTTATTCAAGGAAACATTATAATTAAGGCTTTTAAGAGATTCTTTTTCATATTGGCATGAGAAACCATGCTGCACAGGTTACATTTGCTTTAATGCAAAAGCTATAGGCACAGCATTAGCAAATGCATGTTTTATAACTTCTACTTCTCTGCATTCAAAAAGAAAGTATCCATTCCTATTCCATTAATGTTGCATCTTTTGAAATCAAGATTTTTCAAATCTAGTCATTTGTTCACAAATAAACATTTTAAACCATACAAATATGGTGTCATAGGTTTACTTTCATTTAGACTCAAAATACTATGGCAGCACGACACCATCCCTTGGTGTTTTTGAAAGCAAAAGGATCCTAAAAATTAGAATCAAGAGGAAGTATTCTAGTTTGTAAATGAAAGCAAGTAACGGCCTCACTATGTTTTCTAATCCCTGTTTAATCAATCCCAGCAATTAAAAATAATGAAGCAATAAGACACTCTGGGGATCGTAAAGATTTCTATAGTGAATCACAGATCAGTTTCTTCCCTACAGCGTTTTATGACTTCTGCCATAACCAGTTATTAGTGAACTTATGTTATTTTGTATGATATTTTCATGTACTTACTAGAAAATAAAAAAGGCTTTACCTGTTATTTATTTAATATGTTTTTCAAACACAGCTTTGGGCTTTTATTTTTTTCTCTTCTACTTCATTCTTTTTCACTTCTATTTAGAAGTTAAATAGTAATGCTGATAGTTAACTTTCATATAACATTCCCCACTGAGCATATTCTATAAGCATTTTACATAGATTGGTCTTCACATGAATCTCTATGGGATACAAACTTTTATTATTCCCATTTTACAGATGAAGGAATACAGGTACAGAGAATTTAAGTGATATGTCCCAAATCACAACTGGTGAGTGATAGAGCAGGATTTCAAATCCATGTTTCTTAAAACTATATTGAATATATTGTCTCCTAATAGGTAAACAGATCTTTGATATTTTTTAGGTATCTAGATAACATACTATATTTTGATAGTTAAAAAGAATAATCAAGAATTTCCATAATTTAACTTTCTGTTTTTCAAGTCAAGCTCAAAGGTCATCAGATCTTCCCCTAGTCTTCCTGGCCTTCTGAATGTCCAGTGTGTCCTTCATTCTGAGCTCTCAGGAGCTCCCCTATTTCTTCCTGTTCACACACCAGAGACACTTTGCATACACAGTGCTGTTTACAGTGTAAATCTCTTGAGAGCAGACATCATGTTTATTGTCTTGGAGGGAATAAATGATGCCATCTTAGTCCTTCTTCCACTACTCTGCACTGCCTGCATTCATTTAAATATTCCCAATAAAGAGGAACATCTGAACTCTAGATAAATTTGCCTCTACATGTGACTTTCAAAATCTGAATCAATTTTTCTTTTTTCCTTTTGTTGTTTTTAGATTATATATGATAGTAGGGTGTATTCTGACATATTATATACACAAGGAGTACAACCCATTCCAATTATTATCTCATTCTTTTGGGTGTACATGATATGGAGTTACACTGGTTGTATATTCATATATAAACATACGAAAGATATGTCTGATTCATTCTACTCTTTCCTATTCCCATCCCACCTCCCTTCCCTTCAGTCCCCTTTTTTTAATCCAATGAGCTTTTATAATTCCCCTCCCTACCCTCCCTTGTTAGGGGTTAGCATCCACATCTCAGAGAGAACATTTGGCCTTTGGGTTTTGGGGATTGGCTTATTTCACTTAGCATGTTGGCCTACAGTTCCATCCATTTACTAGCAAATGCCATAATTTCATTCTTTATGGGTGAGTAATATGGATATATATACATATATATAAAACATTTTCTTAATCCATTCATCTGTTGAAGGGCAACTATTTTGGTTCCATAGCTTGGCTATTGTGAATCGAGTTTCTATAAACATTATGTGGCTGCATCACTGTAGTATGCTGATTTTAAGTCCCTTAGGTATAAACTTAGGAATTGGATAGGTGGGTCAAATGGTGGTTCCATTTCAAGTTTTCTGAGTAATCTATATACTGCTTTCCATAGTTGTTGTACCAATTTGTAGCCCCACCAGCAATGTATGAGTATATCTTTCCCCCCATATCCTCATCAACATTTATTGTTACTTATTGATAATTGTCATTCTGACTGAACTGAAATGGAATCTCAGTGTAGTTTTGATTTGCATTCCTCTAATTGCTAGTGATGTTGACCTTTTTCATATATTTTTGACCATTTGTATTTCTTCTTCGGTGAAGTACCTAATCAGTTCCTTTATCCATTTATTGACTGTATTATTATTATTATTATTATTATTATTATTATTATTATTATTTTTGGTATTAAGTTTTTTGAGTTCTTTGTATATCCTGGAGATTAATGCTCTATTTGAGGTGCTGGTAGTAAAAGATTTTCTCCCATTCTGTAGGCTTTTTGCTCATGTTCTTGATTGTTTCCTTTGCTGGAAAGAAGCTTTTTAATTTGATGCTATCCCATTTATTGATTCTTGATTTTACTTCTTGTGCTTTGGGAGTCTTATTGAGGAAGTCCATTCCTGAGCAGACATAATGGAGATTTGGGTCTACTTTATCTTCTAGTAGGCACATGGTCTACTGCCTAAGTCGTTGATATATTTTGAGTTAAATTTTGTGCCTCAGGTGAGATACAGGGGTTCAATTTCAATTTACTACACACGGATTTCCAGTTTTCACAGCACCACTTGTTGAAGAGGCTATCTTTTCTCCAATGTGTGTTTATGGTGCCTTTGTCTAGTATAAAATAACTATTTATGTGAGTATGTCTCTGTGTCTTCTATTCTGTTCCACTGGTATTCAAGTCTATTTTTGTGCCAATTCCATGCTGTTTTTGTTACTCAAGTTTGGTATTGTGATTACTCCTTCACTTTTCTTGCTAAGGATTGCTGTGGCTATTCTGGGCCTCTTATTTTTCCAAATAAATTTCATGACTACTTTTTCTATTTTTCTGAAGAGAAATAGAATTGGAATTTTAATGGAATTGCATTAAATCTGTATAGCGCTTCTGGTAGTATGGCTATTTTGACGATATTAATTCTGCCTTTTCAAGAACATGGAAGATCTTTCCATTTTCTAAGGTATTTTTCAATTTCTTTCTTTTTCTGTAGATTTCATTGAAGAGGTCTTTCACCTCTTTTGTTAGATTGATTCCCATTTTTTTAGGCTATTATAAATGGGATAGTTTTCCTGATATCTCTTTCAGCTGATTTGTCATTGGTGTATAGGAACACAATTGATTTATGGGTGTTAATTTTATATCCTGCTACTTATTTGAATTTATTTATGATTTCAAGAAGCTTTCCGGTAGAGTTTTTTTTTTTGGGGGGGGGTCCTAAATACAGAATCATGTCATTGGCAAATAGGAATAGTTTGAGATCTTCATTTCCTATTTGTATTCCTTTAATTTCTATATTTTGTCTAATTGCTCTGGCTAGGATTTCAAGGACTATGTTGAATAGGCATGGTAAAAGGGGGCATCCCTGTCTTTTCCCCATTTTTAAAGGGAATGCTTTCAATTTTTCTCTATTTAGAATGATTTTGGCCTTGGGTTTACATATATAGTTAAACCCAAGTTGAAGTATGTTCCTACTATCCTTAGGTTTTCTAGTGTTTTGAGCATGAATGGGTGCTGTGTTTTGTAAAACACTTTTTCTGCATCTATTGAGATAATTGTGTGGTTCTTTTCTTTAAGTCTATTGATGTGATGAATCATATTTATTGATTTCCATATGTTGAACCAAACTTGCATCGCTGGAATGAACCACACTTGATCGTGATGCACTATATTTTTAATATGTTTTTGTATGAGATTTGCCCAAATTTTATTAAAAATTTTTGCATCTATGTTCATGAGGGATATTGATCTGAAGTTTTCTTTCCTTGATGTGTCTTTGTCTGGTTTTGGTATCAGAGTGATATTAGCTTCATAGAATGAGTTTGTCAGGGTTCTCTTCTTTTCTATCTTATGGAATAATTTGAGGAGTACTGGTGTAAATTCTTTGAAGGTCTGTTAGAACTTGGCTGAGAATCTGTCTAGTCTTGGGCTTTCTTTGTTGGTAGGCTTTTGATGGCTTCTTCAATTTCATTGCTTGAAATTGATCTGTTTAAATTTTCTGTGTCCTCCTGTCTTGATCTGGGTAGGTCATATGTCTCTAGATTTGATGATGTCTTTATGATTTTCTACTATATTGGAGTATAGATTTTCAAAATAGTTTCTGATTATTATCTGTATTTCAATAGTGTATTGTGATGATATTTTCTTTCTCATAATGATTTTTAGCAATTTGAGTTTTCTCTCTGGTTTTCTTCATTAGTTCGGCTAAGGATTTATTAATTTTTTAAGTTTTCCAAACAACCATCTTTTTGTTTGTATTTTTGTTTCAATTTCATTGATTTTTGCTCTTTTTCTAGGTCTTGGAGATGTAATGTTAGATTATTTATTTGGTGACTGTCTATTCTTTGAAAAAGTGCACTCAGTGCAGTGAACTTTCCTCTTAGAATTGCCTTCATAGTATCCCATATATTTGGATAAGTCATGTCACGATTCTCATTTACCTCTAAGAATTTTTTAAATTTCATCTCTGATTTCTTCTACTATCCAGTGATCATTCAATAGTGTATTATTTAGTCTCCAGGTATTAGCATAACTTCTATTTTTTATTTTACCATGTATTTCTAATTTTATTCCATCATGATCTGATAGAATGCAAGATATCATATCTATTCTTTTGCATTTGCTAAGAGTTGCTTTGTGGCCTAAGATATGGTCTATTTTAGAGAAGGATCTTTGAGCTGCTGAGAGAAAGGGTATTTAGTCCTTGATGGATAAAACATTCTATATATGTCTGTTAGGTCTAAATTATTCATTAATTATAAATTAATTGCATTTGTTAGTTCGATAGCTTCTTTATTTAGTTTTTGTTTGGAGGATCTATCAAGTAATGGGAAGGGCATATTAAAGTCACCCAATATTATTGTGTTGAGGTATATTTGATTCTTGAAATTGAGAAGGGTTTGTTTGATGTATGTAGGTGCTCCACTGTTGGGAATATTTATGATTGTTATGTCTTATTTATGTATAATTCCCTTAAGCAGTGTGAAGTGAATTTTTTTGTTCCTTCTGATTAACTTTGGCTTGAAGTCCACTTTACCTGATATGACAAGAGAAACCCTTGCTTGTGTAGCAATACATCTGAATGATGTCTGTTCTCATCCTTTTACCTCCAGTCTGTGGATGTCTTTGCTTATGAGGTGAGTTTCTTGGAGAGAGAATATTGTTGGATTTTGTTTTTTAATTCAATCTGCCAGTCCATCTCTTTTGATTAGTTAGTTTAGGCCATTTAGAGGTAATATTATTATTGAGATATGATTTTTATCATTTTGATTTATTTTTGGTTTTTTAATTTGAATTAGTTTTTCTTTTTGCTTGAATATTCTTCTAGTATAGCCCCTTCCTTTGATAGTTTTTACCTTTATTTTTCATTTCTTCTTCATGAAATATTTTATTGAGTATGTTTTGTAGTGCAGGATTTCTAATTGTGAATTCTTTTAACTTTTGTTTATCATGGAAGGTTTTTATATTCAAATCTTAATTTTAATTTTTCTAGGCATAGTATTCTTGGCTGGAATCCATTTACTTTCAGAGCTTGGTATATGTTATTCCAAGACCTCCTAGCTTTGAGAATCTGGTTGAAAAATCAGCTGAGATCTGGATTGGTTTCCCTCTAAATGTTGCTTTTCTGTGGTGGCCTTTAAAATTCTACTCTTATTCCATATGTTAGGCATTTTCATAATAATGTGCCTTGGTGTGGGTCTATTGTGATTTTGTACATTTGAGGTTACAGGACCTTCTGTATTTGGTTATCTATTTCATTCTTAAGGTTTGGGAAATTTTTATTATTTCATTGAAAAGATTGTACATTCGTTTGGTTTGTATCTCTGAGCCTTCATCAATCCCAATAAATCTTAAAGTTTGTTTTTTAATTTTACCCCATATTTCTTGGAAGTTTTGTTCATGGTCTCTTAACATCATTTCTCCATGGTCAACTTTATTTTCTAGATTATATATTTTATCTTCATTGCCTGTAACTCTTTCTTTCAAGTGGTTTAGTCTGTTGGAGATGTTTTCCATTGAATTTTTAATTTGGTTTATTGATTTCTTTATTCTGAGGATTTCCAACTATTTCTTCTTCAGGTTCTCTATCTCCTTATGAAAATGATCTTTGACTTCTTGTATTTTCTCTATGATTTCATTTTTTACATCGTCTATTATCTCATAGATCAACTGGACCATGACTTTTCTGAATTCCATTTCTAACATTTCCTCCACTGTGGTATCAATGGAGTCTACTGTTGAGGTATTTTATGTTATTTGGGATGGTTTGTTACACTGCTTTTTCATATTATTTGTGTGTCTACTCATCTATCTGGATGGATCTGATATTATAGAGTTTCTATATTACCAATTTATAGTGTCCCTATATGTTACTGGTACCTCACAGATTAGGGAAGGGGAGCCCAAGAGTAACAACAATGTATGCAAACAATATATAGCAGTAGACTAGGTCCCTAGTTCCTATTTTGATATGTAGTGTTAATGGGTATGATATGTAGAGATAGGATCAGCAATTTCCATCATTAAAAACAATATAAAATAATGCATTATGTCTGGATTAAAATCAAACAATAGGTGTTGTTTATGACTTCTGCTGTGACATTGATGATAAGTGTAGACATTATATACCTCAATTAGTATTAAGTAGTGTTAAGAATAGAATTGAATATGAGGAAAGAAGAAGAGATATGAAGGTAGAAGAGTGTTTGCAATTTTAAAGAGTGAATAGGGGAGATGCAGTTGTTACTTAAAAATGTTGTTAATGTGCAAGGGGAATAAAAAGGAGAAGAATATAAAGGAAGAGAGAGAATATAATTGGGTGTGAGAAACAGAAAAATGAGAGAGGGAGACAAGGGAGATAGAGTAGTGTCAAAGATGATATAAAATAAAATTAAAATAAACTAATCAAAAATCCTAAACCTCAAAATATAGAACATGGGAAAATAACACCAAAAAAAAGAGACTAGAAATGAGGAGAGAGAAAGAAATATGAATATGTGTAGGAGTTCTTGAATCAGTCAATACACATTCAAATAAAACATAAACCTAATATAGAAATTCAAAACAGAACTAAAACCATAATGAATGGAGAAATCCAAAAGCTTAGTTAAATGTTAGGAAATTAAGGAGTCATATCCACTATGATAGATACAATATTCAGTGAGTGTATGTATTTACTCTATGTGCCTATCTGATTTTCTTTTCAATTCTTTTGAGGTATGAACTACTTGGAAGTATGGGCTGTGGGTTATCACATCTTTCCTTTTTATTGTGTTGCTCACTGGGTTGAAGATTGGGGTTTAAAACTTTCCAATTTCCATCCTTGGGAGATTAATGTAGGCAGGATAGGCTGCAGGCCTAGAGGTGAAGTGGCCTGCCAGGGAGGCTGTGTGCTGGACCAGGCAGGTCTGGTGGCAAAGCAGCATGTGGTGCATGCAGCAGCCCAGCCATATTGAGGAGCCCAGTTGGCTTGGGCTGGTGGGTCAGGGCTGGATGCTGGGTCCTGCAGGCTGGCAGTGAAGCTGTGTGCTGGGCAGGGCAGGTATGGCAGTGTAGCACAGACTGGCATGTAGGGCTATGGGCCAGCAGCTAGATTGTGGGCCTAACAGGCAGAGTGGTGGGTCAGGCTGGGTGCTAGGGAGTTGGGAGACTGGGAACTTGGCAGCCAGAGGGCCCTGGTGGGTGCCATACTGGTGCCAGACCTTGTAGGTCCTGGGGACCTGTGGATGCCAGACTGGGGAGGGAGCCAGGGGCCAGGCTGGTGCCAGGACTTGGCAAGTGCAGGCCCAGGTGGGCCCTGGGAATTAGTGAGTCCTGGACCAGCTGGCTAGGTGAGCTGAGATCCAAATGCCCTCACACCCATTCTTCCAACCTCCTGACCTGCTATGGCCAACCCTGTGAGTCTCTGAGAACTGCAGGACCCATGTGGCTAGGGAGAGCCAGGCTCTCTCTCAAGCCTCTCTAACCTGCAGTTCATTCCCCTGGGGTAAAATGCTCCTAGTTTTTGACTTTCCAAGAATTTGCTAGGCTCAGACAGCCCCACACAGACCTAGCTGCAAACTTACAGATCTGGGTTTCCAGTTCCCAGATGGCTCCTGAATTGGTTCTCCATGGAGGACTGATAAACTCAAGGTAAGAAGTTCTTTTTTTTTTTTTTTTTTCAGATTCAATTAATAAGTCAGTTTCTAGTTCTGCTAGAACAGACTGCCCCTCTAGTCTCAGGATTTTTCACTCTAATCATCAGGGAGTAGTATTCCCACTGCTTCAGTTCTGGGTAGCAGAGATAGGAGACATGCTGTCTCACTCTAATCTACCATCATGTCCCATCCTCTGAATCAATATTTCTTAATGCCATCTCCTGTATTCTTCTGTAAATGAAAGCCACTCATTCACTCACCCCACAAACATTTGTTGAATACCAACCACACACAGGAATAAAAGCCAGAATAAGGTGTACTATCTAATCCTCCAAGAGCTCAGCTATAGAGCAACATCTCAAGTCATTTTAGTCATTAAATAAAACTTTAAACTAACTTTACTTCTTAAAGGAATTTTTAGTATTTTAAAAGAACAGCGATTGAAAACAGTTCTTTTAAGTAATTATATAAAATCATATAGCAGCAACCTTAGCCTGAGAAAGAATAGAGTTCTCTTCCTAAATTCCAATTCCAATAATTAGCATATTATAATTTTTACAAAGAAAGAATGTGAATATATGTCATCTACTTTTGACAATGAAAATCTAAGAATAATATCAATTGTAGAAATTAGATTCTGATGAGTTTTTTTTCATAGCATAGTAAAGATTCTTTTATTACGCACATGCATGCACAAAAGCAACATTTAGAAATTATTATAGGAATCTCAGGAAATGCAAAAGAAAAAAAAAAGAAAGAAAAAGAAAAAGACAAAATCCCATTTTCCTAGGAAGACCTGCTCCTCTTCTGGCTCAGGAGGAAAATATTTGTAATAGTCACTAATTGTAAAAACTGATAAAGAAACATTTATTTTAGATACAAACCTTTACAGATGTTTCAGGAAGATAATGAGGATTTCTTAACTTGGTAGTTATATAGAAGCGGAAGTCAGGTGCGTATTCAATTGTAGCATCCCCAAGCCGGATACATACACTCCCGCCCTGCTTAAATGTCTGTTTTAGTAGAAGAGGTTCCAAGACAGGATCTAGTTCTTCTCCAACATTTTCTAGCATCACTGGAGTAAAACCAGAAGAAGATTTTCCATGTTATTTTAAATACTGGCTATAAGCAGTAGACTCTCTTGAGTTCTTTCAGCTTCCTACTTCCTAGATTACTTCTGTTCCTAGTCTCTAAAAAATGATGTTTTTCTTCCATGTATATGAAAATGATGCCCAAACCAATATTGTATGCCTGTGGGAAGGTCTGAATTGGGGGGTCTACCTGGTCATCCTGCCTGTTTCCATACCCAGAGTCAACCAGGCCAACCAGTCCTGTTGGATACTGCCCCACTGCCTGTGATTTACTATGAAACCAAGCATGATGCTGGTGTATCTATCCATCTGTGACACCAGAGAAAAAGCACCTCTGGTTGTGATTAAATAGTGATTGTATTTTTAATTTAACAAATCTTGTGCTTATTGTAGAATAGCTGGAAAATACAGGAAAGATATTAATGAAGGAATTTAAAAAGCTACCTCTGATCGGATTTTCTTCATCTTTCTCTCTATACCCCCTTATTTAATGTAATTGATTCATACCATCTATAGGTGATGGAAAAATGACACAAAACTATATATGGCATAATTATTGAAGAAAATACTTTTTATCTTCAGTATTTTTATTCATCTTTTCTCACATGTAGTTAAGACTAAACAATATTTTGAATCTCGTATCCTAATTATTTTGCTTTATGTTATAGCGTAAATATTTCCCTGTGTTATTAAAAACTCGAACACACATATAAGTGTTCCCTCCCTTTTTAACTGTCATTCTATTATTTTAGATTTGGATTGTTTTTTTTCAGTTCCACGTAATAAATAGTACTATATACAAAACTTTGTGTTTCAGAATATTTTCTTCTGAGAGAACTGTAGAAGTGGAATCCCTGGATGAAATTTGGTGACACTGTTAGACTTAACATACCTGCCAAGTTAAAGTTTAACATTTTGCTGTTGGGGTTTTATCATAGCTACACTTGGATGAGGGTACTTTGTAGAAGTCCCTTGAAAGACTGACTATGCAATCTGGATCTTTATTTCAGTGAAAGTATAGAAATATTCTGCTCATCCCATGTGTTATTCCTGTTTCTTTTTTCATAAAATGCTTATTTTTCATGGTTAAATAATGAGTGCATAATAATATATTAAATTCATCAATCTTCTATTATCGAGGTTGCTTACATTTTCCACTATTATTTTTTAAAAATATTTATTTTAGTTTTAGTTGAATACAATACCTTTTTTAAAAAAATCATTTATTTTTATGTGGTGCTGAGGATCAAACCCAGGGCCGTGCACGTGCTAGGCAAGTTATTTATCAGGCTATGGTATGAAAAGTAGAATTAATGGTCTACTGTTAGGAATATTTTAAAATTCCTGATATTGCCTGACTCTTTTCTTGAAAAGCTGTAGAGACTTCTGAGTTGCAATGAGTACTCATTTTAAATGTTATTTGTTTTTAAACTTATTTTTACATATAACTATAATTACAAATACTGAACATCTTGTAGACATTATGTTTTCTCATTGTCCTCATAACATTAAAAAACATGGACTATTGTTACCCCAGTTTTGCAGATGAAAAAAGCACAGGTAACCGAAATAAATTTCTTGGTAAGATAAGTAGCAAATGACCAGAGACTTGACTTAGCAATCTTGGCCCTTCTATCACTTTCTTAACTACTATGTGATACTGTCAGCATGAAATTCTGACTTCTATAATACGTGTGTGTGTGTGTGTATTACAAGTGATTTTACAATTTAATAGGTAAACTGATTCAGGTAAAACATTAAAATTTGTTACGTGGGCAGGGTGTTTTAGGGGCTCTTTGACTAAGTATATATATTTTTTTCCTGTAAACTATTTGTTAATATTATTTGCCCACTTTTCCACTTTAGGGTATGATATTTACAATTGGACCCATTTTCAAGTGTCAGAATTCCCAAAATAATAGTTTTTCCAACAAAAGGGAATATATACCTCATATAAAGGGGAACCTCACATAGTGCAGGGAATGCAGGGTTGGAAGGTCAGTGTATCTAAACTGTAAAGGACCCAACTTCCCATCACCTGTTGATTCTTTTTTTTTTTCTCTCTCTTTCTTTCTTTCTTTTCTTTTTCTTTTTTTGGTACTGGGGATTGAACTCAGGAGTGCTTAACCACTGAGCAACATCTGCAGCCCTTTTTTGTATTTTATTTAGAGACAAGGGTCTCACAGAGTTGTTTAGGGCCTCACTAAGTTGCTGAGGCTGGCTTTGAACTCATGATCCTCCTGCCTCAGCCTCCCAAGTGGCTGGGATTATAGGTATATGCCACCATGCCTGGCTATTTCACTATTCTTGACAGGTTGTTTTAATCTTTTTGGCCAGTATGGCCTTTCAAATAACATACATATTCTACCCACCAGAAAGAAAAAGAAGCAGAAAAGAAAGAAATATCCTTTTCAGGATATTTACTGAGAGTCACAAATTGTATTTTACACTTATATCTGTTGGCCAGAACATAGTCATTTGACCAAATCCAACCATAGTCAGATGGCCACATATACAACAGAGGTTAGGAAATGTATGCATTTGAGTTGTATCTTAAAAGACAAAAAAAGAATTCACCAGATACACGGAAGAGCACAGACAGAAACTGAGATGTGAAACAGTGCTATTAAGTATTGGCCGATTCCAAGTACTTCCATCTTTTAATTCACCTTTCATCTTCAATGCCTGCCTTTCCTTTTAAACCAATAAGATTCATGAAAGCAGAGACCAAATTTGTCTTGATCTGCTGCCTTTTTAGTGTCTACCACAGCTCCTGGTACATGGTAGTTGCAAAATAAATGTTTATTAGTTGAATGAACAAACAAGCAAATGAAAGAAATTTTAAAACAAGGAATTTTGCATCCTTGATTTGTTATAGAAGAGAGAAAAAGTAAAGTGCTAAGAGATAAGAAAATAAGGAAGGTGTATGATAGCTTTTGTTAAGAATAAAAAATTTTCCCATAGATTCAATGGAAAATCACTCAAAGATCTTTTATACAAATTGATTTATCAGTGATATTTATTTGATTAATACTCTATGCATACTTTATCCATTGATACAGCTAATACAGATGAAATTTTATTTTCTAGAACATTGGATTTCAAACTTTTTTAAAAAAGCACAGTACTTTTTCTCAAACAGGATCTTATCTTAAAACTCAATATAATAAAAGAAAAGGAAGACCTAGCTTTGGCTGAAGTAGAGGCAGGTAGATGAAGTAGGCAAAAACCTCTGCCTTCTTGACCCAGGCTGCCTGTAAGGGACAATAGATCAAATGCCACTGTCTCTGAAGAGCCACCATCTAAAGATAACTTCTTAAATGGAAGAGTCTTTAACCACTTGTGTTTTAGAACTATATCAGTACCTGATTCTTTTACTTGATGGTTAAACATAAAAAATAGCTGTAAAACCTACCATCTATTTATTTTTCTATAAGGGATTAAAACTTTTTACTTCTGATGATTAATGTTAGAAGACATGATAAATAAATCATTAACCATTTATAAAGTGACTCATTTCAAAATATAGGTTAATTCAACCCAAAGCAGTCTTACTTGTGTGACACAGTGAAGACTGGGACAGAGGCAGAAGACTTGGGAGCTAGTTTTAGTACCCCTACCCCCTCAACTGCCTGTACTATCTTGGTTCAGCTATGTAACATTCTATAACACCCTACGTATCTGAGTAAAATCAAGTGGTTGGAATTTTTATTGAATTTCAAGTTTTTATGGTCACAACTCAAAAGCATTTTAAATCTTGACCTAGTATACTTACTCATATAAAAACTTAAACAAAAAATTCCCTGAACTAATGCTTATCCTTCCTCTGTACAATGCTACCTACTCTGCTCTATTGGTCATGATCCACAAAATTAGTCTTTCCCATGGCTGTAACCCATACTTTGAAAAAACACTAGATGGATCATCTTTATGGCTCTTTCTCCTCTATAATTATGAAATTTTACCAGCAAGATATGTGATTGAGATCAGAAATATCTTCAGAGTGCCTAGCAGATGGTAAATGCTCAATTACCATTTAGTTATCTTTTATTATGCTGAGAAAAGTATTTGAATATTTATATTAAGCAATTTTAATTACATAAAGTATTGAAGGTGCCAATTCCTTCAAGAAATCTGATTCTTCTGAATTTTCACGTCGTGTCACCTGTGAATTTATAGTTGATAAACTTGTTATAGTTTAAGACAAGACACCACTTAGAAAATGCTCAGCAACAACAGCAACAAAACCCAGGGCTGGGGATACAGCTCAATTGTAGAATATGTGCTAGCATACACAAGGCCCTGAGTTTGATACTGGGTCAAGCTTTAAAAGCATGGAAGGAAATATACACACACATACAACATAAATTGAGCACTTATCAGACACTGTTCTTAGTTTCCAATATACAGTAACTAATTTTTTCCTTATATAATATAGTTAAAATACAGATGAGGAAACTGAGTCACTGAACCAAACACTGAGTGGCAGAGGAAGGTACTCTGAATCCAGAAGCCTGTGTCCCTGTACATGACAGTATGCTGGTCACAATAAGAGTTAGTGAAAAATGGCCACATTCTATTTTTATCATAGTTATAGATAGAAAGAAAGAAATATAGATATAGATAGATATTCCTGATGTCAAATAAGGATAAATGTTTGATAGTAGAGATTATCCTCCCTTATTGGGTAACTCCTATATCATCATACTGTAAGCACTATTGCATAGTAGATTAACTATAGATAATGGTAATGTATTATATATATATTTTAAAAGCTACAGAAAAGGATTCTGAATGTTTTCAGAATAAAGCAATGGTAAATGCCTGATTTGAACATTAACATGTATCAAAACATCATGTTACCCCACAAATATGTACATTTTTTACATGTCAATTTAAAATAGTTAAAAATTTAAAAATACCAGCTGAATGAATGAAATAATGTGTGCATGTGCTTGTGTGTGTCCATTACATAAACACAAAATGTTATAGGTAGATTTAGACTTTTTCATTCATGCTTACTTTAATAGAACCTAAAATCATATTTGAAAACTGACTCATTAATATGGAAAAATGACACACCTATGATTACTGGTGTGTTTATTATAATTCTTCCATATTGTACTAGCTTTAAAGCAAGTGGGATTTGCTGAAATAGTCCTCAAGTTAAATGTGCTGTAGGTTCATAAGTGTTCACATTTATTTGGTCAAAATTTGATAGATTGCATAAATTTCAAAACATGACTAATAACCCAAATTAACTTAAATAATAAGTATTCTGTTTTTTTGTTTGACAGATGTGACATTTGCATAAGAGCTTGATTGAAAAATCCTTGTCATGTGTCTAATCTTTCCACCGTAAATGGTAGATAGAGCCAGAGATGTAAAATCTATATTATCTTCCCTGTAGGAAAAGTCCAAGAAGAAAAAAAATAGAATTTTATACTAATGTTATGCAAAAATACTATTGGCAATATTCAATGAGCCTTTTAATTGCTGAAGCTGAGTTATAATGAAAATGAATAAATGGCAAACAAACTACAAGAATTAAAATAGCTAAGTTAGAGAAGCATCACCATGAACTTTTTTTGACAAAGAAAACCTCCTAACCTTCTGGAAGTTTTATAATCTCTAAAGTTCTCATTTGATTATTAATAATCAAAGAGATTAACAAAGTTGTCAGTTATGGTGAGTCTGAAACATATATATTTTAAAAACAAGAAATTCAACTACATGGTTTTGGGTTAATTGTGCCTCTCTAGGCACTCCGCAGTGTATGTCTGTCATTCATCTACATACCAGGAGTGCCAAACTGGATGCAATTTTCCAGAGTCCTGACATAGTCAGCGTCATTTAATTTAATTAGATGAAGACTATTGGCTTTCTCCATGTTCTTGATCCATTTATTAGCCTGACCTTGAGGATCTATCATCAGAGGCCACCTTCTTGCATTCCTGAAAGGAAGGAAAAAGATGATATTAGTCAAACCACAACTTGTTTTCATGCTATTTCATCATGAACACATCACTTTCTTAAAGTTTATCCTTTGTAACAATATTTTACCTTTTATTATGAGAAATGATCTTAAAATAGACACAATTAGAGTGAATGGGCTACTATAGTGACTACAAAAAACATCCTGTAAAGTTAACAAGAGCTATTTTACTCATTTTGGAAAACTACAACCTCTAAATATTAAATTACATGTTTGAAAATAACTAGGACATATATGCCCCCTCCCCCGCAAAATCTAGTTCATTGGAAGTTTAATAACCTAAAGAAAGAATTAAAAGAATAATTTTATATCATCTAACCTTCATAATTGTCATGGACACTGCAGTGTTAATATTCCTTTTGACTTGCTCTTTGTTTCAAACACTTGTATGTTTAATGTCATTATGTAGCTCATTGAATATTTGCCTAGTGATTGTGTTTGGTGGACAGACGTATATTCTTTGACAGAGAGTTTGCACCATGGGAAAGCTTATACTTATTGCTTTATTCTCACTCACATCTCCCTATGAGACAAAAATGAGAGCAATACCCCATGAGGACCCATTTATTTCCCATGATTTGGATAGTCGCAGAGAGTTAAGCAGTGTCTGCCATCACCAGTGAGATGCAGCCAGGGTTTCTTTCTTGTGTGAAATGTAGTCAGTATCATGATTACTGTGCTTTTTCTTTCTCTTGGAAGTTTTGATAAACACAAGCCATAATCCTGACCAATTTTCTAACAAAACTATTATGGT
This sequence comes from Marmota flaviventris, assembly GCF_047511675.1. Taxonomy (NCBI): domain Eukaryota; kingdom Metazoa; phylum Chordata; class Mammalia; order Rodentia; family Sciuridae; genus Marmota; species Marmota flaviventris. Next base: position 39,251,377 of record NC_092508.1, on the reverse strand, counting down.
CTTTAAAAATAAGCAGAGGAAAAACTATACAGAACACCAGAAGAGCAGGAGAAGAAAATGAAAGATGATTAAGAAATAAGAGATGGTGATAGAACTAAATGATATATTCAGTTCACTTACTGTAACATGAATTTAGAATGTCATTGGATAATTTTTCTCCTAAAATGGAAGACATTTTTGAGCACAAAAGTTAGAGTCTGATACAAACATGTAGATTAAATGGTAAAAAAGATACTCCTGCTCTTCAATATCAGCATTATATATTAGTCTACTTAGGCAGGCAAAGAAAATACCAAAGGTTGGGTGGCTTAAAGAATAGATATTTTCTCTCCAGTATCTGGGACAGCTGAGGCAGGAGGATCACAGGTTGAAAGCCAGCCTCAGCAACTTAGTGAGACCTTGTCTCTAAATAAAATCTAAAAAGAGCTGGAGATATGGGAGTACAAAAAAAAAAAAAAAAAAAAAAAAAGATATTTTCTCATAGTTCTGAAGCCTGAAAATCTAGAATTAAGATATCAACAAGAATGCATTTTTCAGTGGCCTTTCTCCTTGGCTTGCAAATGGCAGACTTCTCCATGTGTTTTCACATGGCCTTTTCTCTGGTGTCTCTTGTTCTGTAAGGTTACCAGTCCTATCAGATTAGGGATCTTCCCTTAGGACCTCATTTAAGTTTAAAGTCCCTCTCCAAATATAGTTGCATTGTAGGTTATGGCTTCAACATCTGAATTTGAAGAATAGGGGCACAATTCAGTCCAACACATTAATTATACTCAAGAAAAAAGGAGACCAAGAGATTAACATAATATTTTAGATGCAATTAACTAATTGCTATGGCTTGTGTGTTGAAAGCATGGTCTCCAGTGCAGCAAAGTTCAGAGGTGGAAGATTTAGGCAGGGCTCTGACTTCATGACAGCTGATGGACTTCTGGGAGATGGGACCTGGTTGGAGGAAGTAGTAGGTCACTGGGGGTATACCTGGAAGGGTTTACCTTCTTCACAACACTTTCTTTTCTTGGCTGCCACCAGCTGAGCAGCTTTTCTCTACCATACTTTTCTGCCATGATGTTCTGCATCACTCCAGGCCCAAAGAAATGAAGCCAGTCAACCATGGACTAACACCTCTGTAACCATGACCCCAAAATAAATTTTTTTGCCTCTAAATTGTTTTTTTTCCAGGTTATTTGTCACAGTGACAAAAAGCTAACACACTAATGAAAACAGAATCATATGCTTATGAGAATAAAAGGATGTAAAAGAAAATTTGAAAGAAATAAATTACATATATGTAAAAGTTTTCACTCCTGTCACATTTTAGAAATATTTTTAGGTGTGAAGGTTTGTGAATGTTAAATGGCATTGATACTTCCCTAGAGAAATTGTATAACACTCTTCTTCCTGTTGCTTCCATTTTTTTTTTTTAGCTATAAAACCCATGTTCATGCTGTTTCTTTGTCCAAAATGCACTTCTTCCCCATCTTTTCATGTTCAAGTCCTACTCATCTTTCAAGGTCAACTCAAAAGCTATGTAGCCCACAAAGCCTTTCTTGATCTCTTTTCTCTCTGAAAATCTTTAGCAATTTAGTCATATTACATTTATAGTATTTTCACCAAATGGTCATATGCTATTATCATAATTCTACAATTCCTTAGCTATATCAACCAACCAAATTTTATGTTCCTTCAAGGGAAGGGCCAGGTTTTTTTTTTTTACTTATTCTTTTTTTCTACATTAAATTAAGTTTGTTTTAAATAATCCACTGATTCAGAAACAGCAAAAATAATTTTTTGCAAACAACATATAAATTAACTCATACATAAAATTAAAATTCTCTAAGAGATTATCCCTGTACAGAAAATACTTGGTTCAATGAACAGTATTTCAAAATCAGAGGAAAGAACTTCTGATGCTGACCAAGATAAGCTAAGCCCATTATAGCCTTTCTTTTGTACTGATTAACAAACAAAATTTTGTACAAAATACAAAAAGCACCTTCTTTCATATTCTAGGAAATAAATAAAAATAAATGAATGAGGAAAGTAAAAAATCTGCAAGAATGGCCAATAAGAAATTGGTGAGGTTCCTAGATCCTTTTTTTTTTCTTCTTCTTCTTTTTCTTTTCCTTTTTAAAATTTTCTGGCTTCATAGGGCAGTATACAGCAGACATGGGAAGTAAAAACTCAAACTAGAGAAATAAGAAAATGGTCATATGTAAAACAAGGTGTGTGGGTGGTGAAATCTATGTACTTTCATTGTTGCTGATTTCTCCTTTTTCTCTTCTCTCTTTGCCCCAAGATTAACCTCACAGAGCTGAATTGCCATGGTAGAAGCAAGTAATAGTGCACTTACCAAAAACACTGAGCAAAACTCCATCTCTCTGGATAGAAGAATTAGAAAAAGAAGATTCTGTTGTTCATAGAAGGTGAAGGGAATTCAAGTATTTCTCCCTTTTTCTCTTGCCACTTTGGCTAAAGTGTTGGCATGAAATGATATAATAGTATAAGAAAATAAAAATGAGATAACTCCATCATTTGGGCCAGAATAAAATATAGGCTGCATATCTGAAGAAGACCTGAAGACAGAACGCATTCACTCTGTGAATGAAGACATAGTCCTGGGCTCATTACCAAGTTGTGCATGCAACCCACCTAAAGAAGCAAACTAAAGGCTCTGAACTGTCACATAAATTCAATTTGCAGGCTAACCTCTGACTAATGTGGGCTGAGGAGAAGATCCAAAGAGCATTTCAAAGGTTTCAAATCTAAACTGACACTGAAAATACCATCTACTGAAGGAAAAACAGAAATTGTGTTCTAAACTTCAGTCCTTTAACTGCTAAGACAAAAATCAATCTTATCCAGAGGATTTTAACAGGACCCAGAGTTTTGCATTCAAAAGTTCTAGGTTATAATCCAAAATTACTTGACATACAAAAACCTAAAGAGTCATTAGGTATCAAAGAAAAAGAAAAATAGTGAATTTACCAGAAAATTAAGACTTTAAAACAGATATTGTACTGATTGTACTGATTCTCCATGAGAAAAAGGTGAATATTGTTGAGAGAGATGGATGTTCTAAGTATAGAAATAGAAAATCAAATGGAAATTTTAGAGCTGAAAAATGTAATATGTGAAAAAAATTCCACTGTATGTGCTCAATAATGAAAAGGAGATGACAGAGAAAATAAGTGAACTTGAAGATGTGGAATCTAAAGTGGCCCAAATTTGAATGACCAAAAGAAAAAATAAGATTGGAAAAAAAAAAATAAACAGTGCCACAGAGACTTGAAGAACAATATTAAAAGGTTTAGCTTTCATATCACTGGGGCACCCAGAAGGAGAAGAGGAAAAGACAATACAGAAAACATTTGAAAACAATAATGACTGAAACTCTCCCCAATGCAGTGATACACAAAAACTCAGTTTCATGAAGCTCAGCAGACCTCAAAATGAAGACTCTTATAAACTCACACCCAGACACACAAATAGTTGAAAACCAAAGATTTAAAAAAAATAGTTTGAAAACAGCTAGAGACAAACATGTTACCTATATGCAACAATTATTCAAAAGGCTGAAATTTTCTGATTAGAAATCATGGAGCCAGAATATAGTAGAACATCCTTAAAGTAATGAAAGAACTTCCAATCCAAATTCTATACCTAGCAAAAATATCCTTCAGGAATAAAGGTAAAATAAAGACATTCTCAGGTGAAGAAAACTGAGAAAGTTTTTGCCAGCAGACCTACTTCAAAACAAACACTAAAATTCTTCAGCCTAAAGGGAAGCAATATCATAAGGAAACACAACTCAATCTAAATGAGATTTGATAAGCTCTTCACTCTGATAACAGCAAAATACATTTTTTTCATGAGCACATGGAAAATTTACAAATATACAATGCCATAAAACAAATTTAAAAATTTTTAAACAATTGGAATTACACAGCATTTGCTGCCTGAACATACCATAAATAAGTTAAAAATTAAATTATAATAGCAGAAAGATTCCTTAAAAATTTCCAAATATTTATAAATTAAATAATACATTTTAAAATAGTTTATAAACCTAACAGGAGGAAGTCTCAGGAAAATTTATAAAATATTTTAAATATCATGAAAATTAGAACATATCAAGGCTCAGTGGCAGAGTGCTTGCCTAGCATGTGTGAAACCCTGGGTTCAATACCACAAAATAAAATAACACTATCAAAATTTGTGCTATATATCTAAAGCAATACTTAATGGGAAATGTACAGTGTTGATTTCATAGATTAGAAAAGAAATACAAAATAACATAAGCTTCTATCTTAGGAAACCTGGGGGGAAAATGATTTTTGCCTAAAGCAACCAGAAGAAAAGAGTAAATTGACAGAAGAGATTATCATTACAGATTCTGCAGACATTAAAAGGAGGGTAAGGGAATATCACAAACAACTCTATACCCATAAATTTGATAATAGATGAAACTGACCTTTTTTTGAAAGATTAAAAACTATTCAAACTCAGAATTAATAAACAGATAACCTTAATAGAACTATTACTATTTTAAAAATTAAATTCATAGATAAAACCTTTCAACAGAGCAAATTTAAAGCACAGATAATTTCTTTGGTCATCTTGATCAAATATTTATGGGAAAAAAAATTCATTCTAATTCTACATAATCTCGTCCAGAAAATAGGAGAGAAGTCTTCCTAATTCCTATGTAAGGCCAGCAATACCATAATAACAAAAGAAAACAGATCAGTATTCTTCATGAGCATAAATGTAGAAATCTTCAATAAAAGATTAACAACTGAATTCAGAGGAGAGTAAATTATAACCAAGTGGAGTTTATACTGAGAATACAATGCTGTTTCAACATTCAAAAATCAATCGGAGTGGATTTACTTTTTTCTCAGCAGTACATGGATCCTTCTCAAACATAGACCATATATTATGCCATAGGGCAACCCTCAGTAAATATACAGGGGTGGAGATGATACCATGCATTTTATCTGATCATAATGGAATGAAACTGGAAATCAATGATAAAAGAAGGAAGGAAAAATCCTACATCACATGGAAAATGAACAATATGTTACTGAATGATCAATGGGTTACAGAAGACATAAAGGAGGAAATCAAAAAATTCTTAGAGATAAATGAAAATACAGACACAACATATCGGAATCTATGGGACACAATGAAAGCAGTTTTAAGAGGGAAATTCATCGCCTGGAGGTCATTCCTCAAAAAAAAGGAAAAACCAACAAATAAATGAGCTCACACTTCATCTCAAAGCCCTAGAAAAGGAAGGGCAAAACAACAGCAAATGTAGCAGAAGGCAAGAAATAATTAAAATCAGAGCGGAAATCAACGAAATTGAAACAAAAGAAACTATTGAAAAAATTAACAAAACTAAAAGTTGGTTCTTCGAAAAAATAAATAAGATCGACAGACCCTTAGCCATGCTAATGAAGAGAAGAAGAGAGAGAACTCAAATTACTAACATATGGGATGAAAAAGGCAATATCACAACAGATGCTATAGAAATACAGAAGACAATTAGAAATTATTTTGAAAACCTATATTCCAATAAAATAGAAGATAGTGAAGACATCGATAAAGTTCTTAAGTCATATGATTTGCCCAGACTGAGTCAGGAGGATACTCACAACTTAAACAGACCCATAACAATGGATGAAATAGAAGAAGCAATCAAAAGACTACCAACCAAGAAAAGCCCAGGACCAGATGGGTATACAGCAGAGTTTTACAAAACCTTTAAAGAAGAATTATTACCAATACTTTTCAAGTTATTTCAGGAAATAGAAAAAGAAGGAGTTCTGCCAAATTCATTCTATGAGGCCAACATCACCCTGATTCCGAAACCAGACAAAGACACCTCAAAGAAAGAAAACTACAGACCAATATCTCTGATGAACCTAGATGCAAAAATCCTCAATAAAATTCTGGCGAATCGGATACAAAGGCACATCAAAAAAATTGTGCACCATGATCAAGTAGGATTCATACCTGGGATGCAAGGATGGTTCAATATACGGAAATCAATAAATGTTATACGCCACATCAATAGACTTAAAGATAAGAACCATATGATCATCTCGATAGACGCAGAAAAAGCATTCGACAAAGTACAGCATCCCTTTATGTTCAAAACATTAGAAAAACTAGGGATAACAGGAACTTACCTCGACATAGTAAAAGCTATATATGCTAAGCCTCAGGCTAGCATCATTCTGAATGGAGAAAAATTGAAGGCATTCCCTCTAAAATCTGGAACAAGACAAGGATGCCCTCTATCACCACTTCTATTCAATATAGTTCTCGAAACACTGGCCAGAGCAATTAGACAGATGAAAGAAATTAAAGGCATAAAAATAGGAAAAGAAGAACTTAAATTATCACTATTTGCAGATGACATGATTCTATACCTAGAAGACCCAAAAGGGTCTACAAAAAAACTACTAGAACTAATAAATGAATTCAGCAAAGTGGCAGGATATAAAATCAACACACATAAATCAAAGGCATTTCTGTATATCAGCGACAAAACTTCTGAAACGGAAATGAGGAAAAACACTCCATTCACAATATCCTCAAAAAAAAAATAAAATACTTGGGAATCAACCTAACAAAAGAGGTGAAAGATCTATACAATGAAAACTACAGAACCCTAAAAAGAGAAGTAGAAGAAGATCTTTGAAGATGGAAAAATATACCCTGTTCATGGATAGGCAGAACTAACATCATCAAAATGACGATATTACCAAAAGTTCTCTATAGGTTTAATGCAATGCCAATCAAAATCCCAACGGCATTTCTTGTAGAAATAGAGAAAGCAATCATGAAATTCATATGGAAAAATAAAAGACCCAGAATAGCAAAAGCAGTTCTAAGCAGGAAGTATGAATCAGGCGGTATAGCGATACCAGATTTCAAACTATATTACAGAGCAATAGTAACAAAAACAGCATGGTACTGGTACCAAAACAGGCGGGTGGACCAATGGTACAGAATAGAGGACACAGAGACTGATCCACAAAGCTACAACTATCTTATATTTGATAAAGGAGCTAAAAGCATGCAATGGAGGAAGGATAGCATCTTCAACAAATGGTGCTGGGAAAACTGGAAATTCATATGCAACAAAATGAAACTGAATCCCCTCCTCTCGCCATGCATAAAAGTTAACTCAAAGTGGATCAAGGAGCTAGATATCAAATCAGAGACTCTGCGTCTGATAGAAGAAAAAGTTGGCTCCGATCTACATATTGTGGGGTCGGGCTCCAAATTCCTTAATAGGACACCCATAGCACAAGAGTTAATAACAAGAATCAACAAATGGGACTTACTTAAACTGAAAAGTTTTTTCTCAGCAAGAGAAACAATAAGAGAGGTAAATAGGGAGCCTACATCATGGGAACAAATTTTTACTCTTCACACTTCAGATAGAGCCCTAATATCCAGAGTATACAAAGAACTCAAAAAATTAGACAATAAGATAACAAATAACCCAGTCAACAAATGGGCCAAGGACCTGAACAGACACTTCTCAGAGGAGGACATACAATCAACCAACAAGTACATGAAAAAATGCTCACCATCTCTAGCAGTCAGAGAAATGCAAATCAAAACCACCCTAAGATACCATCTCACTCCAGTAAGATTGGCAGCCATTATGAAGTCAAACAACAACAAGTGCTGGCGAGGATGTAGGGAAAAGGGTACACTTGTACATTGCTGGTGGGACTGCAAATTGGTGCAGCCAATTTGGAAAGCAGTATGGAGATTTCTTGGAAAGCTGGGAATGGAGCCACCATTTGACCCAGCTATTCCCCTTCTCGGTCTATTCCCTAAAGACCTAAAAAGAACATGCTACAGGGACACTGCTACATCGATGTTCATAGCAGCACAATTCACAATAGCAAGACTGTGGAACCAACCTAGATGCCCTTCAATAGACGAATGGATAAAAAAAATGTGGCATTTATACACAATGGAGTATTACTCTGCATTATAAAATGACAAAATCATAGAATTTGCAGGGAAATGGATGACATTAGAGCAGATTATGCTAAGTGAAGCTAGCCAATCCCTAAAAAACAAATGCCAAATGTCTTCTTTGATATAAGGAGAGTAATTAAGAACAGAGTAGGGTCGAAGAGCATGAGAAGAAGATTAACATTAAACAGGGATGAGAGGTGGGAGGGAAAGGGAGAGAGAAGGGAAATTGCATGGTAATGGAGGGAGACCCTCATTGTTATACAAAATTACATATAAGAGGCTGTGAGGGGAATGGGAAAATAAACAAGGAGAGAAATGAATTACAGTAGATGGGGTAGAGAGAGAAGATGGGAGGGGAGGGGAGGGGGGATAGTAGAGGATAGGAAAGGTAGCAGAATACAACAGTTACTAATATGGCATTATGTAAAAATGTGGATGTGTAACCGATGTGATTCTGCAATCTGTATATGGGGTAAAATCGGGAGTTCATAACCAACTTGAATCTAATGCATGAAATATGATATGTCAAGAGCTTTGTAATGTTTTGAACAACCAATAAAAAAAATCAATCAGTACAATTCACCATACTAGCAGGCTAAATATACAAAACTACAAAAATAATTTTAATAGATACAGAAGAAGCATTTGACAAAAAGCCTTCAGCAAACTGGAAGAAAAATTTTTCACCCAATAAAAAGAATTTGCAATAAAAAGCAAAACTCCTAGAGTTAATATCACATGTAATGGTAAAAAAGTCCATTATCATTTTCCCCTTAGATTGGATAGGCAACAATGTCCTGTTTAGTCATCCCTGTTCAGCATTATACTGGAAGCCATTGTCAGTGCAATACACCAAGAAAAAAAAATAAAGGGCATAAAGTTTAGAAAGAGAGAAATTGAAGTGTCACTATTCGCAGATAGTATAATTATCTACATAGACTATCCTAATGAATTTACAGAAAAGGTCATATGAGTTTTAAAAGGTTGCCAGGTATTTTTATCACAAATTCAATGTGATAAAATCTCTTCCAGAAAAGGAAAATTGTTTTTCTAGTACTAGCAATGAACATTCAAACAAACAAACAAAAAATAATAATTAAGTAACATTTACAAAATAGCAAATGAAGATTTAAAAAAATACTGTGTATAAATATAACAGCAAAACACTGATGAAATAAGTCAAAAACCTAAATAAATGAATCAATACATTGCATAAAAGAATTATAAGAGTTATATTTTTTTTCTGTATTGGAGATATTAAACCTGGGATGTTCTACCACCAAGCTACACCTTTAGTCCCACATGAATCCTTTGTAGATATTTAAAAAAACAATTCTAAAATTTATATTAAAAGATAGAACTAGACAGAACCATTTTGACAAAGAATAAAGTTGGAAGGCATACTACTTGTCCTCAAGACTTTACATAAAACTACAATAATCAAAGCAATATTGTATTTGCATCGAGACAAATAGGTCAATGGTACAAGATAGGCAACAAGAATAAAGAATCTAGCAATAGACCCACATATATACGGAGAACTGATTTTTACCAAAGATACAATGGCAAATTTGATGAAAAAAAGAATAACGTTTTCAACATTGTACTGGAAAAATGGTCATCCACCCCCATGTGTGAGTGTGTGTGTGTGTGTGTAATTATACACAAACAAATGTTCTGTAAGCAATTAAGGAGTATAATACGCTTATTTTCACCAAATAGTGCTCTCATTGTAACATCTTTTGATTAAAAGATAGGACAATATCTGTGACTTCAGTTTATAATATTAGTTTGTTTTTAAAATTTTGGGGTTCCATAGAATAACATATTAAATTAATAACATTTCAAAGGTGACATTCTTTAGAGTACATAGAAAAGATAATACTAGTTTTTAGAATGAAATATGCCAACAATTATTATGTAAAACAAATTTGGGCCTTAATAGCTTCACTCTTTGGATGAACATTCTGAATTCAAAATGAACAAGCACTCTATTACTTGATGACTTCTTTTCCATCATTATTTTGTACTATTTTATTGGCAAGAAAATGATTTTCTCCACACAATCTTCCCCTCTCTTATTTCCTCCATTAAACGTTCTTGAATCCATAAATGCTTTAAAACCAGTAATTCCCAAATGAAAAATGAATCATTATAGCACTCAGTGTTCCAAGTTCTGGCAGTGTTTGTTCTTTTGTTATTGTCTAGAGAGGAGTATTATTTGATTCTCTTTGGAGTTTTTGAAAGTACAGGTTTCTAACAGTGATAATACATATTCACAGCAGTCTTCACAGGAGGACATAGAATTTGAATACATAGCAGTGATGTATTATAGAAAAATTTGCTATTGTCCTTTTTACATACATACAAAAAGATAAAAACAGATGAAAAGGAGGTGGGCAAGATGGCTGAATAGAGGTCCCCTGAATTCCTACATCAATGAATGTACAGCTACATATTGAGGTGAATGACTACTGGAGAACATTAGGAAATGAGTAGAGAAATGGAATGCTTGTTAAATCCAGAAACCTAGGATAGAAGTATAGCAAAATAAACAAAATATCCCAGCACTGAATCCCCTGCTCCACTGATGGGGAGGTGGAGTCTCCTCTTGACAGGGATAAAGGTGAAAGATCGAGAGTTCCAGCATACTACTAGTGTAGACATACTGGCAATCCTTGCAATTGGGAAGTTTTGCAGCCCTTACAGGCTTCAGGCCTCAAAACTGCACAACAGGAAAAGAAATTCACTTTATCTCTCTGAGGAGGATGCTATAATCTGGGAGCCATCTGGAGAAGGGACATATTTTCTGAATGCAGGGTCACAAACCTCTGTATATTCCCATGTATTGGTCACCACAGACTGGCTTAGTGTGTGGCTCCCTCATGAGGCATGCTTGCTTGGTTGAATGAGTGATAAAACCCACTAAGTGCTATACAGTGGAAAATAGATGTTGAGATGTGGAGGGAGCTGACAGTACCATCCACAAGAACCTGCCTTCTGAGACCAGCAGCATGACTGGGAAAATGTAGTCTTTCATGGATGCTGGGAATAAAAGCAGTTGCCCACACAGTTAGTTCCTGCTAACCTTCTCCAAGGACCACACAAGTACCTGTCACTAACAAAGCAAAAAAGAAATCTGAGTTTCCAAGGCTCTCCTGCCCGCACAAACATGCAGAGGCAATCTCTGCTAACACCATCACACCTCCAGTTGTGGTCTATTACCAAGATGCACAGCCAAGGAAAGTTCACAGAAATTTTGTCCAGCAAGTGTTTATGGTTGTATACCACTTAGAGCAGGCTCCACCTGTGACCCACACCCACTCAATCCCTAGAGGACACTATAAATGAAAAAAAAAGGGGGGGGATGGCCCTAGAGGACACTATAAATGAAAAAAAAATGGGGAAGGGTGGGAAGAAAAGTCCCTTTTGATGCCCTGCTTCCATGCCTTTGGGGTGCAAGGCTAAGAAAGTCTGAAGAGAAACTGTCCAGCACTGGACACATTCCCCCTTTCACTCTCTCCTTCAAGCACCTCAGCTGAGAGGGAGTATGTGACTCCAGTTATGACACACTCCTGCCCAAGCTCTGGTGGGCATTACAAGTGAGAAAAGTCTGAGGAGAAACCCCTCTAGCCATTGCTTGATCCCCAATCATGCATAGCTAAGGGAGGACTGAGGTTACACTCCTCAGAGGGCATGCGCATATGGTATCAAAGAAGAATAACACAAGTTTTCCTACCTTTATACCTATAAGAGTCCAGCCTTGTTTGATCCTATACCTTATCTGATCACATATTGCTGACAATATTAAGTGTGAGTATCACAGAGGAGGTACTGTAATTCCTGCCCCTCTTGTGAAAGAGGATCCTAATCAGAAGAACAAGTGATTGAAGGCCTTCACCAATATTCAAGCAGCCATTACCAGTGACCCATTCAAGTAACTGAGAGCTAATAGCAATAATACCTGAAGAAATATCCATCACCAGATAGAGCCTACCATTCCTATCACAGGAAAAACTCTCCTCTTTATACCACACACACCTGAACTGCTAGAATGTCCCCACTCTTGTACAACCCACAAACACTGGGTCTCTCTGACTCTGATACAATGTGCACTGTGCCAAAATCACAATGTCAAAGTAGTTTCTGAGAGATTAGACTACAGTAGCCAGCTGGAAATAAACTCAACAGTTTGGATCCATTTGCATAACAAAATGATACCCCAAGACACATCTTCAGCGGAAATCCACTTACTAAGAAGGCCATAAGAAAAACATTGGTACTGATAATCCATTTCACTAGATAATAAATCTCAACATATGAACACAAAAAACATTTAAAAAAACAAGGTAATTTGACACCCCATAAAAATTCTAACTCTCTAGTAGCAGATTCCAAAGATATTAGATTAAATGCCTGATAAAGAATTTCAAAGACTGATTTTTAAAAAAACTCAATGAGATCTAAGAGAATATAGATTAAATAGGTGAAGGAAGTTTAGAAGACAATGTAGAATATGAATGAGAAATTCAGCAAAGAAAGAGATTTTGTAGAGAACCAATCTGAAAGTTTGAAAATGAAGAGTTCAATGCATCAGACAAAAAAATTCAGTTGACAGCCAGCTGCAGTGGCACATGCCTATAATCCCGGCTCCTTAAGAGATTAAAGCAGGAGAATTACAAGTTTAAGGCCAACCTCATCAATTTAGCAAAACTCTGCCTCAAAAAAAAAAAAAAAACATAAAAAGGATAGGGGGATGTAGCTTGGTGGTAATGTTCAATCTCCCAGTACCACCAAGATGAATATTCATCCACTAGATGAATATTCAAAGGAAAATTCATTTGAAGCCAGGCATAGTAGCACATACATGCCTGCAATTCCAGATATCTGAAAGACTGAGGTAGGAAGATCAAGGTTGAGGATGATCTGGGCGACACAGTGAGAGCCCTGTAACAATTTTAAAAGAAATTTAGTTGAAATCCTTAAATGCAGACTAGATAGAGTGGAGGAATGAATACATAAGCTTGAGGACAGGTCTTCTGAAATATCACATATAGACAGAAATGAAGAAAAAAATAAGAAAGAATGAACAAAGCATTAGGACATTGTTGTGGTTTAGATATGAGATATCCTCCCAAAAGCTCAGGTGTGAGATGATTGGAAAGAGATTAGAGATAAACAGACTAAAAGTTACACCTAATCAGTGCATTATTCCACTGATAGGAATTAACTGGGTGGCAACTGTAGGCAGGTAGGTTGTGGTTGGAGGAGGTGGGTCACTGAAGGCATACCTTTGGGGTATATATTTTGTCCTTTGTGAAAGCGAAGTCTCCCTCTGCTTCTTAGTGACCATATCCTGAGTTGCTTTTCTCTACTACACATTTTTTTTTTTTTTTTTTTTTTTTTTTGCCACAATGTCTGGCCTTATCTAAGGCCCAGAGCAATGGAGCTAGCCATGTATGGGCTGAATCCTCTAAAATTGTGAGCCCCAAATAAACCTATTCTCCTTTAAAATTGTTCTTATCAGGTCTTTTGGTCATAGCAGCAAAAAACTGGCTAAAACAGAAATTATTTAAAGATCAAAAATCTGCACATCAGCATACCCAAAGGGGGAAAATACAAAATACAGTTTAAGGGCATAGAAAACCTATTCAATGAAATAATATCAGAAAACTTCCCTAAGCTGGGGAATAACACGGTCATCCAGGTATATGAGGCCTATAGAAACCCAAATAGACATGAGCAGGAAAGACCCTCATAACCTGTTATAGAGAAATTATCAAAAATGCAAGACAAAGACAGAGTTTTAAAATCTCAAAAAGAAAAGCACCAAGTCACATTTAAGAACAATTCCATTAGATGAACAGTAGATTTCTCAGAAGAAATCTTACAGGGCATAAAATGATGTATTTCAAGTCCTGAAAGAAAGTAACTGCCAACCAAGATTAATACCCAGCAAAGCAATCCACAAATGAAGGAGAAATGATGATAAGACAAAATTAAAGAAATTTATGACCACCAGACCAGTCTTACAAAAAATACTAAAGGAAATTCTATACAAGAAGTGAAAGAAAGATAACCACCATCAGAGTAGTATGTGAAATTATAAATCCCACTTAAAGAGCAAATAAACAAATGAAAAGTAGAAAATATTCAAACACTACAAATATAATAAACCAGAAAAGGATCAAATGCTAAAAGTATAATCAATCATTGAACCATAAGATAATTAAGAGAGAAAGAATTGACCAAAGAATGTTCAAAACAACTAGGAGAAAAAAAATCAATAAAATGATAGGCCCAAGTCCATAGTTTTCATTAATAACACTGAGTGTAAATGGTCTTAATTTTCTAATTAAAAGATGAAGACAGGCTGAAAATATTTAAAAATAAGGCTTAACAATATGCTGTGTACAAGAAACTCAGCTATCCATGGGGACACAAAAAGACTGAGTGAAAGGTTAAAAGGGCGATATTCCAAGCAAACAGAATCCAAAAACAATAAGAAGTAGCTTTGCTTATATGTGACAAAACAGATTGTAAAGAAAAAAAAAGTAAAAAAGAAGTCCACTATATTATGATCAAGGAATCTACTTATCAAAAGGATATAACAAGTATTTGTCTAGCTGCCTCTTATAAGGGAACACACAATTTTATAAATGAAACAATATTAGTCTTAAGAGAGAGAGAAAGCCTCCAATATAAACATAAATGGGAATTTCAATACCCAACTATCACCAATGGATAAGGCATCCAGACAAAAATCAATAAAGAAACATCGGAGTTAAAATACACTATAGATCAAATGGACTTAATATACACTTACAGAATATCCCATTCAACATCTTCAGAATATGTATTCTTTTCATCACTGCATGGAACTTTCTCTAGAATCGACCATTAATAAGTCTTACTATATTTTTAAAAACTGAACTAATATTCTGTATCTTTTCTGATCATGAAGAAAAGAAAACCACTTTTGAACAAACACTGGGTCTTTGAGAATGCTAGAAGGAAAATTTAAAAATACTTTGAAATAAATGAAATGGGAACAAAACATACACAATCTGTGGGATACAGCAAAAGCAGTACTAAAAGGAATGTTTATAGTGATGAGTGTCTATTAAAAAAGAAGTTTTATTGATTTAAAATAAAAAGCTTAATGGCTTATATTTCAATAATATAGAAAATTAAGAACAAACCATACCCAATATTAGTAGAAGGAAGGTAATAATAAAGATCAGAGCAGAAATAAATAAAACTCAGACTAAAATAACAAAGGATCAATGAAACAAAGAATTGGTTCTTTTAAAATATAAACAAAATTGAAAACTTTCAGTAAGACTAACCAAAAATAAAAAGAAAAAGAGAGAACACCCAAATACATAAAATTAGAGATGAAAATAACACATTACAACTGATATTACAGAAGTTTCAAGAATTATTGGGATTATTTTGAAAAACTAATATGCTAAGAAATGAAAAATCTAGAATAAATGTACAAATTTGGACATGTATGACCAAAATTGAACAAAGAGGCTACAAAACACCTAAATGAACCAAATAACAAGTAATGATACTGAAATAGTAATAGAAAGTCTCCCATTAAAGAAAATTTCAAGACCAGATGACCTCACTGCTGAATTTTACCAAACATTTAAAGAAGACCCGACACTAATGCTTCTCAAACTAATTCATAGAATTGAAGAGGGATCTGTGAAACCAACATTAACCTGTTACCAAAACCTGACAAGGACTCTCAACAAAGAAAGAAAACTGTAGACAAATATTCCCAATAAACATAGATGCAACAATCCTCAACAGAATAGTTGAAAATTGAATATAACAGCACATTAAAATGATAACACACCCTAAGTTCATTTAGCTCCGTGGATACAAGGATAGTTCAACATACACATAAATAAATAAATATATCACCCAAATAGAATGAAGGATACATATCACATGATCATCTCAAGAGAAGTAGAAAAATCCTTTGATACAATTTAATATCCCTTCCTGATAACAGCACTGAAATATAGATAACAAAGATTATACATGATAAACCCACATCCAACATTATATTTAATGGGGAAAAATAGAATATCAGGAATAAGACGAGGGTGTCTACACTCACCAATCATTTAATATGGCACTAGAAATTTCTGCCAGAGCTATTAGGCAAAACAAAGAAATTAAAAGCAAACAAATAGAAATGGAGGAAGCCAAATTATCCCTATTTGCAGATGATGTGATTTTATACATATAAAAACCTAAAGACTCCACCAAGGTACTATTAGAACTGGTAAGTGAATTCAGTAAATTAGCAAGACACAAAAATCAGCATACAAAATCAGTAAATTTCCTCTACACCAATAATGAATTGGCTGAAAAAGAAATTATGAAAACAATCCTATTCACAATATGCACACATACAAAAAAAATACCTAGTAATATATCAACTAAGAAAGTGAAAATGAGAAGTCCAAAGAAAGAAATTAAAGAAGATACTAAAAGGTGAAAAGATCTCTGATGTTCATAGATTAGGAGAATTAATACTATTAAAATGTCTATTCTACTCAAAGTGATCTTTCAATGCAAATTCCATTAAAATACCAATGACATTTTTTTACAGAACTAGAAAAAACATATGAAAATCCATATGGAAGCACAATAGACACTAAATAGCCAAAACAATTTAAGCAAAAAAGAGTAAAGCTGAAGGCATTACCATTCCCAACTCGTAAGACAAAATACATAACCATAGTACCAAAAACAGCATGATATTAACAGAAAAAAAAAAAACCCACACACAAACACAGAATAGATGAACCAGAATTAAATCCATACATATACAGCCAACTGATTCTCGACAAAGACACCAAAAGCATACAACAGAGAAAGGACAGGCTTTCTAATAAATGGTACTATGAAAACTGGATGTATACATGCAAAAGACCAACACTGAATCCTACCTCTCATCCTGTTAAAAAAAAATGGATCAAAAATGTATGATCTGAAACTACTACAGGAAAACAGAGGAAACACTTCAAGATATTGGTACAGTTGATGATTTTTTAAATAGGGCACCAAAAGCATAGGAAATAAATGCAAAAATTTTTTTTTTTTTTTTAGAATATTGCCTGCCTGGTTATTTCATTTTATTTTTTTAATTTTTTATTGTTGGCTGTTCAAAACATTACATAGTTCTTGATATATCATATTTCACAATTTGATTCAAGTGGGTTATGAGCTCCCATTTTTACCCCATATACAGATTGCAGAATCACATCAGTTACACATCCATTGATTTACATATTGCCATACTAGTGTCTGTTGTATTCTGCTGCCTTTCCTATCCTCTACTATCCCCCCTCCCCTCCCCTCCCCTCCCCTCCCCTCTTCTCTCTCTGCCCCCTCTACTGACATTCGTTTGTCCCCCTTGTATTATTTTTCCCCTTCCCCTCACTTCCTCTTGTATGTACTTTTGTATAACTCTGAGGGTCTCCTTCCATTTCCATGCAGGAAATAAATGCAAAAATTTGCAAATGGGATTATATCAAATAGAAAGTTCCTGCACAATAATGGAAATAATCACTAGAGTGAAGAGAGAGCCACAGACTGGGAGAAAATATTTGCCAGCTAGTCATCTGACAGAAGGTTAATACCCAGAATATATATATATATATAGAACTTAAAAAACTTAACAAAAAATAAGAAATCCAATTAAAAAATGGTCAAATGTCTATCTAAATAGATACTTCTCAAAAGAAAATAAAAATGGCTAATATATGAAAAAATGGTATAAACTAGCAGAGAAATGCAAATCAAAAGTACAAGATACCATCTCAATCTAGTTAGCAGGACTATTATATATTTAAAAAAATGTTGATGAGGATGCAGGAACAAAAGAAATTATTATAACTATGGGCATAAATAAAACTTAGTACAGCCACTATGGAAAACATTATTGAGGTTTTTGAAAAAACTGGAACTAGCCAGGCATAGTTGTACATGCAGGAGGATAGTGAGTTCAAAGCCAGCCTCAGCAAAAGCAAGGCGCTAAGCAACTCAGTGAGCCCCTGTCTCTAAATAAAATACAAAATAGGGCTGGGGATGTGGCCCAGTGGTCGATTGCCCCTGAGTTCAATCCCTGGTACCCCCCAGAAAAACAAAAAACAAAAAACTAGAATTACCATGTGGTTTAGTTGTCTCACTTCTGGGCATAAACATGAAGTCAGCATACAAAAGAGATACTTCCAGACTATATAGTATTGTAGTACTATTCACAATAGCTGTGATGGTTTAGATATGAGGTGTCCCACAAAAGCTCATGTGTAAGACAATGAAAGAATGTTCAGAGATAAGATGACTGGGTTATGAGAGCCTTAACATAATCAGTGCATTATCCACCTGAATATATTAAGTGAATGATAACTAATCAGGTAGGGTGGGGCTGGAGGAGGTAGGTCACTGGGAGACATGCCTTTGGAGTTTATGTTTTGTCCCTGGTGAGCTTCTGCTTTCTGATTGCCATGTCCCGAGTTGCATTCTTCCTCCATACACTTCTGCCATGATGTTCTGCCTCACTTCAGGCCTAGAGCCCAGAGTCACTCACTATCAATGGACCAGGATCTTTGAAACTGTGAATCCTAAATAACCCTTTTCCTATTCCAAAATTGTTCTTGTCAGATATCTTGGTCCCCATGACAAAATAAAAACTGAATAAAACAACAGCTAAGATATGGAATCAGCCTAGATGCCCATTGCCAGATGAATGCATAAAGAAAATATGATATATATATATACACAAGAAAGTATTATTCATAAATGAGAATAAAATCCTATCATTTGCAGTTAAATTGATGGTAAACTGGTACTTTTTTTTTTTGGCTAGAAAATAAGATGTAATCTGGCCTCCAGTGGATATAATGATTACAGGTACCTTTCTAGGTGGAACAAAGATATGTAAAATAGCAAATCAAAACAATGAAGACATTACAATCACTCTAGAATGTGGCCAGCTATATTCACAAGTACTAGAGAAGAGCCAAAGGTCTTCTCTGAGAGGAAAACCATAACAATAACAAAAACAAAAACAGTAAAAATTTGATTATTCTTCATATCAAGCTAATTGGTCTGGCTGGACAAAAGTGAAAATAAGAGTTGGACTTTAAAATTTCAGAAATTTTTCACATGTGCCAATCTCTTGTATATTCTAACATGAACTATCAACCCACACATTGCATGAAAGTTAAATAATGTTAAAGAATTCAATAATAAACTAGATATGATTCTATACATGTTAAAAGGTACTTAATATTCTGCTAATTTATTAGCAAGCGAATGAATCTGCCATTTTTTACATTCTCTGATTTCTTTCTGGATGAATTTTTAGATTACAGAATCAGAGAACTCAATACTTAATTTTAGTCCCCCAGAAAAAGGTCTTTCTCTAAACCAACAAAATAATTAAATTTTTCTGAAGAAGTTTGTCTTACTTAGACAAACTTCTTGTTTGGTTAAAAGAGAACTATGTTACAAAAGGCTTTCCTTTTTTGCCTTAGTTATCAGAAAGTTTTAAATTTACTTCAGGGTCCAACTAGGATTAGCTTGACTCAAGGACCTAATAGTAACTACTCCTTTAACATCCCCTTGGCAGTCTCATCATATTTTATCTTGCTTCATGTTATAATCGAATGGTACATACTTCAAGTCCTTATAGAACAATTCAGTAAATAAATGCTAACCATCTGTCAGGATAATTTGTTGAGCATAATAACATAACACAGAAATGTATTCATCAGAGTTTTACATTATGGAATGATTTTCATAAAAACTACATAAAAAAATTAAGAGCAACCAGTCATCATACTTGGTGGTCATTTCTATTATCAGAAATCACATCTATATAGCTTATGCATTTTTTACTTTATTTTTTTTATTGGTTGTTCAAAACATTACAAAACTCTTGACATATCATATTTCATACATTAGATTCAAGTGGGTTATGAACTCCCATTTTTACCCCAAATACAGATTGCAGAACCACATCGGTTACACATCCACATTTTTACATAATGCCATATTAGTAACTGTTGTATTCTACTACCTTTCCTATCCTCTACTATCCCCTCCCCTCCCCTCCCATCTTCTCTCTCTACCCCATCTACTGTAATTCATTTTTTACTTTAAATTAAATAATATCATACTACTTTTTCAATAGAAAACTATCAACTAATCAAATTGTCTTGTAAGGCAGAACTGAATACTTTCCACTCCTGTTCTATCTGTTAACACACTAAAATCACAAGAAGACTGGCCCAGTCATAAAAGGCCATCGTAATGTGAACTTGGAAATAACACAATTGATGTCTGTTCTCACACTGGGGTAGATTGAAGTCCTTGGATTCTTGGAGGTAAGACGTGAAGGAGAAGGTGTGACTAGAAATGCCCTTGGCATCCTTCCTACCAAGACTCTGTGGGGTTTATCTACTAACCAGGAGGTTCCAGGACGAGTGTAAAACCCTGAAAGATCCTGTCAGCCAAGGATCAAGAAATGCATCCATATAATTCAAACTTGTCCCACATCAGGGACAAGGACAGAATTTGGAACACCCTACCCAATCACACTCAACAACCCACAGCTGCACATTTAATAACCTATAATCACAAAATTCTATATTTTATAAGAATGAAAATTTTGGACTTCACTTAATTATGGCAGAATTTTCTCTACTTTCTTAAAATTGATTAAGAAAAGTCACCTTGTTTGTTTACTAGTCTCCAATATTCACATTTAATTTAGCTAATTAATTATTTCAACTATGTAGAATTTTGCTACTAAAAGTTGTTAAGAGGTTTGCAGATAAATACACCTGCTGATTCTTTAATAATTTATGAGGAAAAAAAGCTAAGATGTTCATACTCATATAATGGTAGGGCTATTAAGTTTAAGGCTGTGGTAGGGCTATTAAGTTTCATCAAGAATAGGACACATTTTGAAGTTTTCCATACCTTAGCTGGGGAAAATCTGTTAGGATTCCCAGGAACCAGGAGAGTACTAAAACCCAGGTTCATATTCAGAAAGTTAGAAGTCAATTTGTGAGAGTACTAAAGCCAAAGTTACTTACATTATGATGATGCCATTGTCAATGGAAAATGAGTCAGAAGGTAGTCCAGCAATATTCCAAGCTCGAATTGTCACAGCTTCTCCCAGGGTACCCATAAGAGAATACTCATCTGAGCAGGGAATACTTTTTAGTTTGCACAACTCTGTCCACTCCTTGGTTTGGTTCTTTAAAGCATTTGCAGAAAGATATAGAGAGGATGTTACAATAATAATATTTTGTAAACTCCTCAATTATACTTTGAACTTTGAGAAAACCTACCATTATCAAAACTTCTGTAGCAGATTTTTGTTCAAATAACATTCTAATTAAGAGGGTCAGTTATGCATTTAAATAAAAATGAAATATATTCAATGTTCGAATAAAACCTAGATTGATTATATAATGAAGTCAGAATTTTGTATCTGGAAAAAATAATTACCTATTGTTATTCTAAAACTTCATTTTTTACAGAGTAGTTGGAAACCACATTTTTCTTTAGATTACAAATATTTAGTAAAACTTAATATTATAGCATAAAAGTAAATCCATTTTGAATAAGTAGAGGAAACAGAAAACATTTCTAGTTTTCATATGCCCTTGAGAGGGTCCATGGTAGGGCTAGTAAGTTTCATCAAGAATAAGACACATTTTGGAATTTTCCATACTCTAGCTGGAGCAAGTCTATTAGGATTCACAGGAACCAGGAGAGTACTAAAGCCAAGGTTCGTACTCAGAAGTTAGAAGTCAATGTTCAAGTTCAAATTACAAATCAAAACCTTCAAAAACAGTGAAAGGCATGAGTAGAGAGAAATGAGCTAGGAACAAAAGGAAGGCATCAGCAAATCACATGGGAAGATGAATATGCATGGTCATGGTACCAGCTTTTGGTTCGATGAGGCCACTGTGTGTGCGCAGGTGGCACTGGCTCAGAGCGTATGGTGGGCACTACCATCTCCCCTTGGGTCTTGCTGAGTAGGCTGAACCAACATTCTGATTTGCACATGAAAGGCTATGACAGTTTGAGAGAGTTGATGACTTTCACGACTTGGGATAGGCCAGTTAATATTATGTAGAATGCTCCTTATCTGGGTATGTATGGAGTTCCCTCATGATTCACCTTGTCATGCACCTTGCCAGGAATACCACAGAAATGTTGTTGTTCTCATTTCATCCCATCAATGGTACATGATTTTAAATTGTTCATTTACTGACAACATTACTTTTTATTACTTGATTAAAGTGTTGACTTCCAGGCTTCTATTTCAAATTATATAATATGTGTGATATTACAGGTTTTTGGATGGTAGAATACAACACAAAGACACACAGATGAAAGAAGTTTTTGTTATTTATGGCTCTAACCTGTAAGAAGGCTGTCACACAGTGCCACAAAATGTGTCATACCAGAGACAGAGTAACAAAGCCGGAGCTACAAAAGGCAGCTTGAGTGTGGTAAGCAGGATGGGATTAGCAAGGTTTCATGTATTTCAGGGGATTGGGTATTTTGAATAATTCTGTGGGCACAAGGAAAGGAACTGCTTCTGGGTATCCAGGATCTTGGAGCCTCTGCAAGGAGCCTAAAATAACCCAGGAGTGTTAGAGCTTGAAAAGAAAAATCGCTGGGGTGAGGGCTTCTCTCATTTGTGAGAAAACTGCTCAAAAATGAGAATCCAGAGCTTTTATCCATGATTCAAAATAGTGAAGACAGAACTTGTGAATGATGTCACAGCTTTTCTACCGCTGAGTTGTTCTTTCCCCTCCCGTTGCAACTAACATTGAAGCCTTTGTTCAGATACTTTGTGACTAGGAAAATGTCCTGGCTTTTGCCAAGCACTCATTTTTTTTCCATTTATTAATTTATGTCAGCATAGATTCATCTTTTTAAATTTTAATTCAATGGGTTATGTTACTATTGTTATTTATTGTGATGCTGCAATTATCTAAACTTTGACAGTAGAAGTACTCTAAGCTAAATTCTATATCCTTTTTCTCTGGGCACTTCCTTACTCTTGCTCACAAAAGATATTTCAGATTTATCTTACATTTTGGGGCGGGGGGGGGGGTGCTAGGGATTGAACTCAGGGGTACTTGACTACTGAGCCACATCCCCAGCCCTGTTTTGTATTTTAGTCAGAGACTGGGTCTCACTGAGTTGCTTAGTGCCTTGCTGTTGCTGAGGCTGGCTTTGAACTTGCGATTCTCCTGCCTCAGCCTCCTGAGCCACTGGGATTACAGGCATGAGCCACTGCACCCAGCTGATCTTCCTATTTTAAGGTCAGTTGATTTTGCCACCTGCAAAATCCCTGTATCATATAACACATTCACATGTATACATATAAATGTAGTCATACTTAGAGATAAAGATCATGGGGGCAAAACTCCTTCCTATCATAAGTACTTAATAAATATCATCTGGCTGTTTTATTTTGTTTTATGTGGTTGTTGTACCCAGAACAGGTGGAGTGACTATGTGAGTTGGAGGGGCAGTTGGCATTTCCTATGTGGATTCTGTCTCCTAGTACACAGTTCCTATTGTCATGGTTTCTTCTGTATGAATCTGCAAGTTTGTTCAAAGCTAGCTTGATGATGGAGTAGGCATGATGGTCAATGAAATGGGGGAAAAGAGAAAATGGAAGCAATATTTCCTTTGGAATGCTCTGTTTAAAGTTCACAGGTATAGTATGTTGCCACAAATGAACTCTGGGGTAGCAATTTAAGTGGCCCAATTATATGTCCATAGGGTATGTAGCACCAGAGAGTTAAATGAAAGAAACATGGAGGACTCTGAATAAGCATCTTAAAATATAAGCCAAGACCCTGGTTACTAACCTAGTGGTAAGACATATGATACAAGTAGAAAAGTAACCATGAGTGCCATCTTGGTGACAATATCACCCCTAAAACAGTTTTTATTCTGATTATTGGCAGGGAAGATGTTGCTTACACAATGTGTGAATTAAGTCAAATCCAGGGTTTGTATATTCCTATCAGAAGTGTAAGATATTAAGGGGATAGGCATAGTCATTGGAGGTGAAGAACTAAGGGCCTCGTTAACCAATTAGACTTTCTGTATTTATGAAAAGCAGTGTAAATTCTAGGAAGGGGTTGACGAATAATTGACAACTACATAGATTCTGGCTTTAAGGGAAGATCCAGCTTTTTTCCCACAGTAGAATCTGAGATGAGGACTGATGCGAGGCACTTTATTGAGGAGTGGATGCCAGAGAAAGGAGTAGAAGCCAATCAAGGATGAAGGATCAGCCTCGTTTCTGCAGGAGGTGATTTTGGTTTGATCCCACAAGGAACCATGGGGGTATAAATTACTCCTTGGAGTTGTCCCAACCACAAAACCAAGAAACAGATTCTCATACTCCTGTCTCTGTCTGAGCCGGAAATAGGGGTCTAAGAACCCAAGGGAAGACTGACTTCCCCTGCTCCCACCCCAGAAAAAAAAAAAAAAGTCATTGTTACCAGCCATTGGACGTGAAAGCACATAGAGGCCAGGTGAGGACCTGGGCATAGCACTGACTTTGCTACTACAACCCTTACCCTTACTTAAGCTTAAAGTTGAAGGAGAGACCTCTGATGGAGTGCAGATGGCCAACTGTCTCGACTTGAGAGACTGATATGTGAGTGTAGGTCACAGAATAGGACTCTTACCACTGGATGATGTTTGCTTCCTTTCTAGGGATTGTCATCAACAGGGAAAGAATGTATTGGGAAAGGATCAATTTTATCAATTTGTTGCTTCTTCCTCATTCCTTCTTCCCAGGCTACGTGATTTTGTGCTTTGTCATTCTCCGTTATCTTACAGAACCAATCCTTCATACCCTCTGAACATAGCCTTTCCAGACTTCTTGGGCTTAGTCCCTGAGTATATTTACACTTGTTCACACTTGCCTGTTCAAATTCCCAACCTGCTTCAGCTGATGTGAGGCACTTTATTGAGCAGCCCCAGACTCAAAGGAGGAAGCTAGTTGGGCTCCCTTTCACTTTTCTAACTTGAATTCCCCTGGGAAAAAGTTCTTTGTTCCTGTGGCACCCTTTTCCTGCTAGGTACAGCCTCAGTCATGTGGCGGGTGCTTGCCAGGACTGTACAGCTGTCTTTGCTCAGATCTCTCAGCTCCTGCAGCTCAGCATGGCTACCTCAAAATGGCTCCCACCAGTTGGGAAAAATGGGGTGTTTTTCATACACCAGTGCAGAGTGCAGCCTCTGGATAAGTCAAGGGCAGGCTAATTTCCTGAATTCAGGATTTTACAAACGAAATCTGCCTGTTGTGCTTTTCCGTATTCTCCCTTCCCTCTGTGCTGAATCAGCACCGATACCACTGTTGCTGTTGCTACTGCTGCTGAAGCCAGAGGGCAAAAATAGTCAATATAGATAATAAATAAGTGGGTCCCATTAGAAAGATGGGGGCTGGTTGGAAAGGGAAAATAATCCAATGCTGACATCTCCAAAGTCCTTTTTACCTCCTACTCCAACCTGTTGCTAAGGTAACCTTGCCCAGGGATTGTTTCTTCCTGCAGGGAGTTGTTAATTAATGCCTCCTGGAAGTAGTATGGAGACTCCTTGGAAAGCTGGGAATGGAACCACCATTTGACCCAGCTATCCCTCTCCTTGGTCTATACCCAAAGGACTTAAAAACAGCAAACTGCAGGGACACAGCCACATCAATGTTTACAGCAGCACAATTCACAATAGCTCAACTGTGGAACCAACGTAGATGTCCTTCAGTAGATGAATGGATAAAGAAAATGTGGTGTGCATACACAATGGAATATTACTCAGCAATAAAAGAGAATAAAATCATGGCATCTGCAGGTAAATGGATGGCATTGGAAAATATAATGCTAAGTGAAGTTAGTCAATCCCCAAAAAACAAATGCCAGATGTTTTCTCTGATATGAGGAGGTTGATTCATAGGGTTGGGAGAGGGAGCATGGGAGGATTAGATGAATTCTACATAGGGCAAAAGGGGAGGGAGGGAAAGGGAGGATGCGTGGGGGTAAAAAAAAATGATGGAATAAGATGGATACCATTACCCTAAGTATATTTATGAAGACACAAATGGTGTGAATATACTTTATATACAACCAGAGACATGAAAAACTGTGCTTGATATGTATAATATGAATTGTAATGCATTCTACTGTCATATATAACAAATTAGAATAAAAAATAAAAAAATTAAAAAAAATTAATGCCTCCTGGGCTGTTGCCTTCCTGCCTGGATCACTGCACCATTTGGTCCTTTCCCTGCCAGTTTGCGTCTTACCTTTTGGCCCATCCTTGTGGGCAGGATGGAGAGAGTTAAGGGGAGGAGAGGGCAGGAAAACAAAGAAAATCTCAAATGTATAAAAGGGGCAGGACACTCCCACTTCTTTGGGTACTGACTCCAGGTCCTTTTTTTCCTCTGGAGAGAAGTCCATTTCTATCCTTTAAATAAAACTTGTTTTCTATGCCCGCCTTGGAGTTTCTCAGGTGGTCAATATCACATCTGGGGAAATGGGACTTGCCTTTACTTGTAAAACTGTATAGCAGCAGCAACTACCTTGGCTACAGTATAGTCTCTTCTGTGTTTAATGTACCCAAATTTCTGAGTCTCTAAGACATTGTGACTGTCAAACATTGGGTTTTAGAGAAATCCTTCTTTCACTCACCTTGCCGAGAAGCAGTATCCCTGCTACATGAATCCCTGGTCATGGAGGGACAAGGAATGCAGCCTCCCTCCAGCCCGCCATCTTGAATCTCCAATTAATAAGAGTTTCAGGAAGGCTCATTTTTTCCTCCCCCAAAACTTCAGTCTTTGAAATGATTTTAAAATGACTTATTGAGACTCATGGAGAGTAGCGATTAAGCACATGAAAACACACTCTTTCATTCAGCTTTTTCACTGCTGTGACCAAAACAGCTGACAAGGACAATTTTAGGAGGAAAAGTTTATGTTTGGGCTAACAAGTTTCAGAGGTCTCAGTCCATAGATGGCTGACTCCATTCCTCAGGCCCCCAGTGAGAGAGAACATCATAGTGGAAGAGTGTGGTAAAGGAAAGCAGCTCAGGGCATTTCACCTCTAAAGCTTCTTTTATTATCTCTCATGTCAGCTTTTGGGAGACACCTCACATTTAAACCATAATACACACACACACACACACACACACACACCTGATTCCTTTACACTTGTTTAGAAACTAAAATTTTGTATTAGAGTCTATCATTTCACTTTATATTTAGTTATGGTTTAGATATGAGGTGTCCATCCAAAGCTCATGTGTGAACTGCAAGAATTTTCAGAGTTGAAAGAATCAATGAGATCTTCAACTTAATTAATTAATCCACTGATACCGATTAAGTGGGTGTTAACTGTAGGCAGGTAGAGAGTAGCTGAAGGATGTAGGTCACTGGGTGTGTGTGCATTTTTGGAATTTATATTTTGTCCCCTCCCCGCTCTCTCTCAGCTTTCTGGATGCCATATCCTGGGCTGCTTTCTTTCTCCATGCCCTTTCACCATAATATTCTACTTCACCTTGGGCCCAGAGGTATGGAGTTGGTGGACCATGTGCTACACCATGAGCCATCTGAAAACCATGAGCCAAATAAACTTTTCCTCCTTTAAAATTGTTTTTTGTCAGGTCTTACAGTCACAGCAATGCAATAACTGACTAAAACACATTTCACAGTATATCTTTTTGTTCTTAAAAAAATAGCATTTAGAAGAGTGTTTCATATAACATCTTTTGGCTACCAAAATAATTTATAGGATAACTAAAACACACAAGAAGAAATCATTTGAAAATATTTTGTGGCTCCTTGAACTTATACCCCAACCCCCTAAAAATATCACAAAAAACAATAATGTCCCTGAAGTTAATGTTAACTGTGATGAGACGAGGTCAAGAAGAGATCCAAAACATTCCTCACCTGTCTGTAGTTAGATGTAAAGGCCCCCAGATAAGCAACAACTCCTGAGGAAATGAGGATATCACCTGTCAGGTTGATATACGACTGACCCAGCTCCAGAGCTGTATGGCTCCATCTAGTTTTCTCACCTCCAAGCCCTCCAATCAACTGTTCAGCTCTTTCTAGTTTTTTGCTGCATAAGTCAACCTCAAAAATAAAAGTAAGCTTTTATTAACATCCATAAGTAGAATAAGTTTAAAATTTGGCCACATTTAACCCTTAGAGATTTTTTTTAAAGAATTTCAAACTTTCACCTAGAAATTTGTCAAAAATTATCAAAAAGAAAATATGTGATAATTTCACTATTATAAAGTCCA
Source organism: Marmota flaviventris (assembly GCF_047511675.1). NCBI lineage: Eukaryota > Metazoa > Chordata > Mammalia > Rodentia > Sciuridae > Marmota > Marmota flaviventris. The sequence continues at coordinate 39,222,982 of NC_092508.1, read as the reverse complement.
TCATATTTTAGAATTTTTAAAAAATAAATTACCTTAATATAATTTATGAAATTCATAATGGATATCTAGCATATAATGCAAATTATAACTCTAAGGAAATGACTTATAAGACACTGAAAGTTAGTTAACTAATAAAGAACATTCTGTAAATATACATATTTTACCTCCATTTAAAAAAATCAGAAAAAAAGGGGGTGAGTGAATAGGGTTATAGTCAGTGGTAGAGCACTTGCCTAGCATTTATGTCCCTGAGTTGAAACCCCAGCACTGTAAAAAACCAAACAACAACAACAAAAATATGGATGCATTGTTTTTCAAATATTCTATAAACATTTTCCCTCACTTAACTTATGGTTGGTTTGATAATGATTTTAAAAATTAAATGTTTAAAAACTAACAATTTATGCTTATGTACAAAGCACAATCTTCAAGTTATATGGTGCTAACCAATATAATTAAGCTTAAATTAGGATATTAATTAATAGTTAGCAGCTTACTTTGTGCATAAGACTATCAACCAAATTTGGTTATACGTAATTATGGAATGTGATTTGATGAACAAAGACAGGAGAGAGGTTACCTGTGAAGGTGGCAAATAAGGAAAGGCTATTTCAAACCACACAGTAGCAATATTCCAGCAAAATACCTGAATTATTTTGATTTAATTTTGAGTGGGATAGTATCATTATTCTTGGATGAAGACAAAATTAAGTAAAATTTATCTTGAGATTCAAAATGAAATAATTTACATTAAAAGAGGAATTCAATAATCAATAAAAGCAGAGACATTTGGATTATTTTGGAATAAGAATTTATCTTTTACTTTTCCTAATACTACTGTTTATGTTAAGTAAATGTTTTCAAATTAAAAGATACAAAATACCAAATATCAATTCATCCAAAGATAGGTTTGAAAAAAGCAAAAGGGTATATAATAGGTAATATTTCTGATACTTCCAAATTTAAATTTTTCTATTTGATTTTTTTCTTCTTTAAGTATCTTTTGCCTTCCTCATTCATTCTTCTTTCAAAACAATGCTACTAATAAACTGAATCAGACTTGGACTACAATAAAGTTGTCATTAGAAACCAAATAAAATATTTCAGCTAAAACTTTTCTTCCAAAAGCAGATATTTAGTATAAATATATATGTACATTCATTTTACATTGCCATAATTTTCTAACATTTTAGTATAAAAATTTTTTTCAGATATATAGCAGAGTTGAAAATGTTTACAAGGGGCAAGTACACCTATTTCTAATATCATTTAAACTACAATTGATTATCCAGCAATTATGCCCAACAGTACATCAGATCTTACAGATTAGCACAATGTCCTATATTTGTGCAAATATAGTTTGCAAGTACAGCAGATAGATTTCATAGAAAGAAGGAGTCTGGTGCTTCAGAAAGAGTGGAACCATTAAAATCAGATTTCCTGGGTTTAGGTCTTAGACTTAATGCTTATAAGCTGGGCTGAACATGAGCAAATTATTTAACCTTTCTGTGCTTTAGTTGGTTTAAATAATGGTTTTTTAAAAAGGTTATCTCCTCAGAAAGTCATTGTGAGAATAAATGAAATAATATATAATGTTCTTAGAACAATAGGGCCTTGCAAGACACTAAGTGTAATATTTACCCCAGAAAAGAAGCACTGGGAATCAGTAGCATGAGGTAGGACTTTCACATTTACACTCTTTGAAAGGTTTAAAATTTTATTGTCATTGTAATTTTTGAAATTAACTAATGTGATGATTAAAAAAGAATCAGCATGCCTTGTACATAATAAACACTCAATAAATGCTGTTTCAAAATATTTTTAACATTTATTGTGTTAGTCACTTTTGTCACTGTGATCAAAATACCTAACAAGAACAAAGTACAGGAGGAATAAAATAAATAAACTTATTTTGGGCTCAGGGTTTCAGAGATTCAGTCTACAGTCAGTAAACGCTATTGTTCTGGGCCCAAGGTGAGGCAGAGGAAAGCTACTCAGCTCATGGCATCTGGGAAGCAAAGAAAGAGGGGAAAGGAGCCAGAGGGAAGATAAAGACTTCCAAGGCATGCCCCCAGTGACCTACCTCCCCCAGCCAACACTCCATCTGTCTGCAGTTAGATCTTCAAATTATTAATTCATCACATGGATTAATCCACTGATTAGGTTACAGTTCTCATAATCTAATTGATTCACCTCTCAAAATTCCTATATGAACACTGGAGTGTTGGGGGAGACACCTCTTATACAAACCACTTTTTTTCTGGAATATGATCAGACTTCATCAATCAATTTGTGAAAATAATGTCACTATATAAATTATAGCTCTGGTTTTAGTCTTAAAAATTTTTCAGTAGACATCATGTGGTTTTAGGAATTGAGTTCTAATTTCAGTTCTGCCATTAACTTTTTATACAATATAGGTCAGTTAATGCTTCATTTCTCCATTTCCTTATTTATAAAATCAAAAGTGATTTAAATAATCTAGCTCAATATTCTGGTAATCTAAGGCAGAGACTGGCATTTTTTGTTGTTGTTTGTTTGCAGAGGGTCAAAAAGTAAATTTTTCAGAACTGTTATGGTTTGGATATGATATGTCCCCTAAAAAGCTCATGTTTTGAAAGCATGGTCCCCAGTGCAGCGAGGTTCAGAGATGGGACTTTTAGGCAGTGACAAGACATGTTAATCTCATCAATGGATTAATTCATTTGATGGATTAATAATCTGAATGGAATACTGTGTGATAACTGTAGGCAGGTGGGGCGTGGTTGAAGGAGGTAAGTCACTGGGGGCATGCCTTTGGGATTTGTTTTTGGCTCCTGGCTCTCTCTCTCTCTGCTTCCTAGTTGACATGAACTGAGAGCAACACTCCTCTGACAAATCCTTATACCATGATGCTCTTGCTTTACCTCAGGCTAGAACAATGGAGTAGGCCAACCATGGACTGAGACCTATGAAACCATGAGCCCCAAATAAACTTTTCCTCCTCTAAGTTGTTCTTAGCAAGTATTTATGTCACAGTGACAAAAAGCTGACTGTACAAGGGCCAAGAGGCAAAACTGAAGACTTATTTATTATGTAGGTACCTACATAACCATTTAATATGTAATCATTTTTAAATGTCAAAACCACCATAAGCTTATGGGCCATACAAAAACAGGTCATGGGCAGACTTGACCTGGGGGTCACAGTGTGCCATCTTCTAACCAAGAAGAAAGCAGGATGAGCTCATCACATACTAGCATGAACACGCTTATTCACAACCCTGTATATGTACTGCCCTATATATGTACTTAGCATCAGCACACACCTGATTTTCCAAGTCGGCCTTCTTTTGTTTGTTTAACTCAAGTGTGTCTTGAAGCTTGGCCAATTTGTCCTGGACTTCCTGAAGTGCTGCCTGCTTCTTTCTAAGACCATCCATGGCAATTTTAAGCTCCCCTTCAGCTGAAGCCAGTTTTATCTTTTTGGGAGCTACTATTTTTGCCACTCTGCAAAAAAGTAAAATTAGAAAATTAAGTATCCATTTAATATGACAGGGTACTTTCTACTTCTGAATTTACTTTTGTAAGATCCTTACTTTGACTCAAAACACTTCTTTATGCAAGATCTGTACTGATTCTATATTCCATATTTCATCCAAGAATCAGACTTAATCCATAAGACATGACTATTAAAATAGATAGTAAATATTATAGTGTCTTTGAATGATTTTTTAATTCAAAATAAAACATTGTTAGGGTGCATTTTGGTGATTTTGCAAGAGAATAGCATATTTATATAGAATACTGCAAAATTTAACTAGCCAAATTGTTTAGAGCTTAATTCTGATGAGGAGAATTAATTCATCTTTGTCATTTTCCTTTTTTAAAAATAATCATAGAATATACATCAACCCAAACAGTTGTATTTTAAATACATGTATAGTAATGAAAGGAAAAAGTTTGGCTCTAAATTCTCTTCTCAGTGTCTAGTAAATGAAGCCAATCATGTTATCTTTATAAATAAGTGATAAAAATTAAATCAAAATTTATCATTAATAACATATCATGGTGTTAAACATAGATTATATATATGTGATTTAAATTGGGTATGCATTTGAAAGGCATCCTATAATTATAATAGTTGACTGGAAAAACAATTTTTACTTGTTTCGTGCATCATATAAATAGTTCTCATATAATCATCAAAAACCTTCCCCATCTCACAACAATATATATTATGCCAGTGGGTTTCAAAACATGGTCCATGACATGTGGGGATCCTAAAGACATGTGCCCCTTCAGGGAATTCATGAGGCTCTCCCTTGTCTAACTAAACATCTGTGTGAAGCTGGATTTTCTTTACATATTTCAATCAAAACAACACATTGCAACATATTGGAAGAAGCAAAAGATTTGGGAATCCAGCTGTCTTATATAAAACCATTTTTTTTCCTTTCAGTACTGGATCTTGAACCCAGAGGCTCACACATGCTAAGCAAGTGTTCTACCACTGAGCTTCACCACCCCAGCCTTAAGCCAAATATGAAAGAAATTTGCAAAAAATAATAAAATACTACTCTCCTCATAACTGTGTTGTTTCCATTATTGATAAAATATGGATTTCTAACAAACAAAATAAGTTATATTACCATATGTTTTATTATTTTTTAATTGAATGAATAGATACATTTTAGATTCTCCATTTTAACTTCTAACATGGCAAATAAACATTTGTAAGTTTTCTGTTGTTAAAATGGCCATACACGAAAATGAAACAATTAGGTTTCTTTTTATCAGTACTCACTTATCATATGAATCCATTGCTATGACCCATTTGCACAGACCTTCTGCAGCTGTGGAAGCATTTCTAATTTTCTCTGGAACAAAGTCTGGATTTGGAATATAACTTTTTCTTATGATATTCATATAAGCTGGAGGAATATTGTCCTTGTCATATTCATGAAGTGATTGTAGAAACCTAATGTCTCCAAGAAGTCTCTTAGCTGGTCCCCAGAAATCCTCAATTTTTTTTCCTGATCCTGTTGGGTCAGGAATTTTGTCAGCTTTGATGCCTTTCAGGATGCAGATAGCTTCCATAACAAGCTTGACACCAGCAGGAGGACTCTTCATGGATTTTACCACTGTAATATCCTTGAAATAACAACATTGCAATTATTAAAAAATAATGTTCCCTTGTACATTAATTGTAATTAATTCATGTCTTCAAACTAAGCCTTAAAATACAGAAACTCATTAGTTAGATAGAAGCTGTTTTAGTCAGCTTTTTCACTGCTATGACAAAAAGACCTGATCAGAACAATTTGAGCAAAGAAAAGTTTATTTGAGGGCTCACAGTTTCAGAGGTCTCCATCCATAGAAGGCAAGCTCCATTCCTCACGGCTCAAAGTGAGACAGAACATCATGGCAGAAGAGTGTGGCAGAGGGAAGCAGAGAGAGAGAGAGAGACTCCACTCTTCAGATCCAAAATATATACACCATAGCCATGCCCCCAATTAACCATTTCCTCCAGCCACACCCCACCTGCCTCCAGATATCACTCAGCTAATCCCATCGGGGATTGATTCACTGATTAGGTTAAGGCTATAACCCAGTCATTTCTCCTCTGAACCTTCTTGCATTGTCTCACATGTGAGCTTTTGGGGGACATCACAACTAAACTATAACAAAAGCAGTAGCAATAATGGAACTATGTCAAAAGGGTTGACAAGTTTGTCCCAGAAGAAAAGGATAGGAGGGTACCCTATCTGGCAGATTTATCAGATGAAGTCTACTTCAGATACACCAAGGAGAGTCAGGAGAGATGGCCCAAACCTGTAATCCTAGCTACTCAGGAGATTGAGGCAGAAGAATGACAAGTTTAAAGTCAGCCTCAGCAATTTAGTAAGACCCTGACTCATAATAATAATAATAAAAAAAAGGCCTGACAATGTAGTTGATGGTAGAGCACCTAAGAGTTCATCTCCAGAGCCCCGAACAAAAATAGAAACAAATGCAACAAAACAAAAAACCCACAAAGAGAGAATTGAATGTCACAGAGTTTTATAGCATCTTAACAACTATAAAAAATAAGATATACTTATTGTGAACATTAGCAAAACAGAGGAATTATACATATTAAGGTGTCTCATCATACTTCTGAAAGTCTTCTGTAATGCTGCTATAAAAATGAAGAACTATAAACATTTTTGTTCATATTATACACACACACACATTTTTTTTCCTATGAGTATATGCTACAAACTAGTGTATGATACTACATTTTACTCAATGGAATTAATGCATATATAACATAAATGCTATTGTAAAACTGGCTGTAATGATATTCTTCCAAGCTAGCAAACATTTATATCATCATTTTGAATGGCTTCATAGCATTCAAAAGCAAGGCCATGCAACACATTAAGATGCTATTTTTTTCTCTATTTTTATTACTTCAATTGACATGTTAAAGATTTTATATCTTTTATGTTTAGAGTTTTTGAAACATAACAGCACAGAGCTCTCCAGAAAGTATACAAGGGTGCTGGTTTTGTTGGACATACCCTTGCCAGCACTAGGCAGGCATTCTGGTAGGCAAAATAAATCTTAATTTAATCTGTGTTTCCTTAAATATAAGTGAAGTAGGCTATGTTTTCATATGTTAATAGACTATTGTATTTCTTTTTTGTAAATTACTTCATTATAATATTCATTATTAGAGCTCCTTTTTCTTCTTATTGGTTTTTAAGGTTTTTTTTTTTTTAAATATAGAAGCATATTAATCCTTTTTTTGCTGTTTCAAATATTTACCCCAATGTTTCCAAAATTCTGTCTATGGTGTATATACCAAACAAAATGTCTTGATTTTTAGGTACTGAAATTTATTACTTTGAGTTTGTTATTTATGAAAAATATAAAAGGAGCATTCAGAGAATATATATTACAGTCTACTTAGTGGAATTTTTTTCCTGATTTTTATCATACTAGGGAAATCCCAGGTCCTACGCAACCCTAGATTATAAACATCTGAACTATGCTTTCTTCTATTCTAGTGTTTATAATAATAAAGCTGTTAATGTTTAAATATTTGTATGAAATCTGTTTTGGAGTAAGATGTGAAGAAAGCATAATATACTTTTCTCTCCTATTCCCAACTTTTAACCAAGATTTCCAAATAAGTCTACCTTTAATTTTCTAAAATGAAATACTCCCCTTTCACCACTTAATTTTTAATATAATTAATCAAATCTAAGACATGCTATTAAAAATAAATCATTACTAAAGACATTGTTATTTTATGTGTCACCAAAAAACTGTGGACAAACATTGGTACCACACTTCATCCTGTCTACTATGCGGCATATTCCAGTTACATACATGTCTAAAATGAAAAATGTGTGTATTGGACTTAAAATATATACGTGGGTCTTACGGCTGCTGTAGTGCAGAGCTCTTGTGTTGGGTGGGCATGGCATCTGGCAGCCTTTTTCCAAGTGTCATTCCCATGGGTATCTTTTTTTCAGTGAACTAGGGAATACTTTTGCCAAATGAAAAATGTTTTTGATTTCATGGAATTTGGAGACTAATTCGGAGAGACAAGTTAGGTAATGGTACATGCTGGGTCCCCTCTTCAGCTGTGTTCATGTGGTTCCTAGAAAGCACAAGGCTAATTGCTCACCTGTGCAGTAAGAGTGTCCAAGGCAGACAGTGCCGACTCCAATATTGGCAAGGCCCCTGCCAGATCAGCATCACACTCGTCTTTGATGGCTTTGGCTGCCATGGCTTGTTCATTTGCTACTATTTCATCAGCCTTCACTATTTTTTCAGTTTTGGCAACTTCTACAGACTCTCTTTCAATAATAACCATCATCTCATCAACTTCTTTGCTAGCAACTTTCAATTGCGGTTGCAACGCCTCCAACTCATATTGCATGGTGGCTACTTGAGCAGCAGCAGAGTCCAGTTTTTCCAAACCCACTTCATACCTCTTTTTCATTTTCATTACTTCACTGAAAACAAATACATAAAACAAGGTTGCTTGTGAGGATCTGTATCTGACAATAAAAAAAAAACAGTGTTCTTGAGCTTTTCAGGTTTTTTCATGACAAACTAAAGGAGTAGTTGAAAGATTTTCATATACATTAAGTTGTTAAAAAATATGAACTCTAGAACACTAAATTGCACAATTAAGAGCATATAGTAAGTCTTAGACCTTTCTGTGGTTTTAGTACCTACACAGTATTTAGATGCATAACAAATTGAGAAGAACAAACACACTGGATACAAGGCAAGGAGTCTCTATGTCAAAATCAATGATGTACCTGTAAAATTAATCATCTTGGTAAGTTGATAACACTCTTGTTTCTTAAAAAAATCTTTCTATAATCACTTATTTTAAATATACTTCAGTGCTCAAAACATATTTTGAATATTGCCAGAGGTAAAAATGTTTTTCAAGATATATTACACATCTTGAAATAAGTATGCTTTATTAAGCCAGGAGCAGTGGCTCACACCTGTAATCCCAGCAGCTTGGGAAGCTGAGGCAGGAGGATTGTGAGTTCAAAGCCAGCCTCAGCAAAAGTGAGGCACAAAACAATTCAGTGAGACCCTGTCTTTAAATAAAATACACACATACAAACACACACACACACACACACACAAAATAGGGTGGGGATGTAGCTCAGTGGTCGGTTGCCCCTAAATTCAATCCCTGGTACAAAAAAAAAAAAAAAAAGCTTTATTAAGACAAAGGGACAAATAAAATAATAAAGTTCAACACTTTGGTACAAAACAATTATAAAGTAACAATAACTAATTAGAAATAATATAATATTTAGTTTTTCTTTAAATTTTAACATTTTAATGTTCTTTGAAATTTTTATATGCATTCATATATGTTCTCTTTAGAGAGAAAACTCTCCTTTATAATTTGTATCCTTTAAAAATACATGTCATAAGGTTTCAAAGTAAAAAGTGACACATTTTAGAAATCCTTTCCTAAAGTATACTGGGGTAGGAAACCAGCCTGGGCTGGACTGAACAAACCAGACTGAACAAACTGTCATAGGGAAAAACAAAACAAAACAAAAAATAGAAGTGAAGGCATGCCACATTTTTGTCACACATTGAATTCCCCGAGGTAAAAAACTATGACATTAACAGGAACTGAGGGGCTAGAGATTCAATACTATATTATTTGTCAGTAGAAGCTCTGTGCAGCAAGCACAGCAAAGCTAACTTTTTCCTGCCAACATGAAGCGGCTTCACTATTGTACTTCATCTCATGTGATGCTAACCCACTGATTTCTCAGCAGGTGACCTGATAACTATTGTTTCTAGGTTTTATCTGGCATTAAGAGACCCAAAAGCTTTTGCTACTAAAGGAAGAGGAATTCCATAGGGCAGAAATTCTAGTTGGGATAAAGGAGAATTTAAATGTTTTTTTTTAATTTGTAAGAACACTTGAAAGGGAAAAAACTGAAAGAGGATAATGTGAAAGTCAAACAGGAGTATTTCAAAAATGTCTAGAAAACTATGATCCCATCTTCCCATGAGTTGAATTCATTATTACAATCTTGCTTTCAATTAGCATGACCTTAAATATTATGAGTACACAATCAAAGCCTTGACCACATAAATAAATATTGTACTGCTGAGATATAGATTAAGATTCATATACTTAGGTAAAAGTCTCATAAATTTTATAGATAATGCTTAAATATTGAACTTAAGGCTCGCAATATGTATGAATTTAGCTTACTAGGTTTATAAATTATTTACCTAAAAAAGCTTGATTTGTCAATTAGAACTTAAAAGAAATGAAAATATATCGAAAGTACAAATGTGATATAAAAAATCATTCAAATAAGTTTTTGAATGTCATGGAACATTAATTGGCCTGAAAAGAGACAACTAAGATTTTCTAAACTTCTAAGTTTCTTGCTTAATGTTTTTAAATTTTATAACATGCTGTACTATGTATTAATTTTTAGAACCAAAGAAACTTTTGAAAAACTTTTCTGAAAACCTACTTTGCTACTTCCCATAGCAAAAGTTGTTTTTTTTTTAATGTTTATGTTGTTGTTTTCAAATGACAGTTTACTAGAAGGAAAGCTGGTCATGTATATTAAGTGGCAGTTTCTAGGGTCTCAGCTGTTCACAACCCAAAGACAGTTTTTGTATTATCTAATTACTGATTAAAGAAAAATCATTCTCTAATGAAGTCTACTCAATATCATTGTCAAAGAATCCTGGAGTCTCAACAAACATGCTGTTACGTTTTGCAGTGTGTAAGGCAATTCCTCTGACTAAATGAATAAGAACTGCTTCCTACCCTCAAATTGTTTAATGATTAAATCATTTGAATATTCAACAAAACAGTATACTTCTAAGAAACAAATCTCTGTTATGTCATTGCTATGTCATATTTGTACACACAAATTATTTAAACTGCCATAGCTTACTCAGAAATATGAAATTTCATTTTTACCTTCTTTTCTTTTCTAACAACAGCTTGAAGGTGGAGATTAATTCGAGGTAAGAGGTGGGAGTCACATAATTGTATCTCTGAAGTTCATCATAGAAGGATGTTGATAAGTTTACAGTAGAGGTGTGGAAGCTTTTACACATGTCGATACAGCCATCTCGTATTTCCTCTGACATTTCAATGTCTTCCAAGAACCGTGAGGCAACTGCCTGTAATGCATCTTCAGGCCATGACTAAATTTAAGGTAAATGCTTTAGCACTGTATCAAGGTTACTAACATGAGTCTGTTACTACTGTCCTTATAATTTATAGATGTTGGAGATAGAGAGGAATAGCACGAGGCATGGGGTGGGAAAGACACTTGTACAAGGAACTTGCTGCTGAACAGCAGTAGATAGTGCATGGAGCATTAACACTTTACAGTTTGCTCTGGGATTAAAGAAAATGTGCATGAGCACTGTAGTAGCAAGGAAAGGGAGAGTGTCTAAACTTACAGAATGTCTATTTCTGTGCACATTTTATCAGTATCTTATTTTATACTCCCAACAATTCTCTGAGGTAAATGTTATTATCCTTTTCTCAGGAGACAACAGAATCATATGAATAACTAACTACCTCTTCAATTAGTCTTGGATGGCTTGTAGATATTTCAAAGTCAACAATCCAAAAACACGATTCCTTTCTCCCCTATCATAGTTGCGGTCTTCCCCAATTAATCACCATTTACCAAGTTCCCTGAGCCAAAAATGAGAAGTTGTCTTGGATTTATTTCCTCTTCCTCAAATCAATATCTACTCCATATGCAAGTTCTCCAGTTATCAATCTTAAAGTAGCTTCTAAATCCTTTTCCTTCTTCCTATATCTATCACCACCTTCTCAACTCTCCATCATCACCTGCCTGGAATACTCCAGTACTACTATAGCTGCTTTTATTCCCTTCATAGTGGCCAGAAATATGTATTTGAAATATAAATCAGCTCATACTACACTGCCTTATAACCCTTTGAATTCCACTCAGCATATTTAGGATTAAATCAGATGGGGTAGAGAGGGAAGATGGGAGGGAAGGGGAGGAGGGATAGTAGGGGATAGGAAAGGTAGCAGAATACAACAGTCACTAATATGGCATTATGTAAAAATGTGGATGTGTAACCGAAGTGATTCTGTAACTTGTATTGTGGTAAAAATGGGAGTTCATAACCCACTTGAATCAAATGTATGAAAGATGATATGTCATGAGCTTTGTAATGTTGTGAACAACCAATAAAAAATAGGATTAAATCTATAATTAGATCAATCTCAAAATCGTTATGTACATATATGAATATGGCATAATAAATCTCACTATTGTATATATCTATAATGTACCACTGAAAGAAAGAAGGAAGGAAAGAAAAACAAAAGCCAAACAAACTTTCAAATCTTTGCCTAATTTGGCCTTTTACACCTTCCTGACCTCAATTATGCCACTTCCCTCTGTGACTCTGCTCCTGTCGTCCTGACTGCCTCTTGCCCTTCTTGTGCCTTTCATCTAGCCCCTGGCCTTTGCTAGCTTACTCTCTCTGCCCAGATCTTCTTGGTACTGGTCTTTTTGTCTTTCAAGTTTCCTCTTAAAGGTCACCTATCCAGAAAACTTTCACTCCCTATATGCTGTCCTGCGTGATGGATTTTTTTCTAATTGATCTATAGCAAATAAACTCAAGGAGAGGTGTTAATTATTAGCCTCCTCATCTCTAGCTTTTAGAATAAGACCCACTTCAAAACAAAGGTTTAATAAATATGTTTTGTATGATACACTTTTACCAGGAAATGGAAGTATAGAGACCAGTAAATTTTCCAAGGTAATAAATGCTCATGTATTAAAACCCTTTTATATTCCACAAATTTCCTACTAGACATTTAGGGAATCCATTGTGATACAATGTTCAAGCCAGAAAGAATTAAATTATTTTTCATATTGAACCAGTTAGTCTCCTTTTGCCATTCCCCAGCCCCATTATCTGTTCTCTGCTTCCGTCTGCTCAGCTTTGTGCTTTCTGATACAGATATGTATTACCAAAAGTGTCTCTCTGGCCTTATTCCTTTTGACTTTGGCTGAGCTTGACTTTTCTGAGATGGTGTGAGGTGATACAGTAGCTGAATTCTAAATTTCTGGTTTCAGTTGGGCAGTCCTCCTTCCATGTACTTGCTCTGTCTGAGATCCAGTAATACTCTTCCCTGCTCTGCCTTTATTGACTTTTGGTACTGAAAATTGAACTCAAGGGCTCTACCACTGAACTATATCTCCTGCTCTTCTTGAGACAGAGTCTCACTAAATTGCCCAAACTGGCCTTGAACTTGGGATCCCCCTGCCTCAGCCTCCCGAGTCACTGGGCAAGCCTCTCCCTTTTTATACCTAGTTATAGTAACAACTTCCTGCTGTTGTGCCACCACTTCCTATGTGCTCCAGTATCCTCTTCTTGGCACCCTTAACCCTGCCCACATCTCTGTGTGCAGTCCCTTTATTAAGCTTTCCTCATATATGCCCTCTGTTTCCTGTCAGGACTCTGATACAAAAATTTATCCTAAAATTTCCCATAACATATTGAGATTAGTGACTATGCATATTCTTAAATATTTTTCTATTATGCTGATTTCTATGATTATAATTTTAGCTCCATAAAATCCATTATAATTGATCATAAAATTCTGCTAAACTATATTTTTGGGAGGAGTCTATGAAATAAGTCATGATGGTAATAGAGAGTGAACATTTCTAAAACTCTATCTAAAATTTACATGGTAATACCTGAAACCAGTCAATGGTACAGCAGTTAACAAGAGCAGGGAACTTTCTAAGACGATTTCGAAATGCATCTCCGATAGGACTCATGGCAAGAACCACGTGCAGTTGGTTGCGGCAACGATCAATAAACATATTGAAAAGAGCTATGGGGCTTCCATCAGTTTGCTTGGTTTTATCCCGTTGGCGATCCAACTGTCGCATCTTTTCACATATCTCTTGCTTCTCATCTAATGCAAAGAGATTTGGAACCTCCCCAGCATTCAGCAGATTATTAACATCCTCTAGAAATGACTCTTTTTTAATCTGAGTATCTGTAAATAGGAAGACACCCTGCATGTCACCTTCAGCACACTTCCTTAAAATCACTTTTAAATCTTCACGCCACTCATTGTTACCATAGTTCTTGGAGATTTCAACCTGGAAAAGTGAATAATCAGCCATGTGGGCAGCTAATCTGGTGACGGACTGCCTTCCACTCCCTCCAACTCCAACCAGAAGAGCATGGCTTCGAGGCTGCTTCAAGATCCTGGAAATTCTGCTGATGTGTTCTATGGCAAATCGGAATAAGACAAGATTCATGGTTGTTTTACTCATATTGTTGTATTCTTCTAGATGAGATTCCACTATCACTCGAAGGTGATCCACATTTGAAATTTCTCGGTAGTTGGTATCTTCCCTCTTGAGATCATGAAAATCACAAAACATTAAACTTCTTAAGTCATCTTCTTGCACCACTCCGTCTTGATCAAAATCCAAACTTTGAAAAAGTTCATGAAAATCTTCATACATGTAGCTTTTCAAAATTTCTTGAATGTAGTTGATAAGCCAACTTTTATCTGCATTATCCAGAAGACGATCATAGTACACTCTAAGGACCTGTGTAATATTAAAATGTAGCTTTAAATACTAATTTTTTAGTGGGCTTTTTTTTTTAGTTTTCTTATTTCTGCAGTATCATTTATTGTAAAAATAAAAATACTGACACAATTTCTACAGGTTTTGCTAAAAGCATATCCAAATAAGCTAGACTGATTCATGCTTATTTTTAAATAATAATTTTTGACATAACAATTTGGACTAATAAATAGTCACATTTAGTTATCCATAAACGAAAGATCTGGGGGAGCTGATGTGGATTGTATAGATGCTAAGAGAATGAAGTCCTTGCAAAGATAGTTACTGCCTCTGCTGACCACCACACATGGATCTCAGAACTGGGTGCTGGCATCCAAGTTTGCTACCTCCTTTCAATCAACATTTCCTTTTCCCAATACAGGTGACATTTTAAAAGTTATTGGTAAATCAATAAATATCATTTGCTTTGTTTTTAAGTACATTTTCTAGAAAAAGAAGAAAAATCTTGGGTGGAGAGGTGGTTATTTTGGACACCTTTAATTATTTTTGTTTAAAGTTAGGGACTACAAGAAATAATCAGGTTTGCTACATATAATAACTATTTTTCCAAAGTGATATGAGTGTCCCAGGGTTACAATCTGTTTTGAACTGAATTGTATGCCCCTAAATACACATATCCAAGTCCTAGCCTTCAGTGTGACTGCATTTGGAAATAGGATTTTTAAGCGGAGTAATTAAGGTTAAAGGAAATCATGAGGGTATGGCCCCAATATGGTAGAACTATAAGAAGTGAAAGAGACACCAGCATGCTCTCTCACTTGCCTTCCCCGCCCCTTCTTTCTCATTAATACTGATGGCATTTTTATCTTGGACTTCTGGACTGTAGAATTGTGAGAAAATTAACAAAGTTGGTGGGCCTGTGGTATTTTTTCACATCATCCCTAGCAAACTAGTACATATATGATATAAGCAATGCATATTGTTTGCCATCAGAACTTTGGGTCCTGACTGATCTGCTGCTTTGGATAAATCACTTAAATCATCTGTATCACTTCCTTACCTACAAAATGGAAATGGTAACACCTGATTCAGATATTTCATAGATTCGTGCCAAAAATAAAATAACAACATGTCACAATACAGAACTGAAATATGTGATTATTACAAAAACTGCTTTGGCATCAAATCATGGAGAACCATGATTTCAGGTTTTACTATTGTCAAATCAATAATTTAATAGCGTCATTCTTTTTAGTAAGGGTATCTGCACAGACAAATAATATGACTTAATGGTATGATTTAAACCTCTTCTAAACTCCAGCTGGCTCAAAAACTATTTCTTTGTGGAGCAATCTAATTTCCCAACATATGCCAACAGCCACTTTCTTGGACTGAGGTACTGAAGACTTCAGACAATATTCCCGTGGGAGGAAGAAACTAAATTAAACCAACCCTGCATATCAGGATCAAAGTCTGAGTATGACTTGAGAATATTATCATCAAGATGGCAATTTAGCAAGATCCTCAGGCAGGGTTTCTCAAAATGGTCAAAAAGTCTGCTTTGGAATCATCTGAGGTTCTTGCTAAATTGCAGATTCCAGGCCCTACATTGCACCTGCAGAATTTAAAACTTTGAAAATAGTGTCCAGAAATATCTTTTCTTCTTTTCCTTATAGATGGTGCAAAAATCCTAAGTATTCAACTCAAAAATATTTTTTTTTCAAATTCACATACCCATATAGCCACAACCAAGATTGAGACACGGAACAATTCCAGTGTTTATCAGAATACCTCATGTTCATTCTGTTTTCTGCCTCCCTTTCCCAAAGGAATAACTGGTCTATCATCACTGCTCATATTTTAAAAAATTGATATGTAAAACTTTCTATTATAAATCTAGTTGTGAAAGATGTAATTTGTGGTATACTTATATTGTAATTTGTGCTTTAAAGTAATTTGTGTCAAAGTATTAATTGTAGAGTTAAAGAATAAAGCTATAATTTACATATCATAAAATTCACTCTTTTAAAGTTTACAATTCAATGGTCTTTAGAAAATTCAAAAAGTTATACAGCTATCATCATTATCTAATTCCAAACTATTCATCACTCCCCAAAGAAATTTGGTACCCATTAGCAGATACTTTCTTATTACTTTCTTCTACAGTCCCTGGCAAAACACTAATATACTTACTGTCTCTATTAATCCACTTAGCCTGGTCATTTCATATAAATGGAAACATGTGATACGTGATCTTTTGTGCCTGACTTATTTCACTTAGCATAAGTGAACTTAGGTTTATCTTTGGTATAGGATATAGCAGTCTTCTGTCTCGGACGGAACAAAGTTCTGTTGTATGTATACACAATATTGTATTTGTCTGCTCATCAACTAATGGATATTTGCATTGTTTCCACTTTGGGGCTATTATGAATAATTATGCTAATAAGATTCATGTAGAAGTTTTGTGTGGACATATATCAATTTTGAGGGTGGGGGGTTATATAGCCAAGAGTGTAATCACTGAGTCACATGGTAACTATGTTTAACCTTTCACAAATTACCAGTTTTCCATATGACATTCCCACCAGCAATGTATGAGCATTACAATTATTTCACATTCTTATCAATACAGGTTCTTCATTTTGATTATAGTCATCCTAGTGGGTATGAGAGGTACTTCATTGAAGTTCAGATTTCCTAATGACAATCATACTGAGTATCCTTTCATGTGTTTACTGACCATTTGTGTCTCATCTTTGGAGAAATATCTATTCAAATCCAAACCCTCTGACCACTTTTAAGTTGGATTATTTGTCCTTTTGTTCAGTTGTAATAGTTTCTTATGCATTCTGGATACTGAACACTTATCAGATATATGATTTTCAAGTATTTTTTCTTATTTTATGTATTGTCTTTTCACTTCATTGATAGTGTTCTTTGGAGCACGAAAATTTTAAATTTTGATGAAATCCCTTTATCTCTTTTGTCTCATATTTTTGCAGAATATCTGTATGTAACAAGCAAACCAGATAATATACTCACTAAAGTTTGAGAGCCATGGAGAAGTCAAAGGAAATGAGAGTAAGCCAGTTTTATATCTTCAAAATCATTTTATGTAATTATACTCAGTCCTCCAGTGTCTGGAAAGTAAGACACTTACCAGAGTCTCTGATACATATTTGGCCCTGAAGGAATCTTTCTTGAGTCAACCGAAATAAAGCACAAATTAAGAGTG
Source organism: Marmota flaviventris (assembly GCF_047511675.1). Classification (NCBI taxonomy): domain Eukaryota; kingdom Metazoa; phylum Chordata; class Mammalia; order Rodentia; family Sciuridae; genus Marmota; species Marmota flaviventris. The sequence goes on along the minus strand of NC_092508.1, from coordinate 39,205,634 downwards.
TTGAGTTTAGTCACTTCTTATATTTTGAAATGCTGACAAGGTACCAAACACTGTTGTCAGCATTGCAGATAACTCAGTGAAAAAAAGAAATCTCTTTCCCATAGCGCTTTTATCCTCTCAGAAGGAGATAGACACTAAACATAATAAGTAAATTATATAGCATGATAGAAGTTGATAAATGTTGGGAAACAAGGAAAATAAAATAGGATAGGAAAGACTGAACTGCGAGGGTGGGAGTGAAGTGTTAGGCTGTAGTATTGGATACGATGATCAGTGTAGAGCCCATTGAGGAGAAGAGGTCCGATCAATGGCAGAGAGGGAACTACCCCAGAGGACCACTCTCAGGGTAAAAAGCATTCTAGGAAGAGTGAATAGCCAGAGTGTCTGTGAAGGGTGAATGGAGGTGGGAACAGGGGACAAATCTGAGAAGAAGAGGCACACACAGCCACTGGACTTTAATCCTGAATTCCTCTGAATGAAGTAGAGTGCTATTGTAATGTTTTAAGAAACTAAACTCATATTCTGAGATCTATATACCAAAATATGAAGTAGTCATTAAAAATTACATTGTTATAAACTTCATTAAATGTCCAAAGAGTTCAACAGCCAGTGTCAAAACTCAATAATATGACATCAAAAGCAGTACAGAATCTGAAGAAGGCCAAAAGGTAATTATATCTACCACAAATATATAATAGCACATATGAACTACTCCCACCATTTGAAGAAAGCAATGGCATGTAAAATCCCAAGTAACAAAATATGTTATGTACAGGAAGCCTACCTTCCTTCCTTTATATGCTCATTCACTGGTGTTTATTGAGTGTCTGTTATGTGCCAGGCACTAGGAAAAGTAGTGAATAAATGAAAGTTGCTGTTCTCATAAAGTTTCTATTGTAACAGAGACAACTAGCAAGCAGAAAATTTAGTACATGTCATGCGATGTTTAGGGTTATGAAGAAGAATAAAGCAAAGTAAGGAATAATGAAGCTATGGGGAATATATGGGTGTGATATAGGTCCCTTGGGAGCTAATCAGGTCATGGGGGCAGAGCTTTTGTAATGATTAATGTTTTTTTGAAGGATGAGCTCCCTACCCTGCCCTTCCACCATGTGAAGACACAGAGGGAAAGCACTATCTATGAACGAGGAGTCCCACAGGACTTCCTATGATACCACATTTGCCAGCCCACTGAAAATGGACTTCCCAGCCTCCAGAAATGTGGGAAACAAATACCTGCTATTGATAAGCCACTCAGTTTAAGGTTCTTTGCTATAGTAGCCCAAACAAACTTAAGGATCACTCCTTCAATGAATTTAGTGTCACCTTCCTCTCTAGCTGCTCCTTCTCTCCAGTTTTCTGCATATTCTTACCACCCATAAAGCCCTCCAAACTGAGAGCCTGTACTCATGTCCCATGATGTAAGTTACAGTAAGTTATGGCAAAAACCTGTCAGAATCTCCACATCATCCTTTTCCAAAGTACACATTTAGGGACTTAGTGTGGCCAAAGTTCCAAGTAGAGTGGATCATCACGTGGATACATATTTCAATGTGTAAGGATTTAGGAATTCAATTTGTATAGCTGAAATGTCTAAGAAACTAAATTTTTAAGAACTTTTAAAACATATGAGTCTGTAGCATATGGTTTCACTATAGTGACATACCCCCATTTTCCTGGTTTCTTAGCTACATTATTAAAATTAAAATTATAGTATTTATATATTAAAAATGGGTTAGGGTTAGACATTTTTTCTCCCATTTACCATAGTTTTGCTTTAAAAATCAAGCTATTGTTTTGATGTATAAATTTTGTATTCTCTTTCCTCCCTTCCTCTACTATTTTTATTTTAAAAAAAAGCATAGATATACATATTCCTGAGAACTAAGATACATTTTTATAGAGATACTCTCAAACTATGAGCTCTGAAAATAGATTGCTTTATGGTTATTTTTTCTCCTCATCTAGTAATTCTACAAATAAAAATGCAAATAAATACATACACTTCTTTAAAAAACAACTTCTTAAAAGGTGTTCCATCTCAAAATTTCTTGAAATCAAATTAACGAGGATTGAATCATCTAAACTAGATTGACTCAATACCTACTTTGAAATATCCTATAAATCAACAGAAATTCCTAAAAATGGAAGACTAAGCATTTTAAAAATTATAAATATCTTAGTATTATTTTTTTAATTATCTTGATCATTGGCCTTTGTAATGCCAAACAGCTAAATACATTTTCAACAATATTACCTGCTAATTTTTTTGAACCTAGTAGTTGGCACACTAAATTTTTGTCTCTTGTACAATCACATTTTAATAACATGGAGTTTTTACCTCATGAACCCAAAGACGTTTAATCACTCCTTGGGTTTCTGCTGTTTCTGGTCTCGACAAACAAACACCTTGAATGACACGGGAGAAATCACGAAGGTTGAACAAGTAGTGAGATTTAGCTGGAGTAGGCAAGAGATTCTTCATTGCTTCCTTATACAGAGTCATTGTGCCATTTACGATTTGTGTAGTCAAATCCAGAAATTCATCTGGAAATTTGTAACTTAAAGTTTTTTAAATAAAAAGAAAATATATTAGCAAATTTTAGAATTATGTTACATAAATGAGATTTAGCATGACCAACATCAAATTTCAATTAATTAAATCAATTTGATTCATTACACCCCCATTTTTTGTTATAAATAAGATTTTTACTTCTTTTAGGATTATTTTCCACTCCCTATTTTAGGTCTGAAGGAACCCTGTGAACTAAGCAGGATCAGTTTATTGGACTTAAACCTATTTAAGTAAGTGAACAGAAGAGCCAGCAAAGGCTATATGTAATGCCAAATCCAGTATGTACTAAATAAATACTTTCTCTTACTCCCTGGCATTCTTAATTCCACGTAAATAGAATTCATAATGAACATTTATAAAATAGATATTTTCAGAGAAAATAAAAAATAAAAAAATTTTGTATGAAAAAATTAGTAGAGAAAATAAAAAGGACAAAGCACATGATAGGATTGAAAAAAAACACAGTGAAAGAACAACCATTTGGAAAGATTAGCTATATTTAGTTTTTGGCTTGACAAAAAGCCAGCTGTCTCTTCTATCACCACTGGATAAAGCAAGGAATGATAATTTCCCCAGAATGGGCATTTGCAGGGAGCTACAACTTCTGTTGCCCAGGTGAAGCATGAATCCCAGCCATCTAGGCATCTCCACAGCTAGGGAAGAACATTTCCCCAAGAGACAGTCTTCAAGGCTATAATTCTGAAGCTTGGACACAGATAGCCCTGCAAACTCAAAGAGTTCTACCAAAGGGTATCAAAATCACAACATAAACCTGGTACCTCTTTCCAGCTAATGGTATTCCATCATAAAATTCAAAATACAAAATCAAATGTGGATATAGAGAGCAGAATGTTCTAAACCCTTTGTAATGTTTAATGTGAATTGTCAATTTGACTGGATTAAGAGATGCCAAGGATTAAGAGGTTTATGGGTGTGTGTCAATGAGGGTGTGTCTAGGAATGACTGGCATGTGTAATAGCCATCTGAAATGGAGACCCTCCCTAAGTGTGGGTAGCACTGGCCAATAGGATAATGGCTTGAATGGAATAAAAGTTGGAAGAACAAGGAAGCAGCAGCAGATGCAAGCTCAATTCTTCTTGAACAGGTTGCTGATTGCTGTTGGGATTTTCTGAGGCTATCAGACTCATGCTTCTTCACTCTTCCAAAGCAGACTCTGCCAATGATTCCCTAGAAGCCTTTAGTCTCAATAGCACCATTGATCCCTCTTGTTCTTGGTTTTCAGACTCTTGGACTGTGCAGCTACTGGTTCTTCTAGCTTTCCAGCCTGCAGATGGCCATTGTGGACTATCCAGCTTCTGGTTGTGTAAACCAATCTGAAGAATCCATCCACCCCCTTCCCCCTTCTTTTAAATTTTTTTAAGATGTTGATGGACTTTTATTTTATTCGTTTATTTATATGTGATGCTTAGAAATGAACCTAAGGCCTCACATATGCTAGGCTAGTGCTCTACCACTGAGCCACAACTCCAGCCCCATAAATCCCCTTTTTAAATTATATTTCCTGTTGATTCTGTTCCTTGAGAGAACCCTGACTAATACACCCTTTGTGGTATATTTAATACTGGGAGGCAGGAGGAAAGAAGAGGAGCAATTTTATCTGTTACCATTTCTGTGCCTAGGGATGCTTTCATGGAAATGTTTAAGAAGTATTTCTTACATTGATAGGTTTCTAAAAACTTTATATATCTTAGTGAAAAAAACACTGAAACCTCAAATCACTTACCATATTTTCAAATGCCATGTTAAGATTTTAGAGAAGATTGTAAACATGGATTTATCACTAAATTCATTGATTGTTACGATATTGAAATGTCTCATGAATCGAGGAGTTACTGGATTTCGGCCACCACCTAAATATTAAAAAGGATAACTTTTAACAATGTTACTAGAATAAACCAGAGTATTTTATCCAATACTTTACAGTTTGAAATAACTTTTTCTTTTTTTAATTTTTTATTGTTGGCTGTTCAAAACATTACATAGTTCTTGATATATCGTATTTCACAATTTGATTCAAGTGGGTTATGAGCTCCCATTTTTACCCCATATACAGATTGCAGAATCACATCAGTTACACATCCATTGATTTACATATTGCCATACTCGTGTCTGTTGTGTTCTGCTGCCTTTCCTATCCTCTACTATCCCCCCTCCCCTCCCCTCCCCTCCCCTCTTCTCTCTCTGCCCCCTCTACTGACATTCGTTTGTCCCCCTTGTATTATTTTTCCCCTTCCCCTCACTTCCTCTTGTATGTACTTTTGTATAACTCTGAGGGTCTCCTTCCATTTCCATGCAATTTCCCTTCTCTCACCCTTTCCCTCCCACCTCTCATCCCTGTTTAATGTTAATCTTCTTCTCATGCTCTTCGACCCTACTCTGTTCTTAGTTACTCTCCTTATATCAAAGAAGACATTTGGCATTTGTTTTTTAGGGATTGGCTAGCTTCACTTAGCATAATCTGCTCTAATGCCATCCATTTCCCTGTAAATTCTATGATTTTGTCATTTTTTAATGCAGAGTAATACTCCATTGTGTATAAATGCCACATTTTTTTTTATCCATTCATCCATTGAAGGGCATCTAGGTTGGTTCCACAGTCTAGCTATTGTGAATTGTGCTGCTATGAACATCGATGTAGCAGTGTCCCTGTAGCATGCTCTTTTTAGGTCTTTAGGGAATAGACCGAGAAGGGGAATAGCTGGGTCAAATGGTGGCTCCATTCCCAGCTTTCCAAGAAATCTCCATACTGCTTTCCAAATTGGCTGCACCAATTTGCAGTCCCACCAGCAATGTACAAGTGTACCCTTTTCCCCACATCCTCGCCAGCACTTGTTGTTGTTTGACTTCATAATGGCTGCCAATCTAACTGGAGTGAGATGGTATCTTAGGGTGGTTTTGATTTGCATTTCTCTGACTGCTAGAGATGGTGAGCATTTTTTCATGTACTTGTTGATTGATTGTATGTCCTCCTCTGAGAAGTGTCTGTTCAGGTCCTTGGCCCATTTGTTGATTGGGTTGTTTGTTCTCTTATTGTCTAATTTTTTGAGTTCTTTGTATACTCTGGATATTAGGGCTCTATCTGAAGTGTGAGGAGTAAAGATTTGTTCCCAGGATGTAGGCTCTCTATTTACCTCTCTTATTGTATCTTTTGCTGAGAAAAAACTTTTTAGTTTGAGTAAGTCCCATTTGTTGATTCTAGTTATTAATTTTTGTGCTATGGGTGTCCTATTGAGGAATTTGGAGCCCGACCCCACAGTATGTAGATCGTAGCCAACTTTTCCTTCTATCAGACGGCGTGTCTCTGATTTGATATCAAGCTCCTTGATCCATTTTGAATTAACTTTTGTGCATGGCGAGAGAAAGGGATTCAGTTTCATTTTGTTGCATATGGATTTCCAGTTTTCCCAGCACCATTTGTTGAAGATGCTATCCTTCCTCCATTGCATGCTTTTAGCCCCTTTATCAAATATAAGGTAGTTGTAGTTTTGTGGATTGGTTTCTGTGTCCTCTATTCTGTACCATTGGTCCACCCGCCTGTTTTGGTACCAGTACCATGCTGTTTTTGTTACTATTGCTCTGTAGTATAGTTTGAAGTCTGGTATCGCTATACCGCCTGATTCACATTTCCTGCTTAGCATTGTTTTTGCTATTCTGGGTCTTTTATTTTTCCATATGAATTTCATGATTGCTTTCTCTATTTCTACAAGAAATGCCGTTGGGATTTTGATTGGCATTGCATTAAACCTATAGAGAACTTTTGGTAATATCGCCATTTTGATGATGTTAGTTCTGCCTATCCATGAACAGGGTATATTTTTCCATCTTCTAAGATCTTCTTCTATTTCTCTCTTTAGGGTTCTGTAGTTTTCATTGTATAAGTCTTTCACCTCTTTTGTTAGGTTGATTCCCAAGTATTTTATTTTTTTTTGAAGATATTGTGAATGGAGTGGTTGTCCTCATTTCCATTTCAGTGGATTTGTCGCTGATATACAGGAATGCCTTTGATTTATGCGTGTTGATTTTATATCCTGCCACTTTGCTGAATTCATTTATTAGCTCTAATAGTTTCTTTGTAGACCCTTTTGGGTCTGCTAGGTATAGAATCATGTCATCTGCAAATAGTGATAATTTAAGTTCTTCTTTTCCTATTTTGATGCCTTTAATTTCTTTCGTCTGTCTAATTGCTCTGGCCAGTGTTTCGAGAACTATTTTGAACAGAAGTGGTGAGAGAGGGCATCCCTGTCTTGTTCCAGATTTTAGAGGGAATGCCTTCAATTTTTCTCCATTCAGAATGATGCTAGCCTGAGGCTTAGCATAGATTGCTTTTACAATATTGAGGTATGTTCCTGTTATCCCTAGTTTTTCTAGAGTTTTGAACATAAAGGGATGCTGTACTTTGTCGAATGCTTTTTCCGCATCTATCGAGATGATCATATGGTTCTTATTTTTAAGTCTATTGATGTGGTGAATAACATTTATTGATTTCCGTATATTGAACCAGCCTTGCATCCCAGGGATGAATCCTACTTGATCATGGTGCACAATTTTTTTGATATGTTTTTGTATCCGAGTCACCAGAATTTTATTGAGGATTTTTGCATCTAGGTTCATTAGAGATATAGGTCTGTAGTTTTCTTTCTTTGAAGTGTCTTTGTCTGGTTTAGGTATCAGGGTGATGTTGGCCTCGTAGAATGAATTTGGAAGTTCTCCCTCTTTTTCTATTTCCTGAAGTAGCTTGAAAAGTATTGGTATTAGTTCCTCTTTAAAGGTTTTGTAAAACTCTGCTGTATACCCATCCAGTCCTGGGCTTTTCTTAGTTGGTAGTCTTTTGATGGTTTCTTCTATTTCCTCAATTGATATTGGTCTGTTTAGGTTGTCTATATCCTCCTGACTCAATCTGGGCAGATCATATGACTTAAGAAATTTATCTATGCCTTCACTATCTTCTAATTTATTGGAGTATAAGGATTCAAAATAATTTTTGATTATCTTCTGTATTTCTGAAGTGTCTGTTGTGATATTGCCTTTTTCATCCCGTATGCTAGTAATTTGAGTTCTCTCTCTTCTTCTCTTCGCTAGCATGGCTAAGGGTCTGTCGATTTTGTTTATTTTTTCAAAGAACCAACTTTTAGTTTTGTCAATTTTTTCCAATTGTTTCTTTTGTTTCGATTTCATTAATTTCAGCTCTGATTTTCATTATTTCTTGCCTTCTACTTCTTTTGCTGTTGTTTTGCTCTTCTTTTTCTAGGATTTTGAGATGAAGTATGAGATCATTTATTTGTTGGTTTTTTCTTTTTTTAAGGAATGAACTCCAAGCAATGAATTTTCCTCTTAGAACTGCTTTCAATGTGTCCCATAGATTCCGATATGTTGTGTCTGTGTTTTCATTAATCTCTAAAATTTTTTTAATTTCCTCCTTCATGTCTTCTATAACCCATTGATCATTCAGTAACCTATTGTTCATTCTCCAAGTGATGTATTCTTTTTCCTTCCTTCTTTTATCGTTGATTTTCAGTTCCATTCCATTATGATCAGATAGGATGCATGGTATTATCTCTACTCCTTTATATTGTCTAAGAGTTGCCCTGTGACATAATATATGATCTATTTTTGAGAAGGATCCATGTGCTGCTGAGAAAAAAGTGTAACTGCTTGATGTTGGGTGGTATATTCTATATATGTCAATTAAGTCTAGGTAATTAATTGTGTTATTGAGTTCTATAGTTTCCTTATTCAACTTTTGCTTGGAAGATCTGTCCAGTGGTGATAGAGGTGTGTTGAAGTCTCCCATGATTATTGTATGGTGGTCTATTAGACTCTTGAACTTGAGAAGAGTTTGTTTGATGAACATAGCTGCACCATTGTTTGGGGCATATATATTTATGATTGTTATGTCTTGTTGGTGTATGGTTCCCTTGAGCAGTATGTAGTGTCCCTCTTTATCCCTTTTGATTAACTTTGGCTTGAAATCGATTTTATTTGATATGAGTATGGATACTCCTGCTTGTTTCCGAAGTCCATATGAGTGATATGATTTTTCCCAACCTTTCACCTTCAGCCTATGTATGTCTTTTCCTATCAAATGCGTCTCCTGTAGGCAGCATATTGTTGGGTCTTGTTTTGTGATCCATTCTACTAGCCTGTGTCTCTTGATTGGTGAGTTTAAGCCATTAACATTTAGGATTATTATTGAGATATGGGTTGTTCTTCCAGCCATATTTGTTTATTTATGTTACTAAACATGGTTTGTTTTCCTCTTTGATTATTTTCCCCCCTTTACTGTCCTACCCCCCACTGTTGGTTTTCACTGTTATTTTCCATTTCCTCTTCCTGTAATGTTTTGCCAAGGATGTTTTGAAGAGATGGTTTTCTAGCTGCAAATTCTTTTAACTTTTCTTTATCGTGGAAGGTTTTAATTTCATCTTCCATCCTGAAGCTTAATTTCGCTGGAAACACAATTCTTGGTTGGAACCCATTTTCTTTCAGTGTTTGAAATATGTTATTCCAGGATCTTCTAGCTTTCAGAGTCTGTGTTGAAAGATCAGCTGTTATCCTGATTGGCTTACCCCTAAATGTGATCTGCTTCCTTTCTCTTGTAGCTTTTAAAATTCTCTCCTTATTCTGTATGTTGGGCATCTTCATTATAATGTGTCTAGGTGTGGGTCTCTTATGATTTTGCACATTCGGCGTCCTATAGGCTTCTAGGATTTGGGGTTCTGTCTCATTCTTCAAGTCTGGGAAGTTTTCTCGTATTATTTCATTGAATAGATTGCTCATTCCTTTGGTTTGAAACTCTGTCCCTTCCTGTATCCCAATGACTCTTAAATTTGGTCTCTTGATGTTATCCCATATTTCTTGGATGTTCTGCTCATGGTTTCTTAACAGTCTTGCTGAGCTGTCTATGTTCTTTTCAAGTTGAAATACTTTATCTTCATTGTCTGATGTTCTGTCTTCTAAGTGTTCTACTCTGCTGGTAGTATTCTCAATTGAGTTTTTAAGTTGGTTTATTGCTTCCTGCATTTCTAGGATTTCTGTTTGTTTGTTTTTTATAACCTCTATCTCCCTGTATAGTTGATCTTTTGCTTCTTGGATTTGTTTATGTAATTCATTGTTGAAGTGATCTTTCATTGTCTGATTTTGCTGTCTGATGTCTTCCTTGAGACTCCAGATCATCTGAAGCATGTATATCCTGAATTCTTTATCTGACATTCCATCTGCTGCAGCTATTACCTCTTCTAACATTGAGTTGACCTGCATTGCTTGTGGTCCTTTCTTTCCTTGTCTCTTCACACTGTTCGCGTTCCTTTCTACTTGGTGAAACTGTTGTGCTATTGAATTTTCCCCCTATATATTTATATTGGTCTTGTATAGTTGCAAAGTCTCCCTCGCAGGCGCGGGCGGCGGCTCTGCCCTTCCTCCAATTGGGGCAATGTGCCTACCACGCCGGCAGGTCGCTGGGCCTGCTCTGCTGGTCGGTAGCAGGTCCGCCGACCTTGCAGGCGCGGGCGGCGGCTATGTCCCTCTGCGGGCCGCTAGGCTTCTTCTGTCGGTGGTCGCAGTTCTGCCTACTTTGCAGGCGCAGGCAGCGGCACTGCCCCTCTGCAGGCCTCTGGGGCTGTACTGCCAGTGGGTCGCAGGTCCGCCTACCTTGTAGGCGCGGGGGGGGGGGCGGCTCTACCCTTCCTCAGGCCACTGGGCCTGTTCTGATGGTGGTCACAGTTCCGTCTACCTTGTAGGCGCGGGGGGGAGGGGGCGGCTCTGCCTCTCAGGAGGCCGCTGCTCCTCTTCTGCCGGTGGGTCGCAGGCCAGCCTACCTTGCAGGAGTGATTGGAAGCTCTGCCCCTCCACGGGCCACTGGGCCTTTTCTGTCGGTGGTCACAGTTCCGCCTACCTGGCAGGTGCGGGGGGTGGGGGGCGGCTCTGCCCCTCAGCAGGCCGCTGGGCCTGCTCTGTGGGTGGTCACAGTTCCCTCTACCTTGCCGGCGCAGGGGGAGGGGGCGGCTCTGCCTCTCAGCAGGCCGCTGCTCCTCTTCTGCCGGTGGGTCGCAGGCCCGCCTACCTTGCAGGAGTGATTGGAAGCTCTGTCCCGCCGCGGGCCACTGGGCCTTTTCTGTCGGTGGTCACAGTTCCCCTACCTGGCAGGCGCAGGTGGTGGGGGGCGGCTCTGCCCCTCAGCAGGCCGCTAGGCCTGCTCTGTGGGTGGTCACAGTTCCCTCTACTTTGCCGGCACAGGGGGAGGGGGCGGCTCAGCCTCTCAGCAGGCCGCTGCTCCTCTTCTGCCGGTGGGTCGCAGGCCCGCCTAACTTGCAGGAGTGATTGGGAGCTCTGTCCCGCCGCGGGCCACTGGGCCTTTTCTGAGTTTGAAATAACTTGAAAGATCACAAATTCACAGCACATAAAAAGTTAAAAGTAATGTTCATGAAACCATGACATCAAAACTAGTTTCCTATTAAACTCAAGATATTGTTTTTCTAGTTGAATTATTTGAATGAGCTCAACTAATTATATATAATCTTGGGTCAGATCTATGTTTCCAAAGGAATTCACACCAACAGAAAGAGCCATTGGGCATGTTCTTCATGGTTCACAGTCCAAAGGAGTAAACTGTAAACAGTCTCATTACAATTCAATATTGGTACATTATACATTAATATAACCTTGAGAAATCTGACTAATTAAACTTTAAAAGGGTGTTTACCATGAAGCTTAAATTCCATACAACCTTGGCATATGGCCTAATTTTTCCCTTCCATCTAGAAATCAATTTCCCTAAGACTAGATTATATAGTACATGCAGCTACTTCGCTGCCTGATTGTATTTTTAAAAACTGGAGATTATTTCACATTCATAAAATAGTGATTACATTTTCAAATATGATGCTTTAATAAGTGACTTACATTTTCAAATATGATGTTTTAATAAGTGACTTAAATTTTAACAAACCATTTTAAAAAATTCTATCTTTTTAAAAATATATATGGCTGCAGTGTAACTCTGTGATAGAGCATATACTTATCCTGCAAGCTAAGGGTTTGATCCCTAGCAACACAAATAAAATTGATAAAATAGACATATTGCATTTTCTTTCTAAACATTTGGTAAAGAAGTGATTTTTTTAGTGTATTATGTATGTATGATGTGTTTTTGGTATGGGGGATTTAATCTGGATGCTTCACTACTGAACTATACACCCAGCTTGATTTCTTTATATTTTTAAAACTGTTTTTAATTTTGAGACAAATCTTACTAAGTTGCTCAGGGCTTTACTAAGTTGCTAAGGCTTGTCTTGAACTTGTGATCTTCCTGTCTCAACCTCTTGAGCACTTGGATTGCAGGCGTGCGCCACTGCACCTGGCTAAGAAGTGATTTTCAAAGCATATAATGTCTTTGTATTTGTATTAAGTGTACAGATACATATTTTATATATGTTTAAGTCAAGATAAATCTACTTTGTGTCTTATAACCATGTTGTTTCTGAAAACATGCCTAATGTGTGAGACCATATACCTGTAACTGGGAATAATGGACCTATAAATCAAAACAGTTATATATGTCTATGAATTTATAAACTAACTTACCTGGGAAAGTTTAAGGAGGTGGTTAAAGGATTGGAGAAGAAAATTGAGAGATAATTTTTACCCTAACTTTGTTTCCAAGCCTTTCTCCCAGATAATATTCAGAAATGGTGTATTTTTTAGAGAATGGGATCCCAGGGGAAGATACCTCATGGATTCCACCTACTGTTCTGTCCAGTGCCTGAGTAGGTAGGACAATATAGCCATATGAGTACAAATGACTAGCTTGGGACAAAGCAGAACAGAAGTCTGAGACCCAGGAGTCACATATGTTTTTATTTAGTTATTTGTAAAGTGTTCAAAGTGGCCCAGGGAGTTTTCAGAGAGCAGTTGCTGACTCAGAGCTAACAGTCCATGTTAAACATTAGATAGAGGTTAGGGTTAGGAGGCAAATACCAGAGAGATTCCCAGAAATGGTATATTGAGAGAAGAAATTTTTAAAAAATAGAATACCAGCTTGAAGTCAGGAGAACAGTTAAAGATTTCTAGTTAGTTGAATCAAGCCATTTTAAACATTTTAGCATAAATTTTTCTCCCTGTATAGAGATTCCTTTGAGTTTATAAATTTCTCTTGGATAATGTAAAGAATCTTTAAGGGTTAATTCTTTTGGCCATTTCCTACTTAAATTTTTCTTAGAGGCCTAAATCCAGAAAATTCTATCTTTAAAAAAATATATATGTATTTAAATATATATATATGGCTGGAGTGTAACTCTAAATCCAGAGACTGATGAGAATGGTACTTACATGGGGGTGGGAAAAGATGATGTCTGAAGCAGGGACATTCTTCTACCCAATTGAAGACTTAAGGAATGAAATAGAGGGAAGCAAGAGCTGCCCAAAGGGGATTCATCTGGGTTCTCAGAATGTAGGGACAGGAAATGGGAAGCCGAGTCCCAGAAATTAGGAGAGGAAGGGATTTAAAAGAGTTGGTGGGCAAATGGCCCAATCAAGTCCTCTCACTTTATAGAAACAGTAATTATGGTACATACCATGAGGTCACAGAGGACACACATAGAAACATACACAGAAAATACTGTAACTCATATTGTCCAACTCAATTTCTCTTTCTTTCTCCAGTTATGTCTTTATATATAGCCAGAATGATTTTCTATCTTAATAATCACTTATTAGAATATATACCTGGAGGTCCCATAGCACACATGATCTGAATGTCCACTAGTTTAATCATAGAACAATCTTTTAAGTCATACCAATTCCAGTGGTCTAACCATTGCCTAAGTAACTCAATGGGAGGTTGAGCTCCATATACCTCCCGAGCAGGCATATTGACATCATCTACAAATACAATCTAGGAATGAAAAGAGAAGAGGTATTAGAAAAAATGAATTAAGATAGCATCCTATTATGTAAACAAGTTGAGGTGAATTATTTTCATAGGTGAGAAGTGAAGTTTTCTTTCCGAAACAAGAATAATATTTTTAGCTTTAATAGAATACAGAGATTATTTTTCCCTATTCCTTGTTCCTCTAAGACTAGGGAGACCTTCTCATTATTAATCTTTATAGGTTAGTAGTTTAGGATTTACTAATCTTCTCATATTTATTGATTCACCATATATCTTGTCTTTTTTCCTAGTAGAACAATTCATTAAAATAGATGAAAAAGGTGTGACTTTTAGATATAACCTTTCGTGGTGAGTGTTAGTATCAAGGGTATTTCTTTGCAGATAAGTCAACTGGTAACTGAGTTGTTAAAAATCTAGAAAAGCAAGCAGCAAAGACCTGCTGAGTAAAATTGTTAGTTAATGAATTAATAGTGTAAATAAATTCTCAAGTGTATGTTCTATTTTCAATTCAAAGTAATATTGTTTATTTATTTATTTTTATTCTAATTTGTTATATATGACAACAGAATGCATTATAATTCATATTATATAGAGACAGCACAATTTTTCATATCTCTGGTTGTACACAAAGTAGAGCACACCATAGGTGTCTTCATACATGTACTTACAGTAATGATGCCCATCTCATTCCACTATTTTTCCTATCCCCATGCCCCCTCCCCCTCCCTCCCTCCCCTTTACTCTATCTAGAGTTCGTCTAATCCTCCCATGCTCCCCCCAACCTCAAAGGGATATTGTTTATTTTTAAAATCAAGATGTTTAGTGTACATACAAATACCACCAGTTTTAAGACAATTTTAATTAAAAATTTGTGGTGAAAAACTAGGAAAGATGTCAATTCTTAGTATATTTGGTTTCCTTGTTCTGATTGCAGACATGTACATAAGTAGGACTTATATTTTACTATGAGTATAAAAACAGAAAGCCATTACCATTCTCTTGCCCAAAGGAGGACCAAAAACTCCCTTTCTTCTTTTGTCCAATTTTGACATGATAATGTTCTGAGTTTGAGCAGCTGTAGTTTGTGCTGAGAAGTTAATTATCAGAGGTTTGTAGATTTCCTTATTAAGATGATTTAAAAGAAAATTCTACGTAACAGGAAATAATAAAATGAGCCAGAGTTGAAATTATATTTTGGCATTTCAGAATAAATACAAAGCGTCATTGTTGACAGACTTGAATTGAACCCTACCTGTCACAACAATGTAAAAAGAGATAAAGTCAAAAGGAATAAGTTACCATGCAAAAGGAGTGTCTCTATCTGTCCAGGTTCCTTGCATGTGTTTTCTGATTTTCACAACCACCATGAAGAGTATATGCTCCTCCTTAACATAAAGTCATAGGGACTCAGAGGTTAGGAAACTTGCCTCTGATCTCAGACATGGACAAGAATCCATCCTGCTGTTTTTCTCTCTCCAGACCAGTTTTCTTCTTAGAACAAGCATATTGTCTTTCTACTTATATATTAAGTTATCTTTCTGTAAGTTAAGAAGCTTACATAATATCAATGTATTTTCAAAATGGAATTTGCTAAAAAAGCAGGTGGAATTGCAATGGTTCTTAATCAAGATGTATGACAGGGACAAGGAATACCAGAATTTCCTGACCAGCTCTTCAAAGTGTATTCACCTGTCCTTACCATTCCTAAACTCTCCTCTCAAGAGTTCTCTATAGGGCTACTCTCCCCAGGGCCAACTTATTAGAAAATCTTCATTAAATCACATCTTCTTAATGAGTACTACTATCTACTACTTACATTTATGAATAAGGGAGGGGAAAAGGCGAGGTGTTTTGTTTTTTTTTTCACCTGTTCCAAAATTTACTTTAAGTGCTTCTAGCATTCAGCTTTATTGTATATGTTACCACATTACTAACCCAAAATCTCACATGGCAAAACATTTTAAGCATTTTCCCCCTTTCATAAACACAATTACATGCTAAACATGCCTTTAATTAAGCAAGTGAAAATTTTGAAAGCACAATTCAAAATCTCAACTTATTTATCATAGCAACACTTATATTTTAAAAAGGAACTGGTATGTTCCCATTAATAACTACGTTCAGCACATACATGCCTGTCCCTGTCATGAGGTAGAGCAGATAAAAGAAAATGAGCAACACAGGAGGGTCAAGCGCTGATCAGAAATTGTAAAATTAGGGCTAACTTTTGTGGGGACAAGTGCATGGAGTACTGCATACATGGCATATGTTAAGGTGTCTGAGTGCAATCCACTCCCCCGTGCTAGGTGTGTGAGCGGCAAACCGCTTACCCTGTAGGTACAGCCCTGGGCATGAGGCCACGTGTTGCAGTCCCTGCGCTTGCTCCATGGCCTGCTCCTTGATTGGTTGGCCAGAAATTGCCTGTAATCTGCTTAGCTACTGCCTGATCATATATACATGGTAACTGAGCAATAAAATAAGACCTTCTTCCTGCCTGGTCTCCAGAGGTTTGAATAGAGACACCACATCCACATTCTCCTCTACCCTATTCTGTGTACCTCCTTGTTGGACGAGAGAATGAGCCCATGCAAACTTTCACTCATTTCAACCATCCAGCAGGAGCTACTTTTTATTTTTATTTAAAATTATTTTATTTTACATAAAATGAACACAGTCTAAAATGTAAACTTTTAAAGACCTTTGAATAGCTTGTTTTCCTATCTGTGATTGACCATTAAATTAGCAAAAAGTAGCAAGTGTGAAGTTTAGAATAAAAACAGGAGTAGGTATATTTTCATGATTTTATGATTAAAATGTCTTTCTTATGATTATATAATTAAAATGTAAATGAGAGATTATTTCAAGAGAAAAAAGGTTTGAAAACAAGTGATTTTTTTTTGTACTTTAAAATGACTCTTCTGAGCAGCTACTATAATAAACTGATATTTTACATGTCTGAGTAAAGCCAATTCACATTTTCCATATTTTTGGCCCAAAACTCTAAACAATTATTTCATTTTGTTTGCTCACATGGCATACAGTGCAAATGTTTTTATTACAACGAATTTTTCAGCTAACAATGGCAGTCATAGTCATAACCAATATGTCTTTTCAGATGGACGAAAGGATAGACAAATGGAACAAGATTGAACATGAATGCTCAACACATGCATAAGTCAGGGCATAGTAAGTTTGGCAATGAGACCATTTAAAAGCAGAGCTAAGTCTAACTATCATAAATATGAACAGTAATACAAACAATCCAAATGTAATTATTATTTTAAAGTGACTAAAAGTTGAAGAATGAAATTAAAAAGAGCAAAACAGATTTTTAAAAATCTCAGTCTACTAGAAGACAATAAAGGCAACAGGGATTAGGTAGCAGTATTGCAGCCTTATATAGCTAACTGGGTAGGGAAGGAAGTCAGGAGGAGAGCGCTGTCATTCATAGTATTGATAATTTTAAAACTGGATTTAGGGAAAAAGTTATATTTGAGAAAAAGACTTCAATTATTTACAATAGGTTCAAACAATGCTGATAGAATTGTAAAGTTTATGTAACATCCTAAATCAATATGAAAAAAATAAATACGCCACCATGCCAATGGATTAACATTTTCAAAAGAGTGTAAAAAATGACTGTAGAAAAATGACTCATTATTAAGAATTTACGTATCTGAGATCAATTTGCCTTCTAATAGAAAAAAAAAGACTCAAAGTAACCATACAAATAAGAAATACAGCAATATGTTGAATCTAAGTGATTCAGACAAGCTTAAAGTACAAAAAGGAAAAAAAAAAAAAAGCAAAAATACACCATGTAAAAGAAAACTGTTGGAGCAGTGATTTGAGCCATAGTATCTGATTCTCCTGTGGCAGGAGCTGTGTGCCTAGGATGGGAACTTCCTGTGCAAAGGTGAAGATCAAGACTGTCCAATTACTATGGTGACACCCTGCTTAAAGGATGTTCTGTGGTAGGCACGGCTCTATAAGTCTTGACCCTAAGTTTAGACACCAGTTGCCAGAGGTAGAGAATTAAGAGCATAAAAATGATAATTATAATTGGCTGCCCAGTACTTTGTCCTTCAGCCTGCCTGCTTTGAAGAAACTTTCTCACAGAAAACCCTTTTGATGATAAAACCTATATAATAAATGTGCTGAGTTAGCTCTGTGTCATTATACCTCCATCAGAGGGTAATGTCCCACTTGGTCTCAGCTTTCTCTGTCTGTCTTTTCTAATCCCCGATCTTCCCTCAATGGTTTCCAAATTAATGGCCATGCTGGTTGCAGCAGAAAGTAAAAAGAATCTAACCAAAGAGGACAATTAATATAGTATGGTCCTGTGTATTGATCATGTAAAAAATCAGACCATTATCAAAAGATTTTTGTAATTCCCAAAAGTTGAGAGTCATTGACTAAAACATTTCTAAATAAGTACATTTTTACCACTGTGCCATAAAAATTATTTGGACAAAATTTATGTTTTTATAAGCTATCATTAGACAAGTCCTGCTTTTCAGTTTAAATATATCTCTTGCAATTATTCAACATATAAAATTCCATTTGTCGCACTGAAAAAATGACTATTTTTATGTTCATATACAAAACTGTTGAAACTAATTATATACCTATAAAACTATTTTTTTCAATTTGATTATCAAATTATGTTAATTAAAATTATTCTATAAAATCTATGTAGCTATGTGTAAAGAAAAATACTCATTACAACAGAGCTGACCTGCAAATGAGAAATAAATCATAATGAATACTAAATATTGTATTTGTTAGTAATTCTTTTAAGTTAACCATTAACAATGTGGATTATGTGAAATTATAGACTCCTTCCTGTCACAGGATTTTAAACTTCTTCAACATATTTGCTCATAGTAGGTGTCTTTAGTTAATGTCTTTCTTTGTTGTAGAGTGTCATAATTTATTACATTTTAATGTAATCTACAACTAAAATACTACTTATATTTCATTATTTAAAATCTAAATATCTAGATATACAATAATTTTAATGAAAATCACTGGAAACATTAAATTTTCTGCTTAATCACTTCAATAAGAAAAACTGTAAATACGTACAAAATTTCATTAAGCATCTTATTTGTATAAATTTTCAATGAGGGCTGGGGATATAGCTCAGTTGGTAGAGTACTTGCCTTGCATACACAAGTTCTTAGGTTCAATCCCCAGTACCACCCACACACACACATACACAAATTCAATGAAATTACTTTATAGAAAGGTATCTAGCATTGTCTCGAAATAATATTTTCTTTCACTGAAGAATAAGTTTTTGAGCCCCCAACCTTATATGTGTATTATTTATAATATAATCAACTCTTAATTAATTGGAGCAAAGGAATATTCTTTAGAGGACATGAGAGACAATTTGAATTTGAATAACCTTTCTGAACAACTTTAACATTTGTTGAAAAATCAACAATTTCACTTCCAGGGATTAAAAAAAATTGTTTCTAAGCAAATAAGCTGAGATAAAAATAAAGATTTAGCTACAAAAATGTTCACTGCATTCTTTTTTTTAAAGTGTAATATCCTAAATTAGGGACTTGGACAATTATCATAAAATTATAAAATCAAATACTATGATAGCCTTAAAATCACCTTGTAGCAGAACAAAATAGGAAAATGTTTATAATATATAAATAAGAAAGTAGGAAGATATTTGCACGTAAAAAGAAAAATACATATTACAAAATATGCTCCCAATTTTATGAAAAGGAATATTTTTATATCTGGACAGTTTACTGTCTGAGCTGAATTTGATGAGAGTACACATGACAAAAAGCTGTATTTTCTTCTAACTACTTCCTTTAATCACATCAAGTTTCTGTTCCATGCCTCTTGACATTTTGAATAAATCTCTCAGCTTTCTGTACATTTTCAGTTACTTTTTAAAAATATGGGGCCAAATCAACCCCGTGGTTTAACTCTCAGTGAGAACTTCTCCCTGCCTCCCTCTTAGATATTCCCGTATGCATATAAACATGAACCTGAGATGGGAGGGGGACTAGGGGTAGCACTTTTCTCCTACTCCTCCTCAGGTTGTGTTAAACCACTCAAATTTGGGGCATTATCTGTTTTAGCAAATGGAATCATCTTAACTCACACAAAACAGAAATCATTCAGGAAAAAAAAATCAATAATTACTACATAGTAATCTTTCAGACATAAAGTAATTTAGAAAATTAAATAGCAAGTGCAATTAAAACATATTTTTCAAGGAATGCAGTTATCATCCTGCATAAGCTCTAGTTATCAAAATGGGACATGGGACAATTTTTAGTGATATAAAATGGCATCACCATCTTAGCATCTGATACCAGCAGCCCAACCACCAGAAGCAAAAAAGAAAAGAAAACCCACAGAATATTATATCTTGAATGAATAAAAGTCATTTTTTATCTAAAAAGTCAATTACTCAAAAATTCTCTGTGGTTCAAACAAAATATTTAAGGAGTTTTAAAAATTATTTAAGCCTACTACTCTAAAAGTAGCATTCTTATGACTATTATTTATATACTTTTAAATATGTAGATTTTAATAATACTTACAATTATATAAACACTCTTTCCTGTTCCTGTTGGTCCTACAAATATTGAAGGCTTTTGATGAGTGGTCAACAAATCCATTAATGCAGAGTATCGAATAGTGTCCACAGTTGGTACAATGATTTCATTAAACATCACATCTTTAGGAATTGGAGGAGCATCTTCTAATTTCTTTACCCATGGCTCCCATCTCCCTATTCCCTGTTCACAATAAACAACTGAATAGTAAAAATTATATTACAAAATACTTTTTAAAACTCTGTACTTCCATGACAAACAAATCCTATTATTCAAATACTCATTTTATCCTTTAAAACACTTAACATTCATTTTACAGTTAAGTTGTATATATACATTAAGGAGAAAAAAAAAGAAGTGGCAATGCTGTGATATTTTTGATGCCTTAAAATCACTGCTTAAGCTAACCCAATGATCAATTATTATGGACAAACATCAGATTCTTTAATGGCATTGAGAAAATTCAACTAATCAATGCATTAAAAAGTATTTTATTCAATGTTAACAATTAAATAATTTTTTTCTCCCTAGAAGATAAACTATATAATGCTTGTTTTTTAATAATGATAAAACATCAGCTTCACATTTCAGGCAAGATTTATTGTTATAAAAATTACAATTATAAAATAATATACTCAACATAATAACTTGGTTGTTTGTAAGTGTGCAGTTCAGTATTATTAACTATATTCATATTCTAGTGTACCAGTTCTATAGAATGTTAGATTTGTGATTATTATGAATTAACATGCTGTATCTTTGTATCCAATTAGATTGTGAACTAAAGTGTTAACTTTCTATGACAGTATTTATAATGAAAAGTTTTGAGCTGGGTGCGGTGGTGCTTGCCTATAATCCCAGCAGTTCAGGAGGCTGAGGCAAGAGGACTGTGAGTTCAAAGCTAGCCTCAGGAATGGCAAGGTGCAAGCAACTCAGTGAGACCCTAAATAAATAAAATACAAATAGGGTTGGGGATGTGGCTCAGTAATCAAGTGCTCCTGAGTTCAGTCCCTGGTACTCAAAAAAAAAAAAAAGTTTCAAAAATGTTATTTTTCCATCTAGAAAAATACTACTGCCCCCTCCATTATTTTTTCTTTTTGGTGGTACTGGGGATGGAACCTAGGACCTTGCACATGCTAGGTAAGCACCCTACCACTGAGCTACATCTCTTTCTACATTCTTTTTTTTTTTTTTTTTTTTTTTGGAGGGTATTCAGGATTGAACCCATAGGAACTTAATCACTGAGCCACATGCCCAGCCCTTTTTATTTTACGATGCGGTCTTACTAAGTTGCTTAGGGCCTCACTGAGTTGCTAAGACTGGCTTTGAACTTGAGATCCTTCTGTCTAAGCATCCCAAGTTGCTGGGATCACAGGCATGTGCTACTGTGCTGGGCCCTTTTTCCATTCTTAATATGAAATAAAATCTCAATTTCTAGTCATTAAAAGCACATAAGAATTCAGACCATCCTTTCTCTACATCATCAAATATCCTACAACAAGACTTCCTTAATGGGCCTGCTAGTCCCACACGTGCCCCCACCACTGGGATTTCACATATGGCATTCCTCTAGCCTAGAATGTGACATGTCTCTCTTCCAAAGAGTTATGAACTACTGAGGGCAGAATTGTGCATTATTTTCTGGCAAAAAGCTGTGTATCAAGGCACCAAATTCATATCAGTCTGAAAAGTGTATTGCAATTGCTTCTAGAATTGATAAATAATGCCTTTCCCATATTTTAGATAACCTTTTCAAACATGTGTGTTTTGACACCAAATGGTAAAGGAAGACTTAAGAATTAGAAAACTCAGATTATATAGTCAATTAGCAATTATGTGATCCTGGAACAATGACTTAAGATCTCTGAACCTCAGTTCCCTCATTGGTAGAACTTTCAAAATAATCCCATTCTTCCTATTTTACCCTGGTGCTAGAAAGCAATATAGAAAAAAAATGGGGAAAGCATAAAAAACTGTCAAGTACCCTGAAAATGGACATTATTAGTAACTTGAAATAAATTCAGTAAAAAAGATAGTATCTGTGCTGAACAGGGTGAAGAATTACTTCTGAGGTGAGCAGGGCAACACATTTCAAAAGCCATAAAATTCAAATGCCTTTTCTAGAATTTCATCTTAAGGAAATAATCAGGTGTAAATCATGACTTTATCAAAAAATGTTCAAAAAAGCAGTACTTATAAAGACACTAAAAACAAGAAAAACAGCCCAATGGCCAAAGAAATGGAATAGATGGTGGTCCATTCATTTGTGGACTGCAGGGAGGTTTTAGAAAGCAAGTTCACTGGAGAAATGTTATTGAGAGGGCAAGGTGTTTTCCTTATTAAATAGAAAAGAATACTGTGTGATTTCAATTTTACTTAAATGTGTATATATTTAATATATACATTTTAAATACTAAACTTTGTCCTCAGCACAGTATTAGTGGGAGTTTTGCTACCCAAGTTTTATTGCGTAGTTCATTTGGGTAGTGTTAAATTTACATTTAACCAGCTACATTCTTACAGGGCTTAGTGCCTGTAATATTCTAACACACATGAATCTCTAAGAGGTGTCCTTGAATAGTAAGTGCCTAGTGCAGGGTTAGATAATCATAATGCATATTTCTATTTAACGAGTACCACTGACCCATCAGGTGTTATTATTATCACCTTTAATCATTGGGAATAACTACATTCAAGAAAATTAACTATCCCAAGGCTATACAGAAAGAAAGTGACTTTACTAGGACTCAAACCTAGATATGCTTGACTTCAGAGCCAGCATAGCTTCCTCTTCTCCACACTGTTAAAGTAAACAGAGAGGAAGAAATGGCCTAGAGTCATTATACACCGTGTCTCAAAGGAGACATGGCCAGATTGGCAATTGCAAATCTTGCTTCAAAACTCTTACCTCAGTGATAAATCGGTAATCATAAATTGTTTCTTTTTCAGGAAATGGGACAGTTAGTGCCTTGGAGGAAGTTTGTTCAGTACCACTCAGTAATTTAAACTTAGTTTGAGTTAGCTCTGAAATTGGACCTCGCATTAGTTCTCGAAGAATATTATCAAATTTCAACCGATCATTATCCGAACAAGAAGCACCAACAGACCAGATCAAAGAAAACAGAAAAATTCCCTGCATTGGAAAGAAAGAAGACAAAGTGCAATTAAAGAGTAACTTCAATCTATCCTTGTAGTCGGGTTAATATCTCTGAGAGGAGATCCATGAGGTGATTAAAAATAGCAGGTCGTCTAAGGATGTTGTAGTAAGTGGGCTTTTTCATACTGCATGTCTTTTAATTCTTATACATAATACAAAGTACAAATTTTAGCCACAATGAAACCTGCTCACCTGCCCCTGGTGTATGCACAGATTGTTTCTCTTGGAAAACTATCCTTCGATTAAAATTTATTTCAAACATATAAGCTATCATGAGTCTTGTTATTTAGGAAGTTTGGAGAAAGCTGAAGATATTTTTCTATTGCCAGATCTTACCTCAAGCAAAGAGTAAGTTTCTCTATCATTTCTACTTTTTACTTTGGCTTCATCAGCAAAATCACCCATGAAACAGTCTATTAGATTCATTAAGGATCTGACCAAGTTTGCATCTGAAGTAGGAGATAATTCCTGAAAAGTCAGAAAAAGGAGTCTTTCAAACAATTAAAACCAGATAAAATAGCATTGGCTGATTTTTATTGAATTCATTTAATTCTAACAGCCATAGTACTATTATAACCTTTGTCTTATGATTGGAAATTGAGGCACACACTAATTCGTGCATACAGGAGAGTGTGGCAGCAGAAAATCTCACCTTTAGGTAGTTAGTGCTTTTTAACCTCTCTTACATCAGTTCTCATATTTAAAGAAATGTACTGGTACCTGTTTAATTAATTTAAATCAAAGACAGATTTTATGCTTTATTTTTTTTTAAGTCAGATGCTAAAAAGTGTCTTTCAGAGAAGGCAATTAATTTCTATATCTGCAATGTTAAATAAATAAAACCCACTTTGGAATATATTTATAAGCCACAACAGTAGTTAAGTAAACCCAACCATATGAAATACATTTTCAAATCTCAGAATCTACAAAAACTCTGCTGGAGTGCCATAAATGCCATGCACATTACTTTTTGGTACCTCGCCAGGACAATTTATAGTAATTGCAATAACATGCACAGCTCCTAGAACCATTCGGTGTACAGCAAGTTCTCAATAAATATTTGTTGGCTTCCCTCCCAATTCTCTTCTGGCCTTTAGAGTTGCATTACTTCATGGTTAACATAAAAAAATTCTCTGAAATTGACTCTTTGAAGATTAGAAGCTGTTGGCTTCCTATTCGGCAGAGGTGGTGGCTGAGTCTCTGGCTAAAGATGGGACTGTTAACTAATGCAACAATAAAATTATAATCATATATTACTACATATTACTACCAAGTAAATAATGGGCATCATAATTCCAGTTTCACTTATTTGTAATATCTGAATACTCTGGCAGCATTAGGGGAAAAAAGTCCTATTACTTGTTTTATTATGACCCTCAATGCAAACATGGTTAGATGTTTTATAACATAATTACATCATATCTCCAATATTTTGTATATAGCCAAACTTCTGGCCCAAAGCAGGCTACACCCATTTTGTAGCCACATTTATCCTCATGGACTTTTACCAAGTGTCCTCCATGTTCTCAATCACCAAACCAAAAGACAAGAGTCCCTTTCCTACCTAGTAGTATCTCACAGGCTTCCTAGTAGTATCTCACAGGACTGACTACCTCCTTCCTAAATTGTTCTTCTCTCTTCCCTCTCTTTGTCTAAGTCACTTGTGCACCTCAGATTCTATCTTTTGCTTTCTTCTATTTTCCCCCTAGATTTTCCCTTTAGGTAAAATGGCTTTAAACTCCCGTCTACAAATCTGTACATTGAGCCCAACTTCTGCCTGCTGAGGTTTTTTTATTATCTCTCCCAATGGCAGAAGAAACATCAGCCTGATTTTCTCTTAAAATTGGGAGCCATCTCACCACAAAGCCATGAAAATATAATTTCGGCTTTACTACAAATGACTGCAAATTCTGAACTTGCTTGGAATGCCTGCCCGTGCCTTGAACTCACTCATCCCTGGCTTTCCCTGACAGATAGCAGCCTTCTCTAAAACTTTAGTGACACCTCATAAATCTTGGCCTTCCCTGGCCAGATAATGACCCTCTCTGAGGCTCTAATGACCTTCATAAATTCCAATGTCGGGGCTGGCAAAATGTAAACTAGCCTTTGTGTTATGCTCATCAGAGTTTTGTTATCTGTAACCCACCTTGTGTAACTTTCTGGGCTATAAAGTTGGGCTGCAAGAAAGCTGCAGTGCTGTCTTGTTCCCTCAGTTTTTGGTGGGAGAGGCAACCCGGCCGGTCGAAATAATAAGCTTGCTTTAATTTGATTTTAATTGGTGTCAATGGTCTTTTCTTTCATCCTGGTCTAACAAGCCCTATTTTCCTATATTTGTTACAGAGCCAAAGTTGTTCTAAAAGACCTTTGATTAATAACTCCCATGATCAATAACTCTCAAAGCAGAAAGTAAGCATAATTTATAATTTCCAACTGGAGAGAGTTTGGGAGCCTAGATGGTGCTACAACCCTTAGGCAGCTGATTCCCTTCCTCTTTGTCCCTGTTTTCCCATCTGCTCTTTCTCCCTTCCCACCCTGCCCGTTAGGGTATACTGAAGGAAAGAAAAATGGATTCACCCACTTTAGGACCTCTTTACAATCCTTCCACCAGGAACTGGCTTATTTTGGGAAGTTTTGAAAATAAAGAAGTTTATAAAAGTGAAAATTATACAACATCCCATCAGAAATGAGAGGACATTTTGGACTCTTTTTATCCAGACAGGTTTATGTGAACCTTTGAGGTTGTTTTTGTTTTTTTAAAAAGAGAAAAGACAAGCATCAATTATACAGTCTTGAATCTAAGATGGTTTCAAAGAATAGTTATTAGTTAAAGTTTTTTTTTTTTATTTTGATCAGAAAAATGGTTCAGTCAAACCAGTTAAGATATATTTTTATCAACTAGTTAATAACCCATTAAAATTGAAATATTAGAGTGGTTTTTACATTAAAAAATTGAGTATAATTTTAGTCATGTTTTTGGCTCCTTTGCACATCAACTACATAATTATGGCATATGTAGAAAATAATAATTCATTAACTCCTGAAAATTATTTTGTAAAATAATGATCATACTTGAAATAAATGTTTGTTTAACATGTCCTGCTCTTGCTAGGTCATAAGCTCCATAAGGGCATTTTGTCTTCTTAATCATTGTATGTAACATAGTATTTGTCACTTGATTATTTTCTCAGTAAATATAATTGTATTACCAAGATTTTTTTAAAAATTGAAATATTTAACTAACACAAATTTTCTATTTACTTTTTAATTTTAAAATTCCCATTTCTCTTACCTTTGTATGCTTTCTAATAAATTCAACAGAAATAGGGACCATTCTGTCAAATAAGCCTGTTATAAATTCCTTCTCAATAGGACTGACTGTCTCAGGTAAAAGATTCAGCCAAGACAACATCAATGGTCTCCAACCTAGTATGTGAGGCTCCATGTAAATCATACCACATCTGGAAACCTGGAAAAATAAATTGTTTACCATCAAGGTAATGCTTACTAAGGAAATATCATTACCATGTACAGGTATGCTGTGGTATGACAGAAGCCATTTAGTTGAGAGGCAAAGTGGTTGAAGACAAAGAACTTTAAGATAAGCTAGCAGATTAGGAGATGACACACACAAAATCTTCAGGGGAGGCTGATTTAGGGGCAGTTGACATAGGAGACAGGTAATCACAAACAGGTAAGCACTTTCTCACACGTGCAGGTTTTCTTGGCTCATTGTTTCCTCAGGTTGTTCTTATCACTCATTATGTTGCCCACAAGCAATTCCTGACATATTATACAATGGACCAGCTAAAGGGGTAGCTGCTCTTGCTGATCACCAAACTCATGGCAATCAAAGAAAACATACTTCACCTGATTACTGTGTAAGACAAAGGTCAGGTGAGTTTAACCAGGGATCCCAGCATGAAATCTGGTCTTCAGGCATGGCTTCAATAGGTTGTTCATCTGTTTCTTTAACATTCAGAAACTCTTGGGCGGAATAGGGGCTTATTTTTATTTTTTATAATTTCATGATCTTAATTTTCATGTATAATTTACCAAATGATTTCCAACAAAAGAGGAAAACATCTTAACCATTACATTTGTCAAGGTATGTCAACAAATATGACTATTTTTTTGAGTATCAGAGATCAAAGCCAGGTAAGGTAGCACATGCCTACAATCGCAGCTACTCGGGGGACTGATGTATGAGGATTCCAAGTTCAAAGTCAGACTGGGCAACTTAGAAAGACTCTGTCTCAAAATAAAATTTTAAAAAGGGCTGGGATGTAGCTCTCCATGGTAGAATACTTGCCTAGCATATGTGAGGCCTTGGGACAACCCCAGGACTGAGGGAAAAAAAGAATTACAGATCACTCTTAGAATAAATTCTAATACCTTTCATTTAAAGTCAAAGCTACTACATAAACAAAACATAACATTTTGCAACTTCTAAGCAGATTTGAAAATTGAGAACTTACAGTGGCAGGAGAAGCAACTTCTAAATCCATGGGTTCAAAAATAAGATTCATTTGTGGTGACATTTGAATAATCTCCCCACTCATCAGACATAACTTTTTGTTGTCATCCAGCACAGTGTTCATATTCTCAATCCATACTGCATCTACTGGTCCATCAAAAATTAACCATTTTCTATCTGGAGTCTATTGAATGTACATAAGGAATAAAAGGCAAAAATTTAATAAAGGAATAATTCAATAATGCTACTTCAAATTTTAAAAATAAAACTCAAAGAATTAATTTTACCATGAAAATATAAAGGTGCCCTTTGAAAAGTGCACAACGTGTGTGTGTGTATTCTATACATACATAAATGAAGAAGCCTATATATGTTATGAACAACATAGGAATATAACATTTTTTCATAAGATTCAATCTCTTCAATGTTTCTGAACTCAAACACATATATACACATATAAAATATATAAACACATATATGTATATATGCTTTAGAAAATATTAGAAGAAAAAATGTACTTGCCAGGGAAAACAGAATTTTCATTCAGATATGTCAGTTCTTAGAAACTTACAGATTGCTTTTGCTTTTAGCATAAATTCTACTAACATAACTTTATATAGACTAATTACTTTTGTTGCTAAGCCAAACTTTTTTCTCTCTCTCTTGAATGAATTCAGACATATACACATATATCCAAAAGCCTCTTGAGGTAAACTTTCTCATATAGGATAAGGTATTAAAATCAATATAACATTTCAAAGTCCAACAGTCATTTAATAAATATAAAAATATTGATAAATTTTCCAGAATATAATAAATGCTCAACAAATATGAAAGAGTATCCAGGCATTAGCTAGAGAGTGCAAAGACAGATTCTCCTTCCCAGATTCTATAATGCTGCCTCTTGGTGTATGCACATGAAGTCTTGGTTTGCCTTCAGCAAATGCTGAGTTCAAGTTGAAGTGATGAAGGATTTGAGTCTATCCTGACACATTCTCAGTCCCTGTGGCTAACTCATTAATCTAATGGATTAATGGACAATGGATGTTTCTCAGGCTCAAACTCAAATACCCATACTCAAAGGCTAGTTCTGGCCGTGTCCCAGGATGGAAGCAAAAGTCATACCTCAGTAACGACCTTGAATTAAAATTTCTCTTGAGCTGTGGGTTTCCCATGCCTGTTAACTCTCACTTGGGAAACTTCCCCTTGAGCTTCACACCATCTGAAAGACTTTGCTTTTCATTTGATTCTTCTTCTTAGAAGCTGTGTAACTTTGGGTAAACTACTTAAGCTTGCTGAAACTCAATATATATGGGACATAGCTTCCTGAAAAATGCAATGTAACTGAATCGAGATTGCTCATGACTATTTCTGTGCAAAGAATGTAATTGCATACATTACTTAGAGACTCCACATGCTATTCTGGGCCAGAGTGTGTTCCCCATGGCAAGAGAGGACCTACAAAGTGACATCAATGGTCTTAGACCACTGCCTGCTGCACCTGGTGCTTCATGATTACTTTTATCTTTGAAATTACTAGGAAAGCTTAATACTGAGCAGGATCTCTGCCTCAGGACAGTCAATCCTTATGCTACTCAAGGTCCAAGGTCTTTCTGCCAAAAGAGCAGAGCTGAGATTTCTGTTATTACACCGATTTGTGAGGCATGCATAGTTCACCAGATCCTTGTATGGTAAAAAGCACCAAATTTAGCACATATGATAGTCAGAGTAAAGAAAACAATGACTTGGTAAATAAATAGATGTCCCTTGTCTAGATTCCTTTTTCTTTAAACCACCAGCCTTAGCAAGCTGTTGCTCATATAATTACACTCTATAGATAACCTGCTAAAATCTGGCAACCAAGTTAACACTTACTGGTCTGTGGACTCTTCTAGATGGATTATCTAACTTGTGAAAGAGAATTACAAATACCTTGACTCTGTGTTTTTCTCCTGCCTTCTCTAACATCTCAGGACAAAGGCACTGGCATTTTTTTGCAGATGCTGACATTGTACTTCACAGAAACACTGAGACCATATAGTAATGTATCTTAAATAAATATCTAAGTATCTTAAGCTAGAAATAAAACTGTCTGAAATAACTGGAAAAAAATCAGAAATTAGTCAGAAGAAGATATTATGGCCTTTAAAAAATACATATACAAAAGTGTTAGTACTTACAGGTGAAGCAGCAAATGCTCTGAAACTGACAGCGAGGATTCCATCAGACCACTCATGGGACACTAAATCAAACTGTCCATACAGCTGACCCATGGTGACAGATTTAGGATTTAAAACAGTAATTTGAACCTTGTTTTCTTCCATTAGCCCCTTAATACAAAAAATCAATATTTATTTATTTTGAAGAATACTGTCTTATTCATAGAAAAATTCTAAGAAATCGACAAATAAACTTATCCGAGATGAGGAGTGAATTTAACAAGGTTTTAGTAAACAAGGTCAAGGTATAAAAATCAATTATACTATCTTTATAATGGCAATGAATTATTGAAATATAAAAATTTTAAGTCCCATTTGTAATAGTATTTAAAAGTTCAAAAATACATAGAAGGAAATTAGTAAATGTTGTACAAGATCTAAAACTACGAAACAGGAGTTAGTTGGTAAGTTTTTTTGTAAAGAGTTACATAATAAATATTACAGGCTTTCCAGGTTTCATATTTTCTTTTTCTTTTGTGTGTGTGTGTGTGTCTTAATAGATTAAAAAAAAAAACATTAACACCACTCCAAGTTTACTGACATTACAAAAATAAGCTTAGGGCAGAATTTAGCCCCTGGATTGTAACTTGCTGACTCTTACTACAAAGAGAAACTCTCTTGTTCTCTGAGAGAAAATAAAAAGATGTAAAGATACAGAAATATGTACTTCTTGTGGTGTGTAAAACTTTCTCTTATTATTAACATCTTACATTGGTGTGGTACAGTGTTAAAATTCATGAATTTATACTTACATATTATTATTTTTATTAATCCCATTTTTAAAATTTTTTGTTTTAATTACTTATACACAACAGTAGTATTCTATGCATTATTAACTAATGTCTTTAATTTTAAGATTTATTCTTTGTGTTGTATAATTCTATGGGTTTTAATATAACCATAATGTCTTTTAGCCACCATTATAGTATTATATAGAATAATTTCACTATCCTAAAATTCCCTGAGCTCCACTTATTTACAATAATTTTTTATATATGAAACAACATGGCAAGTTCAGTTTTACCCAATATAGCCAGAAGTTGGGACACAAACTACCAAATTTTGTGGAAACTACCAAGAGGATGCAGACCTACTAATCTTAAATGAGAAAACAAGCTCAAGTTCTTTGCTTTTTCCTCTGTGCCCAGGAAGTGTTTAACAATGTAACTTCCTAAATTCAGAACTATTTGAAAGTTCTATAATTTCTCATTTTAATTTAACATGTATTAACTATACAAATCAATGGGTTTCACTATGTCATTTCCATACACAAGTATATTGTGCTTTGGTCATGTCCACCCTTCTTTATACCTTTTTTAATAGCACTATCTATAGTAGCCAAAATATGGAGTCAGCCTATATGCTCATCAATAGATCAATGGTTAAAGAAAATATGATATACATATGCTTAATGTGGTATTAGCTGTGAAGAAGTAAATTATGTCATTTGCAGGAAAATGGATGGAAATGGACGATATCATGTTAAGCAAAATAAGCCAGACACAGAAAGACAAGTGTGCCATGTTTTCTTTCATATGTGGAAACAAACAAAAGACCTGAATGTAAAAGAGAGATATTATTAGGGAAGGGAACTGGAGGAGAGGGGAAAGAGGGGGCTAAAAAGGTTAGAAGAAAAGGTGGATATGATCAAAGCCATTGTATATGCATGTATGAAAATGTCACAATGAAATCCATTAAGTTGTACATTAATATACATTATTCATTACAATAATAAAAATCTGAAAAATAGGAATTTTGTATGCACAAGTGTATATGTCATATATATACACACATATATACTCCCTTTGTTAAATTAATTTCACCAGCAGCCCTATCAGAAGTTTTCATTACAAATCTAACTTTCTAGAAAATAAAAATTCTCTTAAAACAATTAAAGGAAAACCTTTATATTTTTCTGTTTTTTAGGCTCTTTTCTACAATTAACATGTATTATCTTACAATTAAAAAATAAACAAAAGTTTAAAAGGTAATTTTGTGGGGCTGGGGCTGGGCCTCAGAGGTAGTGCACTTGCCTGGCATGGGTGAGGCACTGGGTTCGATTCTCAGCACCAAATATTAATAAATAAAATAAAGGTCTATCAACAACCAAAAAAATAAAATAAAAAGCAAATTTGTGGCATACTCTTTATAGGATGAACTTCCTACTTGCTTCACTTTACTTTTCTAATTTTATTTTCTCTTTGACTCATTTTCCTCATGATTTTAAGCTGTATGTGGAGAGTGTCTTTTAAAATGATTTAAGCTTATTATAAGTAAATTAATGCATTAATAACACATACCTTCTCACATATGTCATTCAGTGCCCCAGCTAAGACACGGTATGCACTAGTTTTTCCTCCAAATGGTTCTCCAACAATCATAAAACCATGTCGTACAATCATCATTTCATATATTTGCAGAATCTTCTCAGAAAAGAAGTCAGTCATTTGTAAATTCATGGAGGCACAATTATCTTGAATAGCTGCCAGCAAATCATTATAATCTGGTTTTGGTAATTTCACCCCAGGAAACAAATCTGAAGTAATTCCCTGGTGACAGATGATTTGGAAAATTTATATTTTAGACATTTATATTAAATATACATAAGTAAATCATGTATATTAGTTAAAATATGAATATAATACATATTTAGTTTAGTGGAAAAAGATCTTTTAAGTAAAAATAGTTCAAAGTTGCGTGTTTTCTTCTAAAAATTTTATATCTTTAGGTTTTATATATTTTTTAGTTGTTGATGGACCTTTTTTTATTCATTTATTTATATGTGGTGCTGAGAATTGAACCCAGTGCCTAACACATGTGAAACAAGCACCCTATTACTGAGCCACAACCCCAGCCCAAGGTTTATATTTAGTTTTACAATGTTTTAAAGTAGAAAGTTGAAGGACTCATACTATGTGATTTTGAAGTTTATTATGAAGACTGCCATATTGGTAAAAAGTAATAAATATACCAATAGAACAGAAAAAGAAGTCCAGAAATAGATTCACACATACATAAACAACTGATTCTCAACAAAGATACAAAGGCAATTCATTAGAGAAGAATCTTTTCAACAAAGGGTATGAGAACAACTAGTTATGTCAAAAAAATTAACTTTAATCCATATCTCATACATATATAAAATTAGTTCAGAAGTATTTTACAGAATGCATTGTGTAGGCATCACTTATTCTCTTGAAGTTGTAGATTGAGAAGTGTCCTCCCCAAATTTCAGGTTCACTGAGAACCTCAAAATGTGACCTTATGTGAAAATAGGGTCTTGCAGACAAAAATAGTTAGGATTATATCATACTGGCTTAGGGAATCCCCTAAATCCAGTGAGTGGCATCTACATGAGAGAAAGGAGAGAGGTTCAGATGTGGGGAAGAAAGTCATGTAAATATAGAGGTAGAGCCTAGAGGGAAGCAGTCACAAGCCAGGAAACATGAAGGGTTACAGGGGGCTGCCAGAGGCAAGGAAGAGCTCTTCTCTGAGCCTTCAACAGGAGCATGGCCTCCCAACACCTTGATTTCAGATCTAGCCTTCGAATCTTCAAGAGAATAAGTGATGCCTTATGCTTCAAGTTTGTGTTTGGTTGTTTGTCATGGAAACCCTGGGAAATGAATACAATCACATAATGTATGCTTAGAAAGAATTACAGTTTTATGTTGTATATATTCATAGATAGTTTTAATTACAAGGTCTAAGAAACTTATTTTTTATAAACTGGTAAGGTTATTTTATCACAACTCATGTGAGAAATATGACTATTCTTTTTACTTTGAAGGTAAAATTGAAATTTCAGTGGTGTTTAATGCGAAAGCATATACACTATGCTATTTATGAGATACCAGTTTAATTGCCCCTACATTTATTTAGATACTATTATGAAAAAAAATTCATCCCAGTTCATCAGAGCAATAAATTTCCTTGGGGGAAAAATGACAACACAGCAAAGTGTTAAGAGTGCACTGCAGCCTGACTGTGGTTAGAATCCCTGTTCCTCAAGTACTTGCCATAAATACAAGTTACTTATCATCACTGTGCCTCAGTTACATCACCTATACAACAGGGCTCATGATAGCACTTGCCCTCTTGAGTCACTGTAGCATTAAAATAATTACACTTTGTAAAGCACTTAAAATAGTACCTGGTTCAGGCTGGGACTATACTCAGTGGTAGAGTACATACGAGCATGTGGGAGGCCTAGGCTTTATTCTCAGCATCACACGCACATATATACACAAATAGTACCTGCTCTATATTAGGGCCATAGTGTTTGCTAAATAAAAAGATAGAAATCTTTTCACATTGTTCAGCTGGTTATACATCACCTGAAAAAAGCAGAATCTTTTTGGTATTCAGTACCTTCCAACCCAAACTCCTCATGTTCCTGCCAGTTATAGAATTGGGAATGTATGGAGGTGTCCTTCTGCTTGTCACTATGAGATAAGTCTATAGAGATCTGAGGGGTAATGTCTTGCAGTGCTTGGGACAGTAGTGCACAACAAGAAATTGTCCCCGTTGGAAATGTCAAGTGTGTTCCATTTGAGAAACGTGCTTAATACATGTTTCCCGAACGAATGAACAATAGCATAAGAATACACTTAGTGAGGTGTTGTTTCCACATTCTGAAAATAAATATATCTTTGTTCTTGGAAAATCTGTACAATGCACCAGTACCAAGGAAACTGAGGAAGAACTTAAGGAAGGAAATTTGAAATATTTTCTTATTGATTTGTTTCATAAAATATTTGTACCACCAACTCTAAATACTAAGGAAAGCTCCTCTCAGAAAATTTTGAAACATAATGCCATGCATAGCTAATGACACTGGGCCCCACGAGTGGCAGCATCTCTTCTCCCCTTCTCCATGAAAGCCATAGTATCTTCAGTCTTTACATGCTGAAAGCTAAATGTCTGTCCTGCAAGTAGTGCAAGACAGGACATCTAACTTATAAGCAGCCCACTGCTCCCTTGATTATTCTACCAGAAATGGGGAAGAGAAAAAGGATGACACCAAACAATATTAGGGAAATATAACCTTATCTTTAATCATCTAATACTTCCTCCTCTCAGTTGCTCATCATTTGATCTTAAAATATAGGATGATTATCAAACTTGGTTCTTATTTAAAATAATCTGGAAAAAAATTCATAAAAGTCATCTCATTCTTTTAAAAAATTAAGCTTATTTGTTTTATTTCTTCAGTCACTGAATGAATATTTACTGAGTGTCTATTCTGTGCTTAGAATTCAGTGATGTATTAGGCAAATTACTCTTCTTCACAGAGTCTGAGCCTACATTCTTGTGGAATTTATAAGGAAACATTTTTAAAATTTTGCTTGCTCATTATATTCTGTTGTGGAAAAAAAGTACTATTTAAAAAAAAATATCAAGTTGCTGAAAGTTGTCCAAAGCAACAAAGCTAGTGAAAATATCTCAAGTAAAATAAGGAATGATCTACATTTCTCTATAACATGTCATTGTATTTTATAGTGGAATTTTCTTCCAAGGACTTTACAAATTTAGACTTTTGATAAATAGTACATTATTATAAGAGTTTTGACACATAGGAATAATAATTGTTCTTACCTCAAAGAGTGGTAAATCATGGGACAAAAATTTGGGCAGATTTACATCAATAATAGATCTAAGCAGCAAAATTTCTTCATTTTCATTTGGATATTTCAGCTAAAAGAAAAGATATTTATGAAGATATCTGCATCTGCTAAATACACCCTTTTGGTGTTCATACACATGCAAATACACAGGCCCTATGTACAATTTAAGCAAATGCAAAAAGGTTACTTTCATTTGTTTTGATATTGTTGGATTAATTATGTATGCCAACATTTCTGTTTGTTAAATGTTTTACTAGTGTATTTAAAAAACCTAGGTTTAACTAGATTTTCAGACATACTAGGTAAAAAGCCATTGGCCATGAATTCAATATAATTCTGCAGTCACCATTACCTATATATTAGGTAGAGCTCACTTTTAAGACAGGCAGTAGGTGAAAATCACTACAAGTGGGCATTTTGGAAAAAAAGTAATGTATTTAAATTTAAAACATATAAATACCCAATCATTTCTCGTATTTTGATGCCAGGATGTTTTTTCTGAATTTAGAGTTCTGCATCCTTTTAAAAAATGTTTTTTTAGTTATACATGACAATAGAATATATTTTGACATCATACATAACATGAAGTATAACTTTCCATTCTTATGTTTATACTATGATGTGGAGTTATACATTGTATATTAATATATGAACATAAGAAAGTTATTTCCAATTAATTCTATTTTTGTATTCCCATGTCCTCTTCCTTCCCCTCATTCCTTTCATCCAATCTGGTGAACCTCCACTCCTCCCTCCCTCCCACCTATTGTGAGTCAGCATCTGCATATAAGAGAACATTTGGCCTTTGGTTTTTTTGGAACTGTCTTATTTCACTTAGCATGATAGCCTTCAGTTCCATCCATTTACCAGCAAATGCTATATTTTCATTCTTCTTTAGGGCTGAGTAATATTACATTGTGGATGTGTATCACATTTTCTTTATCCATTCATCTATTGAAGGGCACTAGGTTGGTTCCGTAGCTTAGCTATTGTGAATAGAGCTGCTATGAATATTGATGTGGTCACATCACTATTGTATGTTGATTTTTAAGTCCTTTGGGTATATGCTGAGGAGTAGGATAACTGGGTCAAATGGTGGTTCCATTCCAAGTTTTCTAGGAATCTTCATACTGCTTTCCA
Organism: Marmota flaviventris; assembly: GCF_047511675.1. Classification (NCBI taxonomy): domain Eukaryota; kingdom Metazoa; phylum Chordata; class Mammalia; order Rodentia; family Sciuridae; genus Marmota; species Marmota flaviventris. Next base: position 39,168,943 of record NC_092508.1, on the reverse strand, counting down.
GAGTGGTTGCACCAATTTTGCAGTCCTACCAGCAATGTATAAGTACACCTTTTTCCCCACATTCTCACCAACATTTATTTTTATTGTATTCTTGTTAACTGCCATTCTGACTAGAGTGGCATGAAATCTTAGTGTTGTTTTAATTTGTATTTCTCTAATTGCTAGTGACGTTGAACATTTTTTCATATATTTGTGACCATTTGCATTTCTTCTTCTGTGAAGTGTCTTTTCAGTTCCTTTGCCCATTTAACGATTGGGTTATTCTTTTTTTTCCCTTTGTATTTTTTGAGTTCTTTATATATTATAGAGATTAATGTCCTATCTGAGGTCTGCACCCTTTTTTATTTATTGCAAAAAAATTGTATCAGTAGAGTATCATCTATTCCATTCAATTTTGTCATTCATTTTTTTGAAGGGGATAATGGTCTTCAAAGATACTTACTTGTATAACAATTTAAGTGTGTCATCCTTATAAATTTCCAAGCCCTTCAGTTTTACAATTTTTTCTCATCCACATCCAATTTAAAGTCAATCTTTTTTAGCATTTCACCTTTACTGAATCTTTCTTAAACAATAATCTCAGCTTTCATAGAAAGGAAACTTTTCTTCTTTTCATGTTTATATATATCATTGGTTTCTCCACCATGCAATTAAATGACATAATAATAGTAATATGTTCCAATTGGCTTTAAAGATACAAAGCCAACAAACCGACTCTGGGTAAGGAATGAGGTAAGCTTTTCTGACAGAAGTGGAAGTGGGAGGGCAGAGAAGTGCAATGCTGCTAGCTGTAGCTCACTGTGCCACATATGTCAGCCCATAGAGAACGTGGAGATGGCTGGGTAAGGTACTCAGTTGAGGGTGTTTAAGAAAATTTACATTTACTCCAAACCATCTACCCAAAGTTAACTAAGAATCTGACTGAACTCTGAACGTGTTACTCATGCCTATGATAGCACTCACATAATTAATAGAAATCTAACTCCAGAATTATTTATTCCCAACTCTGATACCATCTCACTCCAAAATTTCTCTGGCCATCATGCTTTTCTTTCTAGAACCCTCTCCTTTTTCTCTAAAATCTTTATACCAAATAAATGCCTTGTTCTTACTACAGTGGCTTCAATCTTACAAAGTCAAGGCTGTCTGGCTGTCAGGTTCAGCCACCTCTGAATCTCTAGAGCTCCTATTGCCAAAACAAATCCTGGCCATCGGGGTTTTGTCTTTGCTCAATCTAACCACAAATAAATTATGAAGTGTCAGAAGCCTGTTTTGTTATTTGAGAGACTATTATTTTGAAGCAAATGTTTATTTAACTTGTCTCTTTATATAATAGAAACAAACTTCAAAATATTCAAGCCAAAACATTCAACAATTCTAAATTAGCTTCTACAAAGAATGATAGGATTCATTTTCAGGATTCATTTGCAGCCTAACTCTAATAGCTCAATTCCACAGTCAAGATTTCAGTGATGATACACACTAACAATGCATTATCTCTCCTATTATCTGACCGGATTGTAATACTGACATGCCAGGTTAATACAAATTGTTGCTCCTAGGCACTTTTGTTTATTGCAAAAAAACAAAGACTTGAAGTTATGTTAGGCTAATGTGAAATGGAATATCACCACTATATATCAGCATTCTCAATAACATTATTATAGAAGATAAAATGCATGCCATTGCTCTTAATCACATAGGATAGATTTTATTTATTTATTTATTTATTTATTTTTTAATTTTTTTTATTGGTTGTTAAAAACATTATAAAGCTCTTGACATATCATATTTCATACATTGGATTCAAGTTGGTTATGAACTCTCAATTTTACCCCAAATACAGATTGCAGAATCACATCGGTTACACATCCACATTTTTACATAATGCCCTATTAGTAACTGTTGTATTCTGCTACCTTTCCTATCCTCTACCATCCCCCCTCCCTCCCCTCCCATCTTCTCTCTCTACCCCATCCACTGTAATTCATATCTCTCCTTGTTTATTTTCCCATTCCCCTCACAACCTCTTATATGTAATTTTGTATAACAATGAGGGTCTCCCTCCATTACCATGCAAATTCCCTTTTCTCTCCCTTTCCATCCCACCTCATCTATCTGTTTAATGTTAATCTTTTCTTCCTGCTCTTCCTCCCTGCTCTGTTCTTAGTTGCTCTCATTATATCAAAGAAGACATTTGGTATTTGTTTTTTAGGGATTGGCTAGCTTCACTAAGCATAATCTGCTCTAGTGCCATCCATTTCCCTGCAAATTCTATGATTTTGTCATTTTTTAGTGCTGCGTAATACTCCATGGTGTATAAATGCCACCTTTTTTTTATCCATTCATCTATTGAAGGGCATCTGGGTTGGTTCCACAGTCTAGCAATTGTGAATTGTGCTGCTATGAACATCGATGTAGCAGTATCCCTGTAGTACGCTCTTTTAAGGTCTTCAGGGAAAAGTCCAAGAAGGGCAATAGCTGGGTCAAATGGTGGTTCCATTCCCAGCTTTCCCAGGAATCTCCATACTGCTTTCCAGATTGGCCGCACCAGTTTGCAGTCCCACCAGCAATGTACAAGAGTACCCTTTTCCCCACATCCTCTCCAGCACTTGTAGTTGTTTGACTTCATAGTGGCTGCCAATCTTACTGGAGTGAGATGGTATCTTAGGGTGGTTTTGATTTGCATTTCTCTGACTGCTAGAGATGGTGAGCATTTTTTCATGTACTTGTTGATTGATTGTATGTCCTCCTCTGAGAAGTGTCTGTTCAGGTCTTTGGCCCATTTGTTGATTGGGTTATTTGTTTTCTTATTGTTTAATTTTTTGAGTTCTTTGTATACTCTGGATATTAGGGCTCTATCTGAAGTGTGAGGAGGAAAAATTTGTTCCCATGATGTAGGCTCCCTATTTACCTCTTTTATTGTTTCTCTTGCTGAGAGAAAACTTTTCAGTTTAAGTAAGTCCCATTTGTTGATTTTTGTTATCAACTAATCGGATACAAAGGCACATCAAAAAAATTGTGCACCATGATCAAGTAGGATTCATCCCTGGGATGCAAGGATGGTTCAATATACGGAAATCAATAAATGTTATTCACCACATCAATAGACTTAAAAATAAGAACCATATGATCATCTCAATAGACGCAGAAAAAGCATTTGACAAAGTACAGCATCCCTTTATGTTCAAAACATTAGAAAAACTAGGGATAACAGGAACTTACCTCGACATTGTAAAAGCTATCTATGCTAAGCCTCAGGCTAGCATCATTCTCAATGGAGAAAAATTGAAGGCATTCCCCCTAAAATCTGGAACAAGACAGGGATGCCCTCTATCACCACTTCTATTCAATATAGTTCTCGAAACACTGGCCAGAGCAATTAGACAGACGAAAGAAATTAAAGGCATAAAAATAGGAAAGGAAGAACTTAAATTATCACTATTTGCAGATGACATGATTCTATACCTAGAAGACCCAAAAGGGTCTACAAAAAAACTACTAGAACTAATAAATGAATTCAGCAAAGTGGCAGGATATAAAATCAACACGCATAAATCAAAGGCATTTCTGTATATCAGCGACAAAACTTCTGAAACGGAAATGAGGAAAAACACTCCATTCACAATAGCCTCAAAAAAAATAAAATACTTGGGAATCAACCTAACAAAAGAGGTGAAAGATTTATATAATGAAAACTACAAAACCCTAAAAAGAGAAGTAGAAGAAGATCTTAGAAGATGGAAAAATATACCCTGTTCATGGATAGGCAGAACTAACATCATCAAAATGGCGATATTACCAAAAGTTCTCTATAGGTTTAATGCAATGCCAATCAAAATCCCAACGGCATTTCTTGTAGAAATGGATAAAGCAATCATGAAATTCATATGGAAGAATAAAAGACCCAGAATAGCAAAAGCAATTCTAAGTAGGAAGTGCGAATCAGGCGGTATAGCGATACCAGACTTAAAACTATATTACAGAGCAATAGTAACAAAAACAGCATGGTACTGGTACCAAAACAGGAGGGTGGACCAATGGTACAGAATAGAGGACACAGAGACTAATCCACAAAGCTACAACTATCTTATATTTGATAAAGGAGCTAAAAGCATGCAATGGAGGGAGGATAGTATCTTCAACAAATGGTGCTGGGAAAACTGGAAATCCATATGCAACAAAATGAAACTGAATCCCCTCCTCTCGCCATGCACAAAAGTTAACTCAAAGTGGATCAAGGAGCTAGATATCAAATCAGAGACTCTGCGTCTGATAGAAGAAAAAGTTGGCTCCGATCTACATATTGTAGGGTCGGGCTCCAAATTCCTTAATAGGACACCCATAGCATAGGATAGATTTTAAAATCTGTATCTTTTTCAAATCATGAACAGGAAAATTCTGTAAACTCCAAGGTCACATTGCATATTTTGCTCCTAACTATAGCTCTATCTTGCCTTCCTAAAGAACTAATGTACATTTATATTTCACAATCCCACAAAATACTTCTAATCAAGTCTTAAAGTATTTGGGTTTTTCATATATATATACATGTGTATCTGTGTATATATATTTGTGTGTGTTATTTAGGCCATTTTTAAGTACAAACATTTTATTGCAAATTGATCACCACTAGTCCACAGTTGCTACAATTGGTAATTATATTAAGTGAAGGTGTTTAGGACCTTTTACATATATTTATTAATTATACATTATTTCCTTTAAAGGGGTATATGTTTTATAGACTGAAAGTCTTCAAAATATTTCTCAGCATCAAGCAATATTATTCCTTGTAGTACCCAGTTTCATATATCTAAAATTATGAAATAGAACTCAAATCCCTAAGAGTATACATTCTTAGATTTTAGAAATTATTATAAAATTATTATAAAAATTTATTTTTCATGTTTACAGAATAACAAATTATTTTAGTACAATAGTTAATTTTTCAGTTAACTCATGAAACCAATTTGTCATTGGAACTCTATGAAGACACACAAACCTCAGATTTACACATGGGAAATGTATGAGTCAGAAACACTCAAGTTTCTACCTTTAGATTCCCAGCAGCTGTCAGCACTGACTTCACAGCCCGCATTCCATAGTCATAGTGATGTTGAGATGACAACTGCTCTGAACATAAGCGATATGTAGCCACAATTTTTATTGACAGTGGCCGAGCAGTGACAAAGCCACAGGAATACAGGACTATTTCAGCAATCATGGCATAGTCAGGGACCATCATTGCTACTGTCCGGAAGAGAGCCTGTGGATGCATACAAAAGGTGCTTTGAAGCAAAAAGATCATTAAGATACTCTTTATTTTATACCTTATACAACTTTATAGTTTTTATGCAACAATTTAATGTTTATTCAACAATAAATAATACTTATTAAACAAGTATTAAATGACAATGCTCAAATCATACATTTTTAAAAATTGGCTTCCTAGTTTTGGCTATAATAATAAATATATCATTAACTATATAAATTTTTTTCTATCTTAAATGTTAAGTATCAATTATGTTATATTATTTGTGGGAAACAACATATCATAGGGAAAAGAAGATAAGATTTGGCCAGGATGTCCAAAAGCTGGGCTTCTCATCTGGTCTGGTGAGAAAGTGCCTACTGTTGGGAGATGGGGCTTCAAGCAAGGTTATCTAGGGACCTAATTAATTTTACAATCTGGGGCTAATCAAATAACCCCTAATAACAAGACTGTGTTAGATAAATGACATATTTTGGGAAATTCTGAACCTTTTTGTGTCTGTAGTAATGCTGTGCTTTCTGCAAACATAAGAATGGAAGAAAATTAGAGTTAAGTCATAGATGACTATTATAGGAGATAAATCAATTTTTCAAGTTATAAAGGTAATTTATTCCCATAGTGTTTTAAATATTGTGGGCAAATAAATGTCATGTATGGTAAATAAACAGAAAGCTCAATAGATATTTAAAGAATAAATATGAAAATTTAAGTTTCAGTAACCCATGTATTAAAATATGACTTTCTTGTACTAAACAGAAAAGAAAAATAATATTCTTGAGGGGATAAAAAGCACCTATAATGAATGGTAATAGTGAATGGCAATTGTATTCATATATTTTGTAAATATCTTATCTTCAGAAATTAATTGAATTACCAAAACACAAGGTAGATAAAAATAAATATGAACATCTTGCATAAGTGCTCTATTATGACACTTACACATCTGAGAACAAGTAAAAGATTTGTATCAAGCAAGCCCCTTTCAATAGATTTTTGTAAGCTGCTAGTCAGAGGCCTTAGTACTGACTTTATCAATAAGGTTAGCATTAGAGGATGGAAAAAAATTGTCAAAAATATAGTTTGAGCAAGTAACTTTAGAGAATCTTAAGTGTTCTAACTACTACATATATGACAGGAAAAAAAAAAAGAATGAAGGAGAATAATCCAGATGGCACCTCTTTAAAAGTGTAAATTCTTAACAACTACTTTTGAATAAAAGAGAATGAATTCACAAATCAGTCAGTCAGTCTTTGGCTATGTTATGGTGACACAGTCTTTCTACAATGGTACAAATGGCTATTCGAGTTTGGCATCAACACCCAGTACTGTGTTGTAAGTTTTCCTCTGACCATGCAAGGTATTTCTCCAATTCCTATTCATGTTCTCCTAGCACAGTAGCAATATGGTTGTAAAACACTATGAAACAGACACATTGGTACAAAAGAACTAAAAAAAAAAAGTGAGTAAAGATACTTTAAGAGCTTATCATGATGTTCCATTTATTAGGAGACCTCCACCAAATATTTAACATGGGTACTTACTTATCACAGAGAAAAGCATGCTGATCAAAACAGTTTTAGGCCTAATTCAGTTTGAGCAAGTCCTTAGAAAGAAATAGTTAGAAGTTATTGTGTAGTGGCACTCTCTCCTTCACCAATGCGTCTTAATTAAACTTCTCTAGAGATTCTCATCACAAGTGTTCTTATTAACAAAATATCAGTCAAGATGTCTGCAGAAGGACTCCAAAACAAGCTATATGACATACTGACCTAACATAATTTGGTTTTGGATGTGTCAGAAATAATTTGTTAGTGATAGCGGTAAATTTGAGGCAAATTTAGCACTTTGGAGGGAAAAAAACTAAATTGGATTCTAGCTTAGCTAATGGCATAACTTCTTGAGTAAAAAAAAGAAAGGAAAAAAGGAAGAGAAAGACATAGATACTGGTACCATTCTAGGACTTGAATAAATCCGAGCACATGTAACCAATGTGAGCATAGCCCTTCATGCTTATCTCAGTAGAAATTAGTGATATTTATGGAAGAAGGCTGTTACATAAAATACTACTTCCTGGAGTATGCTGTCAAAAGGCCTGTGAATTGGTGCGATAAAAAAAAAAAAAACTTCAAGCAACTGATGAAGGACAGAAGAGGCTGGACACCAGAGGAATTAGCAGGAAGCAGGTTTGTTGGCTGCAGCTAGTCTAAAGGGGATTTCTGCCTAAAACAAATTCTTTCTCTGAACACCAAGTCTAGCAATTCTTTAAACTTTATACCCTATGGTGGGAAGAGCTTAGAGGTTTATAACTTTTTTCAGAAGTTTACATAGAAGTATAGAAGCAATTTTTTTTTTCCTGGAGTTCTTAGAAGGTGTCTATTGTCCCATTTCTTAGAACAATCAGGGGAGATTTTACAGGTTATACCACAAAAGCAGAGTATATCCATCAAGTCTGCAGTTAAATTTAGTTTTTGCAAGATAGAGCGGAGCAATGGGAAATAGGGTGTCTAACCACATTGAGCCCTTCTGTAAAGATATTGACTGATATTTTGTTAACAAGAACAACTGTGGTGAGGGTCTCTAGAGAAGCTTAATTAAGATGTATTGGTGGAGGACAGGGTGCCACTATGAAGTAACTTCTATTTCTTTCTAAGGCTTGGAAATAAATTTCAAAATTACCTTGACCTGTTCAGGAATGAGTTTGATTTTAGTTGAGTGAAATGGGAAATTCAGGATTTACAGTACTACTAGGATGTCTCATTCCACATGCTCTCTGGAAAGCTAGGTATCAGTTTATTGGCTTCTGGGACATGAGATCTAGAACATGCCCATTTTACCATGGCTTCTACCATTGAACTCTTCTGAAAGGATCATTAAATATTGATTCCTCAGAATAGCTTCAATCTAAAATATAGCTTCTCTAAAGTGGAGTTGTGCTTAAAAATTTGCTCTTTAAGGAAGGTTTTATCTAGATGTAACAAGTGTCAAAATGAATGTGGCATATACACATTGGAATTTTACTCAGCAATAAAAGAGAATAACATCATGGCATTTGCTGGTAAATGGATGGCATTGAAGAAGGTAATGCTAAGTGAAGTTAGCCAATCCCCCAAAAAACAATTGCCGAATGTTTTCTCTGATATAAGGAGGCTGACTCATAGTGGGGTAGGGAGGGGGAGCATGAGAGGAATAGATGAACTCTAGATAGGGAGAGAGGTGAGAGGGAAAGGGAGGGGGCAGGGGATTAGCAAGGATGGTGGAATGTGATGGACATCATTATCCAAAGTACATGTATGAAGACACGAATTGGGTGTCAACATACTTTATATACAAACAGATATATGAAAAATTGTGGTATATATGTGTAATAAGAATTTTAATGCAAAAATATCCCAAAGTACCTGTATAAAGACATGAATTGGTGTGAACATTCTTTACATACAGATATAAAAAATTTTGCTCTATATGTGTAATAAGAATTGTAATGTATTCTACTGTTGTGTATTTAAAAAATAAAATCAATTAAAAAATCCGCCTTTCCATGAACTTTAGACATTGTTGGAGAAATATAGCATGTGTGTATGAAAAGACACACTTGGCTATGACTTTCACCAGAAATAGTGACCTGCTATGTAAGATATCATAGAAGCTCATTAAACTGAGATTTCCTCAAAAAAAAGTGTCAAAATGAGACTCTTTTTTGCATGAAATAATACTTATCAGTTACCAAAGTACATCTTACCTGCCCTTCCAACCCTTGAAACTTCTCATCTCACAATTTTGTAGATTATATTTGAAAGAGAAGGTAAAGAAGGAAGGATCTATGAAGATATTTCCTTTGAAAGGAGCTGCTGTTATGTTGTGAATCCCCATAACCCCCTTCCCATCCCTAAGTCTAGTGAGAGCTTGGGAGGTATCACTGCATTTGGAGGGATATGGATTAATGCTTGGCTTATGTTTGAGAAAGTTAAAGTGGCCTGTGGCAGCAGGATCAATACCCAGAATTTGCTGAGACAAAGATACATGAGGTGCATGCAACTTAAAAAAAGGGGGGGGGGGAGAGCCAGGCTGGTGCTGTTGAAGTCCTGCCCAATATACCTTCTGGCAGACTGAGAACTCTCCAACAGTGAAGTGTTTTTTATGAAATTGGCCACCAGAGATCTAGACAGAGGGAAGAGACTGACAACTGGTTACAAGTTAAGAGTTCCAATAGAGGAATACCCAGAGAAGCCATGGACATGCATATGACAGTATTCAGCCACAAACCTCTGCCAGGTCCAGGGACTTCATCCTGATGGTCATATTTGAACTGTAGTATGTTAAGTAGTTCACTGTTAGATTAAAGGATGAGTATAAATTAATCTAACAGGAAAAGAACACTCAAAGGCAAGAAAAGAGCATGCAGAAAGGCATTGGACATTCAGAGACTAGTGAGGCCCCATGGAACAGTCTGATGCAGGCAAATGGTAGTACATGTGCATTGGGTCCTAAGGCCAAGGCTCTCATAGATTTTACTAAGAAATTTGAACCTTATTTTTTAGGCAGGAAGGAGCTCAGCAGGTTTAAGTCTGGAAATAATATGATTATATTTCGTTTGATAGATAACAGTGACAACATAGTAATGGTGAGTTTACTGGGAAAGAAATTGGTGAAAAGAGAGCTGTCACAGGAAGATACCCAAGAGAAGACTGAGAGGGGTGAAAACAAGGTGTGGCAGCAGGCCTAGCCAGGATCAGCAGGAATTATAAGACTTTCATGAGATGGAATCCCTGGGTTTTGGTGGCTGACTGAATCATCAAACGAAGATGAGATTTCAAGGATGATTCTGGAGACTGGTAACAATAAGGCCCAGCTGGCTTTTTGTCTTTTAGTTTTTGTGGTTTTGTTTTTGTTTTAAGGAATCTATAACTCTTTCACGTCAGACTTGTTAGCTATTTCCGTATATACTTGAAACAGATTTTCTGTAGCAACTCTAGTCAAAGAGAACACCATAGGAGGAACAGCAAGAACAACAACAACAATATCTATCAAATTTGAGAACAACTTTTGGCTTAATATAGAAGGAAAATACCCTAAGAACCATGCAAGAATATTTTGACATTGTGTCAACTTGCACACTCTGAAAAGGTCTGCATGGGACATTGACAGATTCAACCAATAATGGGTCTCAGCATTCCACCACTAGCTACTCACAGATTTTTGCCTTTCCTGCTTTTATAAATATTTATGCATTCAGGTTGATCCTACTGAATAAAAGAGTAACATAAGGGAATGAATAGCAAAACTGCTACAAAAAGAGCTTTCCAAAAGAAAACTGCAATGAAAAGTCACAAAACACTTTTCAGGCAAAGGATGTACTGGGTTTTCATTTTAAAATCATGCCTTCCTTCACTATGTCAAAGTACTAAAACATATAAGCTAACATAAAAGAGCATAGAATAGGGATACAAAAATACTTGGCAGCAATTTGTCATATCAAAAGTTTTTGATGGAAAAGAAAAATTGCTCATTTACTTTAAGAAGCTGCCAGTCTAAACAAGTGAATGGTGGAAGACATGGAGTGTGGTTAGAAGGCTTGGTTTGGGATCTGAAATCGACATTGCACTATTCCCCAACATTGTACACTATGCAAAAGACATAATATGCAATTCACCAGAAAATAATATAAAATGGCTAAAAAATATATGAAGAAAATGTCATATTTCACTAATAATCAAAGAAGGTATTGTTTGTGTGTGTGTGTGTGCACACTCTCAAGTGAAGCTTCTGATCTATTTTCTTAAGGCAGTGTTCTGTTTTTTAATTAAAAAATAATGCAGTATATTAATGAAAATTGAGGATTGATGTGGAAAATAAATTGTCCCAACCTCTGTTCAAAGGCAATTTAGCAGTATACTGCTCATCTCTAGCTGGAAATGTTTTAAATAGAGAAAAGCCTTAAGGAAAACTACCCACTGTGACATTATTTTTGAATGCAGGAAAACTAAAAGTAACTTAAATGTCCAACACTATTTAAAAATATAAATTTTTGGAAATTGAACCTTGTATACATATTTATTTTCTAAAGGTATACATATTTATTTTACTCAAAGCTTGATTATCTTCTAGAACAATTTTCTAAATAAAATATTGTCATGCCTGAAAGCAAATATTTTACATAAAATTCTAGGGTAGCATATTCTTTCTTTTTGCATTAACTTTGCAAATTGTGAAAAGAAAACAGATGAGATCATTATATTCTTCATACCTTCAGATTATCTGGTAGTTCCGATCGCCCAGCATACCCAGGGTTCATTGTTATAAAGACAGCACACGTGGGGTCAAGTTTTAGTTCAGTTCCTTCAAACACTAGTATTTCAGCACCTGCATTAATACCTGTGGATAATCAAGAATGAAATGACTTAGCAAAAACCCATATAAATGTGGCTTATGCCATTCGTTACCTCCTATATTTCTTCTATTTTCACATAATACAATGACAGATTAGTTCATTACCTCTTTGGATAGTAAGGATTTGTTGAGCAACCACAGAAAGCACTTCCAAATCAATTCTGTTAAACTCATCAAAGCAAGCCCAGGCTCCACAAGATAACAGTCCCTGGGAGAAAAGAGTAATGAAATTTTTCAACTTTATCTGATTGAATATTACATTGAATTGTTGTATTTTCACCTGATCTTTTCAAGGATTTAATATCCTATCAAGGAAATTGCTTATTCACTTTTATCTTTAAAGACAGCTTATTTTTTATTACTAATTCATTATTCTGCATGAATAAAAAGTTTGATCAACTGGAAATTTTTTCAATTTATTTTTTATTTCCTGTGGTATTTAGATGTACTCCTGTAATTTCAAAGCCTTTTTTATTTTCATTTATAATTTCATTTTATTTGCTTTTACCATATGGGCTCAATAGAATAGACTGTAATAATCCTCTACCTGAGATGACTTCTGTGGCCAATGAAACTGCTTTGAAGTCTGAGCACCTTAATAACCAACAAACATAATTTAAGGCCTGAATGTACAATCCTAACTCACAGGTACCTCACAAATATATGCCAATTGATCTTAAGGAAAAACTGCAAAATCAAACATTCAAATTTACTTTTTAAAAATATCAATTCAACAAATATTTGTTAAGAACACACATTTGATATATCAGGTGTGCATATGAGTGGTAAGGGTAGAGGCATGCTGCATGGCACTTTACAGATGCCTTTAATGCAAGGAAACGAAGGATATACCATATGAGATGCTGATAATTGGCAAAGCCCACACAGCTAATAGTGTTTGATCTTGAATTTGTACATAGATCATCTATTGAACCAAACTGAATTGAACATAAACTCCACGCATGTCAAAGAATAATCAATTTTCATTATTTAGAGAAGACTCTATTTGTGAACCTTAATGCATGATATATAGTAAAAGGATTAGAAATAACGCAGAACAAAATACTTACAGTCACATATTCAGTTATATAGATTGCGAGGTTCTTAATAATGAGAATGTCTTTTTTATTTTTACCTCCATTATTTAGTCTGAACCTAACAAAGTATCCATATAATTAAATAAATTATCATAAGCAAATTTAATTAAGTGTGTAAATCTAAATCGAACTATGACTATCACAATATATATTAAAAACTGTTAATATACCAGAATTTTTTTCAACACATAGGAATACAGTGGCTACTCGATCTACATATAGAATCTTTTAAAATTGGTGTTCATTTCTTAAATAATTATTATAGCATTTTTGTATATTGTTAAGAGGATGAACTAAAATGTTATTTAAATGTTTTCTTATTTATTATAATTTTGATTCACTTTTATTTTTAATTCTTATTCTAATTGCTTTAGTATCACAAATATAGAGTACTATAAAACTTTAAATCTGTTATAAAATAATCAGGATATATTAGTCAGAAAACTAATTATGGTATTGAGCAGAACTTCTATGTTCTTTTCTGTTAATTTATTAATTTGGGCAGGGGGGATCTGAGGATGGAAGCCAGGGCTTCAAGCCTGTTAGGCAAGCACTCCAACACTGAGCAACATCCCAGTTCCACTAGTTTATTCATGTTAAGTTTTTTTTTAATACTTCTTTTTTAGTTGTAGTTGGACACAATACCTTTATTTTTATTTATTTATTTTCATGTGGTGCTGAGGATCGAACCCAGGGCCTCGCACATGCTAGGCAAGCGCTCTACTGCTGAGCCACAACCCCAGCCCTCATGTTAAGTTTTCTAAAGAAAAATATATAAAAGTAAATACTACAGAATATTTTAAATGAATTTTGAAAATTACAGAAAATAAAAATATATAAATATAAAGAACCCATAACCCCAAATGGATTATTTTGTCTTCAATTGTACCATCTAATATTTTAAAGAATAGCAAGCTCTATCAATGAACTACTGAATGGACTAGACATTCATGTGTTTATAAACAGGGACTTTAATTCCTTTAATCTTTAATTTCATCTTTTGGAATCTTACACACCTATGAGTAGAAATCTGACACAGAATAAGAAAAAATAACAAAACAAGAAAGCAAAAACAGAATTTAAGCTCACTGAAAAAGATTAATTAGAATGTGCCTATAATTCAGTAATTTACTGAATCATAGAATCTGCTGATAACAAGATCTACAGGTGAAAAGTCTTTAAATCCTACAACCTTTACACATTGTAGAAGTTCTCAAACTGTTACCTGCCCTAACGTTATTTAAGGACTCACTCACTCATTCCTAACAGTAACAATGACCCACTGTAGCAGGGACTGGCTGGAGATAGAGGCAGAGCTCATCCTCAACAAAACTTTAAAATGAATTTTGAAAATTACAGAAAATAGAACCCTACTTCCCCTGAGAATTATTGAGGCAGTGCTTAAATTTTTACCTTTTCTTAAGATACAGGAAAGCTTTTACTTGCATTTTAATTATGTTATTATAAACAACCTTCCTGTAAATTTTCCTATTATAAACAAATGGAGAATCAATTCAAACCTTAAAGAATTTTCCCAGGGCCAAATAATCCAACCCATCAGAGCAGTTGAAAACCACACATTGTTTGGCTATGGCTTTTGCTAAATCCTTGGTAGTTTCTGTCTTTCCAGTGCCAGCTGGACCCTCAGGTGCTCCTCCAAGATGCAGGTGAAGAGCTCCAAATAAGGTTCTGAGATAGAAGAAATAGACATCCCTTAAGGAATAACGTAATTTTTTAAAATGCACATGCCCCACCCCGTCCAAAAAAAAAAAAAAACCTGAGAACCAAATTCACATTTCTTCCTCCCTACTAGCTTTCCCAAATCTCTGACACTACATTACTTTATTATTCTATTCTACTTCTAAATAGCTGAAATATATGACAAATTTAGAACTAATTCATTTTTAAAATTCAGTGCTGACTTCTGGTCAAAATGGAAAATTCAGTTGACCCTGAACAATCCAGCTCCCTTACTATAAGCATATACAAAAGTTACGTGAAACATATAGTAACTTTTAAATAACATGGCCATTTATGCTTTTATTAATGCATCATAGTTATACATAATAGTGGGGTTTATTCTGACATACATGCATGAAATTTAATTTGCTCATTTCAGTTCTGGTGATTCCTCTTTTCCCTCGCCTTCTCCTTCTTCTTATTCCCCTTCCTCTACTCGTCATCCTTCTATTTATTTATCATTTTTTTTAAAAAAATTGATGCTTTATAGACATACATGAAGGTGGAATTTTTGGTGGTATATCATATATGTACATAGCATAATTTTGTCAAATGCATTTCACATTTTCTCCCTTTTCACATCTCTTCTTCTTCAAACTCCTTCCTCTACTCCACTGATCTTCCCTCTAATTTTGTGAGATCTACCCCCCTGGCTCCCTTACTTTGCTCTATCTTTTGCATATGAGAGAAAACATTCAACCCTTGACTTTTTGAGTCTCACTTAACGTCACTTAGGATGATGTTCTCCAGTTCAGTCCATTTACTAACAAATGCCATAATTTCTATTTTTAAAAAAGCTGAGTAAAACTCCATTATGTATATGTACCACATTTTCTTAATCCATTTATCTGTTGACGGGCACCTGGGCTGGTTCCATAACCTGGTTATTTGAACTGAGTTGCTATAAACAGTGATATGCCTGTATCACTACACTATAGTGATTTTATTTCTTTTGGATAAACACCAAAGAGTGGAATAAGTGATTCATATGGCAGTTCTATTACTATTCTTTAGGGTAATATCCATACTGCTTTCCAGAATTGTCGTAATAATTTACAGTCCAATCAACAATGTATGAGTATATCTTTTTCCTACATTCTCACCAACATTGATTATTGTTTGTATTCTTTTTAAATTAAGTGTCATATTTATACATAGAAATTGGGCTCATTTTGACAAAGCCATATATGCATGGAAATTGATTTACTCCATTTCAGTCCTTGTTTCCCATCCTTTCCCATCCCCTTTCCCTCTTTCTATTCTCCATCCTTAACTCTACTGACCTCCCTTTTACTCCTTTATCTATCTATCTATCTATCTATCTATCTATCTATCTATCTATCTATCTATCTATCTATTGGTACCAGGGTTTGAACCCAGTGGCACTTAACTACTGAGCCACATCCCCAGACCTTTTTTATATTTTATTTAGAGACGGGGTCTCACTGAATTGCTTAGGGCCTCACTAATTTGCTGATGCTGGCCTCACTAATTTGCTGATTTCAATCCTCTTGCCTGAGCCTCCTGAGACTCATTCATTTTTGATTGGTGCTTTGTACATATACCTAAAGATGAAATTCTGTGATATATTAACATATGTGTATAATGTGATTTTTAAAATGGATTCCACATTTCTTCTCCTTCTCATTCTCCTTCCCTCCCTTCTTAATCTCCTTCTTCTACTCCACTGATCTTCCCTTTATCTTTTGATATCCTATCTCCCAGCCCTGACCACCACACCTTCTTTCCCTCATATTTCTCTAGCTTCCACACAGGAGAGAAAACATTTGACCTTGATTTTCTGAGTCTAGCTTATTTCAATTAGCATGAAATTCTCCATTTCCCTCCATTACTGGAGAAGGCTACAATTTCATTCTTAATTATGGTTGAGTAAAGCTCCATTGTGTATATATACCACATTTTCTTTATCCATTTAGCTATTGATGGGTATCTGGGTTGATGCTGTAATCTGGCTATTATGAGTTGTGCCTCTTATATACTGAAGTGATTGTATCACTATGGTATGCTGCTATTAGTTCTTTTGGACAAAAAGCAAGGAGTGGGATAGCTGGGTCATATGGTGGTTTCATTCATTTTGAGGAATTCCATAAGGATTTCCAGAGTGGTTGTACTAATTTGTGATCCCCCTAACAATGTATAAGTGTACCTTTTCCCTACATCCTCACCAGCATTTATTCTTATAATTTGTGTTCTTGATAACTGCCATCTGACTAGAGTGAGATTAAATCTTCGTGTAGTTTTGACTTGCATTTCTCTGATTGCTAGAGATGTTGAACATTTTTCATGTGTTTGTTGGTATTTTGTGTTTCTTCTTTTAAGAAACATCTGTTCAGTTCTTTTGCCCATTTATTGGTTAGGTTATTTGTTTGTTGTGTTTTTGTTGTTGTTTGGCTGTTTGGGTTTGTTTTTGGTTTTTTGGGTTTTTTTGGTGTTAAATTTTTTGAGTTCTGTATCTATTCTGGATATTAATCCCTGTCAGAGGGGCAACTGGCAAAGATTTTCTTCCATTCTATGGGCTCTCTCTTCACATTCTTAATCATTTCCTCTGCTGTGGAAGCTTTTTAATTTGATGGCATCCCACTTATTGATTCTTTTTTTTTTTGGCAGGAAAATGACCTTTTATTTATTTATTTATTTATTTATTTTTTTTTTAAATTTTTATTGTGGGTTGTTCAAAACATTACAAATTTCTTGACATATCATATTCCACACTTTGATTCAAGTGGGTTATGAACTCCCACCTTCACCCCATACACAGATTGCAGAATCACATCAGTTACACATCCATTGATTTACAAATTGCCATACTAGTGTCTGTTGTGCTCCGCTGCCTTTCCCATCCTCCACCCTCCCCCCTCCCCGCCTCTCCCCTCCCCTCCCCTCCTCTCTCTCTACCTCCTCCACTGTATAACCCTGAGGGTCTCCTTCCATTACCATGCAATTTCCCTTCTCTCTCCCTTTCCCTCCCACCTCTCATCCCTGTTAAATGTTAATCTTCTTCTCCTGTTCTTCGTCCCTACACTGTTCTTAGTTACTCTCCTTATATCAAAGAAGACATTTGGCATTTGTTTTTTAGGGATTGACTAGCTTCACTTAGAATAATCTGCTCTAATGCCATCCATTTCCCTGTAAATTCTATGATTTTGTCATTTTTTAATGCAGAGTAATACTCCATTGTGTATAAATGCCACATTTTTTTTATCCATTCGTCTATTGAAGGCCATCTAGGTTGGTTCCACAGTCTTGCTATTGTGAACTGTGCTGCTATGAACATCGATGTAGCAGTGTCCCTGTAGCATGCTCTTTTTAGGTCTTTAGGGAATAGACCAAGAAGGGGAATAGCTGGGTCAAATGGTGGCTCCATTCCCAGCTTTCCAAGAAATCTCCATACTGCTTTCCAAATTGGCTGCACCAATTTGCAGTCCCACCAGCAATGTACAAGTGTACCCTTTTCCCCACATCCTCGCCAGCACTTGTTGTTGTTTGACTTCCTAATGGCTGCCAATCTTACTGGAGTGAGATGGTATCTTAGGGTGGTTTTGATTTGCATTTCTCTGACAGCTAGAGATGTTGAGCATTTTTTCATGTACTTGTTGATTGACTGTATGTCCTCCTCTGAGAAGTGTCTGTTCAGGTCCTTGGCCCATTTGTTGATTGGGTTGTTTGTTTTCTTATTGTCTAATTTTTTGAGTTCTTTGTATACTCTGGATATTAGGGCTCTATCTGAAGTGTGAGGAGTAAAGATTTGTTCCCAGGGTGTAGGCTCCCTATTTACCTCTCTTATTGTTTCTTTTGCTGAGAAAAAACTTTTTAGTTTGAGTAAGTCCCATTTGTTGATTCTAGTTATTAACTTTTGTGCTATGGGTGTCCTATTGAGGAATTTGGAGCCCGACCCCACAGTATGTAGATCGTAGCCAACTTTTTCTTCTATCAGACGGCGTGTCTCTGATTTGATATCAAGCTCCTTGATCCATTTTGAATTCACTTTTGTGCATGGCGGGAGAAAGGGATTCAGTTTCATTTTGTTGCATATGGATTTCCAGTTTTCCCAGCACCATTTGTTGAAGATGCTATCCTTCCTCCATTGCATGCTTTTAGCCCCTTTATCAAATATAAGATAGTTGTAGTTTTGTGGATTGGTTTCTGTGTCCTCTATTCTATACCATTGGTCCACCCGCCTGTTTTGGTACCAGTACCATGCTGTTTTTGTTACTATTGCTCTGTAGTATAGTTTGAAGTCTGGTATCGCTATACCGCCTGATTCACACTTCCTGCTTAGCATTGTTTTTGCTATTCTGGGTCTTTTATTTTTCCATATGAATTTCATGATTGCTTTCTCTATTTCTACAAGAAATGCCGTTGGGATTTTGATTGGCATTGCATTAAACCTATAGAGAACTTTTGGTAATATCGCCATTTTGATGATGTTAGTTCTGCCTATCCATGAACAGGGTATATTTTTCCATCTTCTAAGATCTTCTTCTATTTCTCTCTTTAGGGTTCTGTAGTTTTCATTGTATAAGTCTTTCACCTCTTTTGTTAGGTTGATTCCCAAGTATTTTATTTTTTTTGAAGATATTTTGAATGGAGTGGTTGTCCTCATTTCCATTTCAGAGGATTTGTCGCTGATATACAGGAATGCCTTTGATTTATGCGTGTTGATTTTATATCCTGCCACTTTGCTGAATTCATTTATTAGCTCTAATAGTTTCTTTGTAGAGCCTTTTGGGTCTGCTAGGTATAGAATCATATCATCTGCAAATAGTGATAATTTAAGTTCTTCTTTTCCTATTTTGATGCCTTTAATTTCTTTCATCTGTCTAATTGCTCTGGCCAGTGTTTCGAGAACTATGTTGAACAGAAGTGGAGAGAGAGGGCATCCCTGTCTAGTTCCAGATTTTAGAGGGAATGCCTTCAGTTTTTCTCCATTCAGAGTGATGCTAGCCTGAGGCTTAGCATAGATTGCTTTTACAATATTGAGGTATGTTCCTGTTATCCCTAGATTTTCTAGAGTTTTGAACATAAAAGGATGCTGTACTTTGTCAAATGCTTTTTCCGCATCTATCGAGATGATCATATGGTTCTTATTTTTAAGTCTATTGATGTGGTGAATAACATTTATTGATTTCCGTATATTGAACCAGCCTTGCATCCCTGGGATGAATCCTACTTGATCATGGTGTACAATTTTTTTGATATGTTTTTGTATCCGATTCGCCAGAATTTTATTGAGGATTTTTGCATCTAGGTTCATTAGAGATATTGGTCTGTAGTTTTCTTTCTTTGAAGTGTCTTTGTCTGGTTTAGGTATCAGGGTGATGTTGGCCTCATAGAATGAATTTGGAAGTTCTCCCTCCTTTTCTATTTCCTGAAGTAGCTTGAAAAGTATTGGTATTAGTTCTTCTTTAAAGGTTTTGTAAAATTCTGCTGTATACCCATCTGGGCCTGGGCTTTTCTTAGTTGGAAGTCTTTTTATGGTTTCTTCTATTTCCTCAATTGATATTGGTCTGTTTAGGTTTTCTATATCCTCCTGACTCAATCTGGGCAGATCATATGACTTAAGAAATTTATCTATGCCTTCACTATCTTCTAATTTGTTGGAGTATAAGGATTCAAAATAGTTTTTGATTATCTTCTGTATTTCTGAAGTGTCTGTTGTGATATTGCCTTTTTCATCCCGTATGCTAGTAATTTGAGTTCTCTCTCTTCTTCTCTTCGCTAGCATCGCTAAGGGTCTGTCGATTTTGTTTATTTTTTCAAAGAACCAACTTTTAGTTTTGTCAATTTTTTCAATTGTTTCTTTTGTTTCGATTTCATTAATTTCACCTCTGATTTTAATTATTTCTTGCCTTCTACTTCTTTTGCTGTTGTTTTGCTCTTCTTTTTCAAGGATTTTGAGATGAAGTATGAGATCATTTATTTGTTGGTTTTTTCTTTTTTTAAGGAATGAACTCCAAGCAATGAATTTTCCTCTTAGAACTGCTTTCAATGTGTCCCATAGATTCCGATATGTTGTGTCTGTGTTTTCATTTATCTCTAAGAATTTTTTAATTTCCTTCTTGATATCTTCTATAACCCATTGATCATTCAGTAACCTATTGTTCATTCTCCAAGTGATGTATGCTTTTTCCTTCCTTCTTTTATCGTTGATTTTCAGCTTCATTCCATTATGATCAGATAAGATGCATGGTATTATCTCTACTCCTTTATATTGTCTAAGAGTTGCCCTGTGACATAATATATGATCTATTTTTGAGAAGGATCCATGTGCTGCTGAGAAAAAAGTGTAACTGCTTGATGTTGGGTGGTATATTCTATATATGTCAATTAGGTCTAGGTTATTAATAGTGTTATTGAGTTCTATAGTTTCCTTATTCAACTTTTGTTTGGAAGATCTGTCCAGTGGTGAGAGAGGTGTGTTGAAGTCTCCCATGATTATGGTATGGTGATCTATTAGACTCTTGAACTTGAGAAGAGTTTGTTTGACGAACATAGCTGCACCATTGTTTGGGGCATAAATATTTATGATTGTTATGTCTTGTTGGTGTATGGTTCCCTTAAGCAGTATGTAGTGTCCCTCTTTATCTCTTTTGATTAACTTTGGCTTGAAATCGATTTTATTTGATATGAGTATGGACACTCCTGCTTGTTTCCGAAGTCCATATGAGTGATATGATTTTTCCCAACCTTTCACCTTCAGCCTATGTATGTCTTTTCCTATCAAATGCGTCTCCTGTAGGCAGCATATTGTTGGGTCTTGTTTTGTGATCCATTCTACTAGCCTGTGTCTCTTAATTGGTGAGTTTAAGCCATTAACATTTAGGGTTATTATTGAGATATGGGTTGTTCTTCCAGCCATATTTGTTTATTTCTGTTACTAAACATGGTTTGTTTTCCTCTTTGATTATTCCCCCCCCCCCTTTACTGTCCTACCTCCCACTGTTGGTTTTCATTGTTATTTTCCATTTCCTCTTCCTGTAATGCTTTGGCGAGGATGTTTTGAAGAGATGGTTTTCTAGCTGCGAATTCTTTAAACTTTTGTTTATCGTGGAAGGTTTTAATTTCATCCTCCATCCTGAAGCTTAATTTCGCTGGATACACAATTCTTGGTTGGAACCCATTTTCTTTCAGTGTTTGAAATATGTTATTCCAGGATCTTCTAGCTTTCAGAGTCTGTGTTGACAGATCAGCTGTTATCCTGATTGGCTTACCCCTAAATGTAATCTGCTTCCTTTCTCTTGTAGCTTTTAAAATTCTCTCCTTATTCTGTATGTTGGGCATCTTCATTATGATGTGTCTAGGTGTGGATCTCTTATGATTTTGCACATTCGGCGTCCTGTAGGCTTCTAGGATTTGGGGTTCTGTCTCATTCTTCAAGTCTGGGAAGTTTTCTTGTATTATTTCATTGAATAGACTTCTCATTCCTTTGGTTTGGAGCTCTGTACCTTCCTGTATCCCAATGACTCTTAAGTTTGGTCTCTTAATGTTATCCCATATTTCTTGGATGTTCTGCTCATGGTTTCTTAACAGTCTTGCTGAGCTGTCTATGTTCTTTTCCAGTTGAAATACTTTGTCTTCATTGTCTGATGTTCTATCTTCTAAGTGTTCTACTCTGCTGGTAGTATTCTCCATTGAGTTTTTAAGTTGGTTTATTGCTTCCTGCATTTCTAGGATTTCTGTTTGTTTGTTTTTTATAACCTCTATCTCCCTGTATAGTTGATCCTTTGCTTCCTGGATTTGTTTGCGTAATTCGTTGTCGAAGTGATCTTTCATTGTCTGATTTTGCTGTTTAATGTCTTCCTTGATACTCCAGATCATCTGAAGCATGTATATCCTGAATTCTTTATCTGACATTCCATCTGCTGCAGCTGTTACCTCTTCTAAAGTTGCGTTGACCTGCATTGCTTGTGGTCCTTTCTTTCCTTGTCTTTTCATACTGCTTGCGTATCTTTCCTGCAGGTGCGGGCGGCGGCTCTGCTCTCTCCTTATTCCAATTGGGGTGTCGTGGCTACCACGCCGGCAGGTCACTGGGCCTGTTCTGGGAGCTGGCGGCGGCTCTGTTCTGCCCCTACTCCAATTGGGGTGACGAGTGTACCACGCCGGCAGGCCACCGGGCCTGATCCGCCGGTCGGTTGCAGGTTTGCCTACCCTGCAGGCGCGGGCGGCGGCTCTACTCTGCCCCTACTGCAAATGGGGTGACGTGTCTGTCGTACCGGCAGGCCCCTGGGCCTGTCCCGCTGGTCGGTCGCAGATCTGCCCACCTTTCGGGCACAGGTGGAGGCTCTGCTCTGCCCCTACTCCAATTAGGGTGTCGTGGCTACCCCGCCTGCAGGACGCTGGGCCTGTTCCTGGCACGGGCGGCGACTCTGCTCTGCCACTACTCCAATTAGGGTGGTGTTTGTACCACGCCGGCAGGCTCCTGGGCCTGATCCGCCGGTCTGTTGTAGGTCTGCCTACCTTGGAGGCGCGGGCGGCGGATCTGCCCTGCCCCTCCTACCACGCCTGCGGACCCCTTGGCCTGATCTGCAGGTTGATCACTGGTCTGCTCACCCTGCGGGCACGGGTGGCGGTTCCGCTCCGCCCCCACTCCAATTGGGGTCACGTGACCACCACACCGGCAGGGCCTGATCCGGGGGTGGGAGAAGGATCTGCTCTGCCCCTACTCCAGTTGGGGTGACGTGTGTACCACACTGGCAGGCCACTGGGCCTGACCCGCCAGGCTGACACAGGTCTGTTTACCTTGCAAGCCGAACCGCGGCTCTGCCCTGCCCCTCCTACCACGCCCATGTACCACTGGGTCGCGGGTCTGCCCACCTTGCGGTTGCGGGTGGCGGCTCCGCTCCGCCCCCTCTCCAATTGGGGTCACGCGGTCACCACGCTGGCGAGCCGCTGGGCCTGCTCCGGGCGCTGGCGGCGGCCCGGCTCCTTCCCTCTGGCTCGACGACAAATTGAGGAGACTCGGGTGACTGTGCCTCACCCCCCCTACCAGGAGACCAACTGCTTATGTCACCACTGGTATTGATGAAGTTCCCTCCTCCGCCGCTTTCTGCAGACATCAGATCTCTGCCATGTTGGTATCCTATGCGAATGGCAGCATTTCGTTCCCCTTGCCGGGCAACCAAAGCACCGGGTGAGTCCTGACCGGCCCTCAGCAGGACCCGGACCGAGAAGCAGTTTCCGCGGGCTCCTAGCCCCGGGCCAGGGAAGTTCCGGGAGCCGGAACTCGGCCACTCCGTGCTCGGTGTAAGCTCCTATAAATGTAAGCTCCAAGAAGCAGTCCCCGCGGGCTCAGTTCCGGGAGCCGGAACTCGGCCGCCCCGCGCTCGGTATTCACTCCGATAAGATCAGGTTCTAATAAGCACCCAGGCGCTGAGCCCTAGCAATCTGTCTGCAAGCCGCAGGCGAATTGCAGCCTGAAATTACCTGTTCTATGGCTGAATGAGCTGCGGTCAGTCAAAAACAGGGGTGGTGACGTCAGTTTACCAACATGGTGGCTGCTGGCCTCCTCTGTGGTCTGACCGGTGTGGAGAACCGAGATGGACCGCTTCCTTCCCCCGTCTCGAACCCAGAATTCAGCCCTGAGTACGGTGCTTGCGCGGCTGGCAGAAACTGCAGCGCTGTAACCCTGCGTCTCTATCCCAGACTTTAGCCGCGGGGCGGTTTGCTGAATAAGCAGTGTTACCCTCCGTGCGACAAACCTCTCGCGTTTGAGTCCCCGTAGCCGATCCTCGTGCGATGGAAATCCTTCCTCCAGGTTCCGGAGCACCCCACTATTGCTGGAAATTCCTAACAAAATATCCTTTAGCCGTCCTGACTTGTCATACTCCCACACAGTGAAGCAGCACACGGGGACAATGCACTCCCCTCGCCGCCATCTTCCTTCGGAAAATCCACTTATTGATTCTTGATTGAGCTTTAGAGGTCTTGTTAAGGAAGTCAGTACCTACACCAATATGACAGAGTATTAACTCTATATTTTCTTCTAGCAGTTGCTAGAAACTTCTGGTCTAATTCCTAGATCTTTGATCCACTTTGATTTGACTTTTGTGCAGAGTGAGATATAGGGATCTAGTTTCATTCTTCTACATATGGATCTAAATGATCTCAGTTTTCCCAGAACCATTTGTTTAAAAGGCTGGTTTTTTTTCTTGAACATATATTTTTGGCCCTTTTGCCAAGTATTGATGGCTGTAAGTATGTGAATTTGTCTCTATTTTCTATTCTATTCCATTGTTCTTCATGTTATTTTGATGTCAATACCATAGTGTTTTTGTTAGCTCTGTAGTATAATTTGAGATTGGTATTGTTATGCCACCTGTATCACTTTTCTTGCTCAGAACTGTTTTGGCTATTCTGAATCTTTTATTCTTCCAAATGAATTTTAGGGCTATATTCTTCCTAGTTCTTTAAAGCATGCCATTGGTATTTTGATGGGAATTGCATTGAATCTGTATATTGTTTTTGGTAATATGAACATTTTGATGATATTAACTCTCTACCCAAGAACACTGAAAATATTTTCATCTTCTAAAGTCTTCAATATCTTTTTTGAGTGTTCTATAGTTGTCATTGTGAGGTCTTTCACCTCCTTGGTTAGACTTATGACCAATGTTTTTTGTTTGTTTTGTTTTTAGGTTATCATGAATGGGATAGCTTCTTTCTCAGCAGATTCACTACTGCAGTATATGAAAGCTATTGATTTCTGAATGTTGATGCTGTGTCCTGCAACTTTGCTAAGTTCGTTCATTAGCTTTAAAAGTCTTCTGTACATAGCCTTTCTTTAAAGTATAAAAGAGAAATCACCAACAAAGAGGGAACGCAAAGTTGGAGAAGTAATTAGGTACTAATGCTGCAGAGGTTTATGTTGTTTTAGGATCTGCATATAAACACAAATGCATTTATGCCTACGTAGACACCGAAAATAAATCCTCAGAATTGAGGCAAGGTGGAGAATTGAAATGTATCCACTTATATAAATCTAGAAACCTTGAAATGCTTCCTCTATGTAAGTGAGAAGTAAATTTACTCTAGTAACCTATTGGAGAAAGACAAAAACAACCAAGAAGAAGTAGCTTATCTTCTATGCAGGGCCTCATGAAGCCTATATCATTCACTGATGGGAGGGCATTCAAATTCCAATTACTTGCACATGTGAACCCATATAAAAAACTAACTTTAAACCTTTTTCTGGACCAGAGAAAGCCATGTATCCTTCCTCAGAGATATATCTGAAACTGCTCCATCAGGACACCTCAACTAAGGACATGAAAGACTACATGACGAAACAACACCTACTAAAATGACCTCAAAGATAAAATGGGAGGGGGGGTGGGTGCCAAAGTTCAGTCAGACTTGCAATGACAAAAGCAGGTTGACAAAGGTCTATGAGTGTCACTAAATATATGGCACGCTGCCCTCTTGGTATTCTGGTGGACTACTAAATGAGATTTTAAATAGAAAGTAATGCACCCCAGAAAGTGTGTGTGTGTGTGTGTGTGTGTGTGTGTGTGTTAGAGAGAGAGAGAGAGAAGAAAACACAAAGAGATAAGCCAATTTCATAAAAGAGAGTAGTTGAAATTCTAGCAACAAAATTGTAGGAAACTCAGTGAATTGGTTATATATTAAAATAAACATAAGGAAACAGAACTATGCCCTGGAGGAAATCACCCAGAGAGATACAGATATCAAATGTAAAAAAAATTTAAGAGGCAGAGAAAAAAAGTGGTGTATAAGAAAATAGTGAAGAGGAAAATTTATGTGGCAATGGCTGAGAATTTTCTAGAAATGAAGACAGATATTAATTGAAAAAAATTCCCAAGTAAGATAGATAAGTAATGCAAATAATGCACATTTGGACAAAAGAAAACCATTTACTCTTCCTCAGAGACAAATCTGAGACAGGTGCATCAGGATACCTCGACTAAGGACATGAAAGACTACATGAGGAAAAAATAATTCACATCTAATAACATTACAGTGGACATCAGCAATAGAGAGAAAATCCTGAAAATTACAATAAAGAAAGAAAATTTACTTAGAAAGATAATAATTAAAATAACAGGTTTCTCAGCAATCACAATGGATGGATGCCAGGAGAATATCATCTTTGGAAGTCTGATGGAAAAATTATTGTTCATCTACAATTCTATACTTAGCACATATTTTAATAATTGAACAAAGACAGAGAATGAAAGAAAAGGAGAGGGAGAGGCATTATTTATATAAAGACTAAGAGAACACAGCTTGCAGATATTCACTGAACGAATAACTAAAAGTTGTTACACAGTAAGGAGAAAATTAAAAGAAGTAAAGAAAAGCAAGAAACAATGGTAAGTTAAAAAAAAATAATATTTGGGGTTTTATATTCCCCAAGTTTTAATTTTTATTCTCTTTTGCTTTTCCCCTTTCATGTATTATCTTTTTTTTTTAAAGAAAGAGTGAGAGAGAGAGAGAATTTTTTAATATTTTATTTTATTTTTTTTAGTTTTCGGCGGACACAACATCTTTGGTTTTTTGTATGTGGTGCTGAGGATCGAACCCGGGCCGCACACATGCCAGGCGAGCGCGCTACCCGCTTGAGCCACATCCCCAGCCCATCATGTATTATCTTTTAATAAATTTTTAAAATTCAATTTTCTCATCTGATATGGATATGATATGAGATATGATATGGGATTCTATTTCTATTCTTTTAAGCTAACTTTGACTTAAAAGTGTCTATTTCATTCAATGAAGCCTAAAATTAATAAATCCCTTTATCCTCTTTCTGAATAATAAAGGGCTCTAAGTACTTTATCTTCAAGTTCCTATTCCAAATTATTGCCAAATACTAAATTAAACTTTGTCTTTAAATTTCTTTGAAAAATTTTATAATTTTAACTAGTTTATTGAGTAACTGGTTTAGGATGTAAGCAGAAAACAATTTTTTAATCATTGTTATTTTAAATTTAATCAAATATTTTCCCTATTGCTGGATGAAATCTAGGGTAGATATGTTAGTTTTTCTTGTCATTCTAAGATACTAATGAATTGTGTCACCCATCCCCCAAATAGTAAAGTCTACTTAGGTCTTATATAATATTTAATATCTTTCATCCAATTTAAAACTTTCCTTCTCTCCCAACTTAAGCCTAACTGGCTCAGAGCCTGCATTTAAAAAGGTAGATGTGGTTAGTCTTTTGTCATTTTTGTTCCTGTCCTTTTCATTGAATCCTCCCATAGCTCATCTTTAGGTACTATTTTTTTAAAAAAAAGGAAATGGACAGTTACATTTTGGAAAAAATATAAATGCAAGTCCCTATGAGATATGAAATGAGGATATCCAGTGATATGTGTGTGTATACATAATATATATAATGTATATATTTGATATATATATTTAATATATATATAATGTATATGTTTTACATATATATATATATATATATATATATATATATATATATATATATATATATATATATCAAAAGCTTACGGTAGAGTGGCATAGATATGGAGTCTTCAAGATGTAGTTCACTAAAGCCTGAGAGTATGTGATAAGAACACTCAGGGAACCATGAAGCATGACATAAAACACCACATGAGAATAGAACTCTAGAAAATCAACATTTCAGGGAGGAAAAAGATGGCTCTAGTAATCCAAAAAGAAGTCAGGGAGTTTCAAAAAGAAAGAAGGGATGAAGAGTTTCAAAACCAACTCCAACAATTGAGAATATTGAGAGCCCAAGCTGAGAAGAAGAAACCAGCAGAGAAAGAGAAACAGAAGATAAGGAGAATTAAAGGTCTAAGAAAAAAAAACACAGGATAAATTTTCCATATGGAAGATAATATTTGTATTTTTTACTAAATTAGTAGGTAAGGGTAGTGAAAGTCATTACCAATAAGATCCTTATATTAAAGGGGTTACCTGTAACACCGATCCGTGAGTGGAGTAATAACCAGCCTAGGGGAATTACCCAGATATTCATACCCATATCGCAAACCAGCATTGATCATTTTTGTTTCTAAATTATTTTCCTAGGATAAAGCAGACAAAATTAAATTAGGTCAATATAACAACATTTTAAACAATATGATCTCAAGCTTTTTAATAAATAATAACATAAAGTAGACTTCTTTAAAATGTATTTGTAAAATTATCATTTGCTTCAGAAAAATTCAAAAGCTAGTTTCCATAAGAGAAGTAATTAAAGTCAGTGGTTTTAATTTTTCCCATCAAATGCTTTAGAATTTGTCCCTTATTTCTCCCATATTTTCAATATTTCCCCCCAATATAGAATGAGTATTATCATCATCAACATTTTCTAGATGAGGAAACTGATAATTAGAGTAAGGAACTCACCCAAGGTTATACATCTGGTAAGAGGAGGAGCTGGCATTTAAAACAACGACTCTACTACCTGAGCTTCTAACCACCATATGCACCGACACTTAAATGGTATCCCAGGATGCTGGTTCTTGCCCCTCTTGTCTTCCTCTCATACGTCTCAAGACTTCCACAAAAGCCTGTATGCTGAGAACTTCCAAGTGCATTTCTCCACTCACCTCCTCTCTCTGCCCATGCTTAGCAGGCCACTGTACAAACTGTTCCTGCTCTCCCTGCCTTCCCAGTCATGATTACCATCACCAGCCACCCATATACCCTGATAAAATCCTTCCTTACAGATCATTCCTCTAGATTCTGCCATTGATCAATGATAGGAAAGTTTGATCTGTACATTCTTTGAATGTACTAGGAATCTAAAAACTGACTAATCCCAAAATTTTAAATGAATAATTTAAGAAATTTTTGTTTATTTTCATATATATACATTTAGGTATATATACACACACTTGGATAGAGATATAAGCATAGATATTAAAATATAGATGTAGATATTGGCTGTCTTATTCTGCAATATGGAGAATCACTTATATAAATATAGTCAGTCATCAGCGAGAAATTCTACATTACTATTTCCCTTGTGAGCAAGCAAACACAAATTAAAAAGCCATGAGCTAAAATTGCTATGTAATAACATTCAGTGGGAGCACTTACTTGCCAGTAGTACCTCAGCTGACTTAACCATTCAAAGTTATTGTCATCACTAACATTTTTTTTCACAAGTGCTGCAAGGACATCTCTAGCATGGACGTCCAGTACCACAAGGGCTCCCAGAGTAACACGATTCTGCTTGGACAATTTGCCACGGACCAAAGTGACAATATCATCAATTTGTCTGTTACATTTTTCCAAATATTGCTCAAGAGCCTTAAAGAAAGTAAAATAAGATACAATTTCCCAATGTGATCAGAATAATTTTGAACAAAACCATTTTAAACAGCATGTATATAGGGTATTCTTGGCATTTTATCATAATTTTCTATATGATAGTTTTAAAATAACATCTCTCTACTACTACAAAGGTATTAGGCAAACAAGTCCAATCTGGCAAGATATAGTGGATATATGTGCTTTATATCAATACAACATCCTTTCTCTGTTCTCTGTGATTCTGTTTGGAGCTGTCTATAATATTCCCCATCTCTGTGGCAACATGAAGCAGGCATGTGGGACCTAATGAGAGCCAATCACAGTTCTTCCCAGGGACTGCTATCCAACCAAGAGAAAAGGTGCTTTTCACTAGGCTAAGCAGACTGTCAATATACCCTCATGAAGATACTGAAAGTCTTCTTTCTCTTTCAGAAAAAAACTGTTAGTAACTAGCAGATAGATGTAGATGGTGAATGAGGGACTACTGCAATGATGAAGCCCCGAGACTCTGACTCTTTCTCTTCCTTTGATCCTTTGAGTCCTTCTAAGTTTCTTACACACATTTTCTGAAAGGGGTTTATATCACTTGAGATGAAAAGATACTGCTATATTTTGGAAATGATTTGAGTGTGTCCCCAGAAGGTCCGTGTGCTGGAGGTTTGGTCTCCAGGGCAACAGTGTTGAGGTGGTTGAACATTTAAAAGATGGGGCCTAATGGAAAGCAACTAGATCATGGACATCACACTCAAAAGGGATTAATGCAGGCCTCCTGAGACTGGACTAGGTCCCATGAGAATGGGTTGTTATTTTAGAAGGGAACCTGGCCCCTCCTTAGTCTCTCTTGTTATTTATTGCATCGTGTGATCACTCCCTCTTGCACACACTCCTACCATGATACATGCATCATGTTTGATATGACCAGAAGGCCCTCATCAGAGTCCAATCAGATAGAACTGCCCAATCTTGGATTTGCAACTTCTAAAACTGTGACTGAGATAAACCTCTTTTCTGTATGAAGTACACAGCCTCATATTTTGCTATGGACTAAGATACTAATGAGCAGAACATCACATGGTTTAGTTTTCTGAAGACCAAGACTGCTTTGGAGTCTCTCTTCTGGTAGCTCAATCTAATAAATAAGTTCAAAACAGAAGAGGGTTTAGGATGAAAATCAAATTAGCATCAATGAACACCACTGTTTAAGGGAATTGTCAATAGGTTTCACCAGGTCATTTTATCCACTCTAAAAATCTTTAATAAACAGTGTACACTGAAGAGTTTATTTCACTCTTTTAAGTCCATTGCTAAGTGTAAGATTAAACTGAAAGTAAGGCTTTCTAAGAATGAAAAAAGTTTAAAAGTTCTGGAGACTGAAGGTTTTTTTCTATATAGGACACTTGTCTTATTCCTTGAATTATATTATTTTTGTTTAATTGTTATTTTTAAGACAGCTCTGTATTTAAAGGTTTGGTGCTTAAACATTATTCCATTTCTATTATTTACATGTTTAATTTGCTAGAAATTTTCTTAAGAAATGAAAAATGAACTTTTGTTCCACCAATGTTTAACCATATAAATATTTAATTTCTTTAACCTAATTAATGAATTTAACTATATCGAGCATACACATAAATAAGGATAGTTTTGATCCTAGGAATACAAGCTGTGCCAATTGGTGTATCTTAGCTTCCTTAGCATCAGTAAAATTTAGAATCTCTAAGAGTCTTACCAGTTCTCACATTCTATTGTGACGCAAAATAAAAATGTAACATTTGAACTTATTGTATGTACAAATTATATACCCAGAAGAATGAACTCCTCTACACTAGAAAAACAGATTTGAAACTAAAATTTAGCTTCAGATTATAATAAACCAAGTTTTTTAGGACTGTGTTAAATGAATCAATGAAATTTTTTTGATGAAATAAATTGAAAAAAATCATTTACACTGATAACATTTAGTTACATTTCATTCCCTATAAAACTATCTTATTGTGAGCCAATGAATCTGAAAATAACTAGTATAATATTCAACTAAAATAAACCTTACCTAAAATCTCACAATTCCATCATACTTAGATTCTTCTATCTGTACCACTATACACTGCCTCAAAATTATAGTAGTATTTACAATATCCTGGGTTCTGGGGAAGTAGTAATTCTTCCATTTATTCTATACTCCCTGTAATGCTTGACACAGACTAATTTTATAATCAACAGTCATTGAATAAATAATTGTAAACACAGATCCTGTGGTGAACAGGTCTTCTGGGAGCATGACAGTGTAACATGGTGCTTGCTATGAGGCACTCAGCTTTCGGGTGTTTGCAGAGAATGGAAGCACTCTGTCTTCCATGAGATAACCAAGAGTCTTCTGCTGCTCATCTGAAGTCATCAATTTCACATATGAGCCACTAATTCATAATGGAAAAAAAAACCTCTTAACATATGGAATATTAAAATATATGCTAGCCTACAGTGACAGAATCTCCTATTAATTTTTTTTTAATTCTAGAGAACACTAAAGCATGTACTGACTCCTCATGATGCTGCTACAGAACTTGAATGACCAGAACTTGGATGGAATATGACAGGGACATATCTAGAGAAGGGCAGATTAAAACAGGAAAATCACAAGCAGATGAAAAAGAAAAGAATTTTTGAGGATGCATGAAAAGTTTGATTTCATGCCACAAAACTTAGCTGTGAAAGTATGTAATTAATATTGTAGCAGCCACTCAAGAGAAAAACATAGTTTCTATTCTGGCATTCTTGGTGACTGGTTCCAGACCTGCACCATGTAATATCACGTAATAAAAATGAACAGGATAATAATGCATAATTAACCCTAGCACGGTATCTGTGAAAACTTTTTAAACAACAACAGCAAAACCCTGGAGGGGGCAAGATGGCTGATTAGAGTGGGGCAGCATTTCTCCCAGCTTGGCTACCCAGAACTCAAGCAGCAGGAACACTATGTCTTCCCATCTCCCCGAGGCTTAGAGTGAAAAATCCTGAGACTGGAGGGGCAGTCTGACCTAGCTGAACCAGAGACTGTTTGACTCATTCATGAGATCTGAAAAAAAACCCTCTTGCCCTGAGTTTATCAGTCATCTCTGGAGGACTGATCCAGGAGTCATCCTGGTTCTGCAGCATGGCGGAGCCTATGGAAACTGGAAGGCCAGATTTGTGAGTTTTCAGCTAAGTCTACGTCGGCCTTTCTGAGCCTAGCAAACCTGTGGAAAGTCAGACACTGGGAGCATGTTGCCCAGAGGAACACAGGTTAGAGAAGCTCAGGAGAACCAGGCTCTCCCCAGCTCTGTGAGTCCTGTGGCTCATGGAGACTGACAGGGCTGGCTACAGCAGGTGGGAAGGCTAGAAGAGAGGATGTGAGGGATTTTGCTCTCAGCTTGCTCATTCAGCCAGTTTGGTACCCTCCAGGTTCCCAGAGCCTACCTGGGCCAGCACTTGCCCAATCCCAGAACCAGCCTGGTCCCCTGCTCCCTCTGCAGTCCAGCATTCATTAGTCCCAGGGACTTACTAGGATCCTCCCCAGTCCCCAGTCTCCCAACCCCCAGCCCCCACATCAGCCCACCTTTCTGCCAAGTAGACCCGCAGCATAGCTGCCAGCCCATAGGCCTACATGCCATGTGGCTGCTTTGCCACCACACCTGCCAGGTCCAGCACATAGCCTCACTGCTGGCCCATAGGATCCAGCACCAGCCCCTGATCCACCTGCCCCATCCTCCATGAAGCCTGAAGCCTAGTCTACCCACACTAATCTCCCAAGAAGGGAAATTCAGAAGTCTTAAACTCCAACCTTTGATATGATGAGCAACACAATAAAAAGGAAGGATGCACGATTCATGGCCCATACTCCCATGTCTAGATTATACCACAAAAAGAAAACCAGGTGGGCACAGACAGTGAACTCAGAACTCACTGACTATTTTGTCCACCATAGATGATACGACTCCTTAATTTCTTAACATTTCACCAAGATTGTTGTTGTTGTATTGTTGCTTATTTGTTGTGATAATAGTTCTGTTTTGATTTTTGTTTTTGGGATTCCATATTGGATGTTTGTTTTATTTGAATGTGTACTAACTGATTCAAGGAATCCTGTACATATTCATATTTGTTTCTCTATCCTCATTTCTAGCCTTTCTTCTTTTCTTTCTTTCTTTCTTTTTTTGTCATTGTAGTTTGTTTGTTTGTTTGTTGTTTTGTTTGTTTTTGAAGGTGTTAGTTTTACATGCTCTGTATTTTGAGGGTTAGGGTTTCTGATTCTGTTTTGTATCATCTTTATCACTACTCTATTTCCTCTTGTCGCCCTCTCTCTTTTCTTTATCTTGACTCCCAAATTCCATTCTCGCTTCCCTCTTTTATATTCTATTTTTCCTTCCCCTTTCAAATTAACATTTCCTAAGTAACCACTGCATCTGCCCTATTCACCCTTTGAAATTGCAAACATGTTTCTACCTTCCTGTCTCTTTTTCTTTACACATACTCAATTCTATCCTTCAGACTTCTTAATACAAATTGAGGTATATAACATCTACACCTACCACCAATGTCACAGAAATAATTAATAGAACAAAGTCATAGCTAACACCTGTATTGTTTGATTTTAAACCATATATAATACATGATTATATACTGTTTTTAGTGCTGGAAATTGCTGATCCCACTATCCCTACTACATATCACACCAATTAATACTGAATATCAAAATAAGAACTAAGGACCTAGTCTACTGCTATATATTGTTTGCACACATTGTTGCTATCATTGGGCTGCCCTACCCCCAAGCAGTAGAATTTACTAAATAATCAAAATCAGAGCTGAAAGCAATAAAATTGCAGCAAAAAGAAATTTAAAAAACAGACAAAACAAAAAATCAATTATTTGAAAAAACAAATAAAATCAATAAACCCTTAGCCAACCTAATGAAGAAAAGAAAGAAAACTCAAATCACTAAAATTCACCATGAAAAAGGAAATATCATCATAGAGACTAATGAAATACAGACAGTAATCAGAAACTACTTTGAAAATGTATACTCCAATAAAATAGAGAATCATGACTACGTTGACAAATTTCTAGAGACATGTGACCTACCCCAATTGAAACAGGAAGACATAGAAAATTAAGCAAATCAATTTCAAGCAATGAAATTGAAGATGCTAACAAAAGCCTACCAAGAAAGAAAAGCCCAGGACCAGATGGATTCTCAGGCGAATTCTACCAGATCTTCAAAGAAGAATTTACACCAATCATCTTCAAATTATTCCATAAAATAGAAAAGGAGGGAACCCTTCCAAACTCATTCTATGAAGCTAATATCACCCTGATACCAAAACCAGACAAAGACACATCAAGGAAAGAAAACTTCAGACCAATATCCCTCAAGAATATAGATGCAAAAATGCTTACTAACATACTGGCAAATCACACACAGAAACATATTTAAAAAATAGTGCACCATTATCAACCTTTGAAAATGGAAAGACCTCCCATGTTCTTGTATTGTCAAAATGGACATACTATCAAAAGTCATATACAGATTTAATTCAATTCCCATTAAAATTCCAATTTCTATTTCATAGAAATAGAAAAAGTAGTCATGAAATTCATTTGGAAAAATAAGAGGCGCAGAATAGCCAAAGCAATCTCCAGTGATAAAAGTAATGTGGGAGGCTTCACAATTCCAGACCTTAAATTATACTACAAAGCTTTAGTAACAAAAATGCCATGGTATTGGCACAAAAGTAGATTCAAAGACCAATGGTACAGAATGGAAGATGCAAAGACATACCCACATAAATATACCAGACATTACCTATGTCTCATACCAGACAAAGGCACCATAAACACACATTGGAGAAAAGATAGCCTCTTCAACAAATAATGCTGGGAAAACTGGAAATCCATATGTAACAAAATAAAATTAGACCCCTATCTCTCACCATACACAAAACTAATTTCAGACCTTGTGCCTACTAAAAGAAAAAGTAGGCCCAACTCTCTATTATCATGTTGGCTCAGGAACAGACCTTCCTCAATAAGACTCCTACTAAAGTGCAAAAAATAAAATCAAGAATCAATAAATGAGATGTCATCAAACTAAAATGCTTCTTCACAGCAAAAGGAACAATCAAGAACCTGAAGTAAGAGCCTACAGAATGGGAGAAAATCGTTACCACCTCTACACCTCAGGTAGAGCATTAATTCCAGAATATACAAAAAAAAAAAATCAAAACACTTAACACCTAAAATACAAATAACCAAATAAATAAATGGGCAAAGAAACTGAACAAGCACTTCACAGATGAAGAAATATGAATGCTCAAAAAATATATGAAAAAGTGTTCAACTTCTCTAGCAATTAGAGAAATGCAAATTAAAACTACACTGAGATTCCATCTCATTCCAGTCAGAATGGCAATTATCAAGAATACAAGTAACAATAAATGTTGGCAAGGATATGGGGAAAAAGGTACTCTCATACATTATTGGTAGGGCTGCAAATTGGTGTAGCCACTCAGGAAAGCAGTGTGGAGATTCCTTGGAAAACTTGGAATGGATCCACCATTTGATCTAGTTATCTACTCCTGGTCTACATCCAAAGGACTTAAAATCAACATACTACAGTGACGCAGCCACATCAATGTTTATAACAGCTCAAATCACAATAGCCAAGCTATGGAAACAACTTAGGTGTCCTTCAGTGGATAAATGGATAAAGAAAATGTGGTATATATACAAAATGGAATATTACTCAGCCATAAAGAAAAAAATATGACATTTGTTGGTAAATGGATGGAACTCGAGAATATCATGCTAAATAAACCAGTCCCACTGATATGTGCATGCTAACCAATAACAAGGGAGGGTAGGAAGGGGAAGTATACAAGTTCATTGGATTAGACAAAGGGGAATGAACTGAAAGGAGGGGGTATGGGAATAGGAAAGACAGTAGAATGAATTGTACATAACTTTCTTATGCACATATATGAATGCACAACCAGTATAACTCTACATCATATTCAACCATAAAAATGGGGTCAAAATTGTAATGGATTGCAATCCATGTATTTAGAATATGTCAAAATATACACACTGTCATGTAATTTCTTGTAAAAACAAGAAATAAAAAAATACTATTTTCATCTATACGCAATTTGGGAAGAATTACAGGCAAGTAGTTTAAGCACAGGACCCATTGAAATGGGAATAACCTACACTGGATCTTCCTGTTACTGCCTGCTTGGCATAAGACTATAGATGTAATAAACACCACATTAAATCTGAAGAAATTTAGAAGATGCATAAACACTTGTCTTGGTGAGTGACAAAGTTGGTTGAATGGGTCATAGGGCCAGGGAGTAGGAAAGGAGATCCCAGGAAACTATGCTCTCCCCACTAGCCCGACTTAGTGAGAGAGTAATCCCTCTGTATAGGGAGGTTGGTGAAATGGTAGCTTAAGAATGAAAAGACAAAACAAATTCTCTGACCCCACTGAGGATAGAGAAAAATGCATGTGGCAAACACAGCCAGGGCCCAAGAAATATCCCCCAGTGCTTACTGCTTTTAGGGAAACCCTGAGTTCCCATTGCTCTGGTTTTTGGGAAGAAAGATGTTTTTCTGAAAAATGTCTACAACCTGACTTACACCCTTAATTCCTTCCTGGAAAGAAGTAAGTAACATGTTGGTAAACTGCAGTAATTTAAGCATGTGCTACTCAGCTTCTTTCTCTTTGGGATCTGCTTACCCACAGAATCATGTATCCCTCCTAAACTCGGACACTTTCTAATGTTCAACACTGCCTTAGCACTAAAGACATACCAAATACCATGTCAAAAAATGTATTTAAAATCAGTGATTTTTAAACTAAAGATCTACAATTGCTAGGCTGATGGGTCAACTGTAAAACTGGTTCACTTGAAATCCTATCTCAAGGGTAAGATGTTTGATTAAGTCTAATTTTGCTTTTTAGTTAATAACAGCCATCCAATTAATTTTTAATTCAGATATATGAATATATTAGAATATTTAAATATTTAATAATAAGCATCATTCAAAATATCACTTATTCAAAATCAATACATTAAAAAAATCAAACATCAAAAAATAGTTAAAATAAATCATCTGATTCCCTTGTCTATATAGGATAGTTTTATTCAAGGCATAAAAGATAATTTTATTATTCTATATCTGTAAATCTTTATGAGTTTAGGGGGAAGTTTCTTAGTTGTTTTGTTTTTGGTGGTGCTGGGGATTGAACCCAGGCTTTGTGCATGCTAGGTAAGCACTCTACCAACTGAACTATATCCCCATCCTTTAGTCCTCTATTTTTAAAGGCACACAAATGTATATAATTACAAGACTGAGGATCAAATACCCTTAAATTTTGCATAATGTGAATAAACAAGTGGTTTAGACATAAGTTTTAAATAATTATTTTTATAAGTTTTTTTGATCTATTTGTGATATAATATTTTTATTTAAGGAATCTATAGTTTTACTTGTAGCATAAAATAGATTTTATGTGGACTGTCTTTGTTCTATTTTGTAAAATAAGTATATTCTGACAGAGGCAATTATTGAAAAAATTTGGGGTGATAAAAGCTTACCTCTAGCCCCAGTGGAATAGCTGTTTGTACTTCTTTTGTCCAAAAGGTTTGGGATACACAGAGAACAGCCTGTCCAGGCCATTCTCTTACCCAATTAATTCGTTCATTTTTTGTATAGGCCAAAATCGCATCTAGAATTACCTAATTAAAAACAAAATGCTAAAAATGAACCATTCTGAAGAAGTTATAAAATGAAGAGTTAAACTCCTAAAATAGACTAACTAAAACTGCTCAACTTTTTACAACATTCTTAACTAATTATGGAAGATTCACATAAAGTATCAAAACTCAGCTATCTAAACTCAATTTGATTCACATACTTGTTAGCAAAGCAAATATATAACATTTACTTTTGCTGATTCATTGTCAATTTGTAGGAACCACAGTAAATCAGGTAATCATGTGACAAGTTTTAGCCAAAGACATTCTATCAGTTTGGAGAAGCATGAGTAACTTTATTACAAAATACAAATTCAAAAACATTCCAAAATGAGATCAATC
Organism: Marmota flaviventris; assembly: GCF_047511675.1. Lineage (NCBI taxonomy): Eukaryota > Metazoa > Chordata > Mammalia > Rodentia > Sciuridae > Marmota > Marmota flaviventris. The sequence goes on along the minus strand of NC_092508.1, from coordinate 39,130,036 downwards.
AAATTTAAGGCTAATGATTTTCTTTTGGTTTCATCAGATTTTCACTCAGCCACATGCATATGTGAAGAACCACAGTGTTCTAAAGTGTCCTATGTTCCAGACCTCCCTCCCTCCCAATCCTGTATATTGTGACTCCCAAGGTAATGATGACAGGAACAGATGTGTGAATTCTGTCATGGAGAGTTGAGAGCTGTAAAGCTAAGAAGTCTAATTTATGTACTTTGCTGCATATGTTCCCTGGACTGGTATGTCTACTTTTTGTACCAGCCATTAGTGGGGAAACAGTCCAGTCTATCAAATGTATCAACCAAAAGTAGTAACGTTCTTTGACAGGTGTATGAATTTCAAGAAAACTGTCAAAATTAGATGTTTTAGAGAAACATATACAAATGGTTCAAACTTTTGGGATTTCTAGTCTATCTGGGAGATTTATAAAACCAAACAAAGATAAAGGACAGAGTGATGGTGATCGATAACAACAACAAAAAAAATTTCTAAAACCCAGAAGCCAGAAAGGGCAGGTAAAAATGGACAGCTAACTGAAGGATGGAAGAAATAAAAGAATAGAAAGGCAGAGCTGAGAAATGCCAGGATGGAGTGAATATGCAAAGGACACTGTGGGGAGAACAAGAAGAAGACATTAAAATCTGAATCACAAAAAGGATTATATGTAGTTAGATGATGAGAAAAATTATTATATAAAATTCCAAAGTAGCTTATTATTGTATCTATGAATACTATGTTCATAGTATGTACTTATATATGCAATCACATCGCAAGCATGCAAATACATATAGTACAACAGAATAACACACATATCTCCTATTTATAGTATTTTATGTTGCATTTACTTGATTATTTTACCAACAAAAACTTGCACATGAGTGTTTTGTGCAGATATGTATTTCCTATACAATTTCTTGCTACCACATCTTAATGCTCTAAGGTGGCAGCCAAAATATTTTCTCTAAGCACTTTGACAAACAAACTTAAAAGAATAGTTCAAATAGTAACAGGCATGTCTACAAAAATGAGTTATAACTGTATATGACATCAATTAAGAAACCATACAACTCAATTTAATGCTGCCAAATTCATCTGCATTGCTAATGGATACATAAATAGTCATGCTATTTCTCAATACTTATCAAGGTCTATGGAAATTTATTCTTCTTTGGCCCAGTGGTCCTACACATGAGAAGTTATCATAAAAAAATAGCTAGTTCAATCAAACAAACCAGCTATATTTATAAATACATTCATTTTAATGTTATTCATAACAGGGAGAAAAAGGGAAAATGGCAAAAGATTTTACATTTACTGAAAAATATTAGTAGGGGACATATTAAAGCTATATTTAGGATAAGAAAAAAACCTTAAGATACTTGGGTGACATTAAATGCCTAGATTCTAATAAATTTCTCCAATAATATGAAAGAATATAAAAAAATTAAAAATTAATTAATTATGCTCCCTTCCCTCTCTGTCTTAATCATGATTTTTATTCTTTTTTTTTTAGAGAGAGAGAGAGAGAATTTTTAATATTTCTTTTTTTTTTTTTTTTTAGTTTTCGGCGGACACAACATCTTTGTTTGTATGTGGTGCTGAGGATCGCACTCGGGCCGCACGCATGCCAGGCGAGCCCGCTACCATTTGAGCCACATGCCCAGGCCGATTTTTATTCTTTATGAAAAACTTAACTTGAATACTAAGCCCATATCATAGAAAAAAAATTTAAGTGCTCAATCTATTTGTGAGAATGCCTTGAAATTCTCTACTAACATAAAAAATAATTGAACTAACAGTGTGATTTATGAAATGTGGAAGGCATGAAGTCGGCATTACTTGAATGATATATTATGATTTTCTGATGTTAGTATCTATTTTACATAGAGAACAATAAGATTCATATCTATCAAGGAGATTGATGTGAATATATAGAGATGTGCTTCCAAGGCAAGACTAAAATAGTTCATGTAAACAAAAGTGTATCTAATTGATGATGAAAGCATTATCATGTGGCTGTAAGAAATAAGACAATACATTATTAAATTCTTGGGTAATATGTATGGTATTTTGTTCTATTTCAAGTGAGTCACTACAAAATAACTACCTTAGACTTTAAGCATCTATTACACTTAAAATGGTAATTCTATTTAAATAACAACACATATGTCAATGATACATTTGTAATAATATTAACACTTTATAACTTTTTTCTAAAAGCAATAATAAGTATAACCAGTTATTACCTTGTGGATGGATTTAATCATAATTCTTTCTAACTCAACCAACCATTTCTCCACTTGACCTCTGGCTTTGGCTGTTGAAATGATATCTGTGAGTTCTACAACTTCTCCTTCACTACTCTTCATATGAGTAATATCTAAAGTTTCTGTAAATTCTACCCTTGCAATTCCTTCAAAACATTTCTTCAAGTGAGGTTGCACCCTTTCAAAGAAAAACATTAAAGAATTAATCAAATTAAAGCAATCCCTAACATTTTAAAATTAATAAATGTGTACTCAGTGTTAGGCCTATGGAGATGAAATACTAAGCAGAAAAGAAAACAAAAACAAAATAAAGAAAAACAAAATAAAGCAAAATAACAAGACAAAATATCTGCTTAAATGGGTTATACAATCCAGTTAAGGGGTTAGTACTAATTGAATAACCACAAAAATATCTGTGAAAGTTACAATTATAATAAGATCTATAAAGGAGATATCCTTAAGTCTTTGCTTTTAATATAATGAATTGAAAGATGCCAAAAGTAATAAAACAACCAAACGAATTTTAACTCACAGCTAAGTACACTAAGCTGAAGAATCTTCAAGTGCACAAAAGTAGTCATTTCAAGTGGAGTCTTTAGAAACTGCTTTAAAATTATGGACTAAGTTTAGTACTTTACAGCTTATTAAATCAACTGCTTTGGCATACTCAACTGTTAGTCTATTCAGTATACTATAGATGGGACTGACTACACCCCTCATTTTGGGCACATTGCTAATAACCAGTTGCATTCATCTTTCAAATGGGCAAAAAGAAGCAGAGTATAAAATTCAAATGGAACCTAAATTTGTCTTTTTTTTATCTGGACTATGTGACGCCTTCTTTGAAGGCCCAAGATATAAAATAAACAAATTTGCTTAACAAATATATATATTCACTCCCTTCTTTATATCAGATGCTCTTCTAAGGATTGAGGAATCAACAGTGGGGAAAAATAGCCAAAACTTTCTATAATCATAGAGTTTATATTATGTTAGAGGAAGACAATTAGTACGCAAATAAGTAAATTACAGAGTATACCAGGTGACAACAAGTAGGCAGAAGGAAAAATAAGGAAGCGAAAGGAAGTCCAGGAAGTGCTGGAGGCATGACATTTTAAGTAGCATAGTTTTGCCTGAGTTTGAGTAGGTTTCTACACCACCTCTAGGATGTAAGGAATAAGTCCGTGCACATTTGTGTAAGGAGCATCGTAGGCAAAGGGAACATGTATGCTGAATGAGGACACTGCCAGTCATGGCAAGGCTACTAACTTTTACTTTAATTGTGAGGAAGAAGAGGAATGTGTCCTGAAAAAATTCTGTTAGAAATTATCTGATCAAATATGAAATCCATTCTAAGGTTCAGCATTGGGGAAAATATCATTGAATGATATTACTAGTTTTTAATAGTTATTCAAAGTTGTTTGCTGATAATATCTAGAATATTCTTGAAGAAAAATTATCATATAAGCATGATTGTATATAATTGTTTATATACACATATAAACTTAGACATGTATGATAATACATGTAAGTTACTTACCTAGTGGGATCTTTAGTCTCCGATAGTATCTCAAGAAGTTCATCATTCGACAAGAAAAAGAATCTGGGGAAGAAGAGACGTTTCTTTTCCAAATATTCATTAAGTCCTTTAAGAATGAGTTCCAAAAGTTCATTAGATTTTTTCAGTCTTTCCAGCATTCTCTCAATAGTTACCACTGACAGAACACGTTTATCCTAAAAATAAGAGAAAACCCTCAACTTGAAAATATTAGATAACTAATTTTATTTACTTTCATATTATATTTAGATTACATATTTTTATTCAAATGAAGATTATGTAAATTTTAATATGAATATTTACTTTTTAAATCAGTCTTGCATATTCTAGGTCTAACAAGCCTCTTTAGTCATCTAAAAAGTCATGTTGACTTGATCCTCAGACATAATGTTCACTATTTCTTATTCTGAGTTGGAAACTATAAGAGTAAGAGAGAAGAAGACACAGAGAGAGATGCAGAGAAAAAAAGACAATATACTATCTGAACTTGCAAGAAGGATGGGGGGTGGTAAAGAATAGGATGAGACATGTTCTTTTGTCTTTTATACTTTGAGAAAATGTACCCTAAATAGTAAGTCATCATTATAATGAAAGTTTTGAATATTATTGCTATCGGTAAAATAATCCAAATTCCTGTTTTTAAAAACTATAGGTAATAAATAAGTATTGTGGGTAGTGGAGAAGTTTTCTACAAACTTTTATAAACCACCACCCTTGGAAGCAACTGTGCTTGCTTGAGGACTTAAGTTCAAGGTGTGTTCTTCCTGAGCTCCCAAGAGACTAAAACTGGCCCACCTTGAAAGCATGGACATGAAAGTGTCACTCTGAGCTATCTCCTTCAAAGTGATTCAAACAGAATCAAGTATTTTTAAAAGAGGTTTTTTTTTTTTTTTTTTGTACTTCATGATTCAAAATAAGAATTATAACCAAAAGTTAATCTTAAGAACTCTATTTTTAAAAAAGAATTTATTGACTTCTCAGAATATCCATACATTAACCACTGGGTTTATGAAAATCTTCAGAAATATATATTAAAATACAATCTAGATATAGTTGAAATAAAACTCTTTTTTCCTTAGCACATGATTGATGTCATCCAGGTCTATAATTGGTTTTATAATTCCTAGCTCAGTGTTCATGGAAAAATTCTTTACTAAGAAAGCTTTAAATACAAGAGATTTCAATTATCAGGCCAAATAAAAATTCCATCAGAATACACTAGACATTTATTACCATCACAGGGTATTTGAGAAAATTTATATGAAATTGAAAAATAAAAGAACATCATTTAAAAAGAAACATTGAATTTTAAGATTAACTATTTAAACTTATTTTGGGTGTTCAGTCACAATGGAAAGATCAACCAAAAATGTCAGCTATAAACTCTTTCCTATAAAAATTTATTCTATTTCAAGAGTCTCTAAAATGCATTTTTGTTAAGGTACTTTGTGACTGAAAAAATATACTTTTCTGCTTTATTTTGAACTTTAACAATGTAACTTGAAAAGAATGTAAGCAAAGGACAAAACAATTATTGTTATTCATTTTCTTAATAAAACAAGAACATACTACGATCAAATCAACTTATCTTTAAAGCATTTTATTTCCTAACAGTTTTGTGTTTCAAATGAATATTAGGTACACACACTCACACACACACACACACACACACACACACACACACACACACACACCAGGACAAAGACTCAGGCCATAGTTTAAATTGTACAATTCATCCAATACATAATAGAGTAGTAGTCCTATATTCCTAAATCCAAAAATCAAAATGGTGTTCTTCAAGCGCCACCTTCTGGAAAAGTATTATTTTGTGTGTGTGTGTGTGTGTGTGTGTTTTAAAAGCAGAATTGCTGATCAAAGGGGAAAAACTCCTTTCAGAGAGATAAATAATATTTGTTTTTCTCTTGTCCAAATAATTGTCTAAATAATTTCTTGTAATGTTGCTGTAATATTTAAAAGCTTGAAATTTAGTTTTTAAATAACAAGTCACATTCCTTTCTCAAAATAATATAATTACCAAACAACAAACAAGCAAGCCAAAAAATCCTGGAAAAACTAAGCATTCAGTTAAAAATTTTTTACTACAGGTTGAATATTCCTTATCTGAAATACTTGGGACCAGTTTTTCAGATTTCAGAGGTGGGTTTTTTTCTTTTAATTTGGATAAATTTTACCTGTTCAGCATCCTTAATCTGAAAATTCAAAATACAAAATAAAAGTTTTGCATTTTGGAATATTTCAGGTTTTGTATTAGGGCTCAGTCTGTACTAAACTCAAGGTCAAACCAATCAGATTAGCTCAATGAGTGAAACAAAAATGCCACTTCTAAATGAACATAGGCAATAATCTGTGTACTTCTGTATATGGACTTCAGAAAAAATACGAAGAAGTAATCACCTCATGACTGAAATATAAACACTTTCACCCTCTCCCAGTGAGAACAGGAATATACCAAGGACTGCTGCAGATAAAGGAAAGGCCCTAAAGTGGGACAGAACTTGTTTCTACCCCACATTCTGCATCTTAGTACCTGTGTGACCCCAGATCATGGCTTGATCTCTTTTCTTAGCTATAAAAGGGGGAGAAGAGCTCTCAAAGGTAGCATGAGAACCAAATTAGCAACATACTTGAAGTGACTAATATTGTGCACATACACTTAAAATTTCCCCTTCACTTCCCCTCCCCTTCCATGCCTGGATGAGAGGGGGAAGTAAAAAGAGGGGGCAGGCACTGACTCCAGGGAAAAGGGGCAAATGAGACACTTAAATTGCTTCATCCATTTCAATGGAATTAAAATTAACATTTGATAATCTGCAATCCTTCAAGAAAGATATTTATCATAGTAAAATAAAACTGACTTTGAATCCCTTTGAAGTATCACCATAAAATCCTAGTACAGAATAAGCATTCTGTGAATATATGTTGAATAACTGAGGAATGTAGGCAGGTGAAGCCTGTAGCCATACAGAGGAGCTCAAGAAACTTCCACCCACTACGTGGTACCAGGCTGGTACTGATTGCCTATGTTCTCAATATATAATAATAAGGTGTGAAAACAGGAAACTACTAGAAACTTGGAACTTGGTGTGACTTCCTTGACACTTTATGTCTCCTGGAGGGAAAGAAATGAATTATTACCCGTCATACATTCTGATTAAAGAAATAATTTTATAACTTTCACGTGTCTTCTTTTGCTTCATAAGCATCACCAATTTCATCAGCTTAAATAATGATCTATAGGTTGATTTGATATTTCCTAGCCAAAGGACTATGCTAACATAGGCCTGAAACTTTAATTTGGGTATACAGAAAGAGTTTTCTAACTACTGCTACTAGAAAGCTTCCACAGAAAACACAGTTGTATATACTACACAGAATTAAACTCAAGCTTGATTGGTCAACTTTTGGAATCATAACCTCCCTCATCAGAAATTCCTGAACAACAGACAACTGCTAAGAACCTCATTCACTAAGAATGAAAATGTGGGTCAAGCAGAGCCTTAAGATCCCCTGCAACTTTGATTCTTTGACTTAATCAGGAGAAGAAATTCTTTCATTTCAGACTCAGAATATATTTCAGGGTTAATCCAGATCTCAGGGTCCACTTACCTAAATATGAATTTTCACAGAAGGACTTTCAGAATAAATTCAGAATTGATTCAAGAATTAACCTCAGTTGTTCATTTACTCATTCAACAAATACTTGCTGGGGGTCTGGCTGTGTTCAGTCATTATTTTCAGTGCTTAGGTGATAACAGTGAACAAAACAAAGACCCCAGCCTCCACAGGGGAGTTGGACAACAAGTAACAAACATACTGATTTGAGTAGTCAGGATAGAAGATCAAAACAGCTGCAACATTCCCTTAAGCCAAAGCTAAATCCAGAGCAAGGCCCTCACTCTCTTCAAGAATTCTATGAAGACAGAGAGCTGAGGAAGCTGCAGAAGAACAGTTTGAAGTTAGCAGAGGAGGGTACATAAATTATACATAGGTTTAGCTCATTTTATTGTATTTCATTTCATTATGCTGCACAGATACTAAGTTTCTTACAAATTGAAGGTCCATGGAAAGCTTGTGTAGAGCAAGTTTATTGGTATAATTTCTTCCCCAACATCTTGTGCTCATTTCTCATCTCTATGTCACATTGTGGTAATTCTCACAATATTTCAAACCTTTTCATTATTATTATATCTGTTATGGTAATCTGAGATCAATGATCTTTTATACTTACTATTATAATTGTCTGGGGGTAGCACGACCTCACCCATGTAAAATGGCAAACTTAATGAGTGTAGTATGTGTTCTGGCTGCTCCATCAATTGACGAGCCCCCCATCTCTCTCCTTTTTCTCAGGCCTCTCTATTCCCTGAGACAACAGTATTGGAATTAAGACACTCAATAACACTACAGTGGTCTCTAACTGTTCAAGTGAAAGAGTGACATATCTTTCACTTAAAAATCCATAAGTCATTAGCTTAGAGAAGGCCCACTGAAAGTCAAGATAAGGTAAAAGGTAGGCTTCTCATGCCAAACCATTGGCCAAGAAGTAAATGGAAAGGAACAGTTCCTGCAGGAAGTTATATGAATATAAAAAAGTGAAGCAGTTCTAAACTGATGTGGAGAAAGTTTGAGTAGTCAGGATAGAAGCTTTGGTATATGTACACAATGGAACATTACTCAGCATTAAAAAAGAATAAATCATGGCATTTGCAGGTAAATGGATGGAGCTGGAGAATATAATGCCAAGTAAGCCAATCCCAAAAGACCAAAGGCTGAATGTTTTCTTTGATATGAGGATGCTGACTCATAGGCAATGGGGCCAGAGAAGCATGGGAGGAATGGAAGAACTCTAGATAGGGCAAAGGGGAGGAAGGGGAAGGAAGGGGGCAAAAGGGTAGGAATGATGGTGGAATAAGTTAGACAGCAATACCCTAAGTACATGTATGAAGACATGAGTGGTGTGAAAATACTTTGTGTATAATAGGTGACTTGAAAATTGGGCTCTATATGTGTAATATGAAATAAACTGCATTCTGCCATCACGTATAACAAATTAGAATAAATAAATAATTTAATAAAAAAAGAAGATCAAAAAAGCTGCAAGATTCCCTTAAGCCAAAGCTAAATGCAGAGCAAGGCCCTTACTCTCTTCAATTCTACAAATACAGAGAGCTGAGGAAGCTTCTGAAGAAAAGTTTCAAGCTAGCAGAGGTTGGAACATGAGGTTTAAGAAGACAATCTCTCTTCAAAACATAAAAATGAAAGGTGAAGCAGCAAGTGCTGATATAGAAGCTGCAGCAAGTTATCCAGAAGATCTGGCTAAGATAACTGACAAGGGTGGTTACACTAAAAACCAGATTCTCAATTTAGATAAAATAGTCTTCTATGAAAGAAGATGCCATCTAGGACTTTCATAGCTAGAGAGGAAAAGTCAATTCCTGACTTCAAAGTTTCAAAGGACTGATTCTGTTAGAGGACAATGCAACAGGTGACTATGAGATAAAGCCAAGACACATTCATCATTCCAAAAGTTCTTGGGCCACTGATAATTATATTAAATCTCTGCCTGTGCTCTATAAATATAAATAAAAAACAACATCAGGATAACACACGTCTACATACAACATGAATTACTCAATATTTTAAGCACACTGTTGAGAATTACTGCTCAAAAAAAAATGCCTTTCAAATATTACAGTTCTTTGAGACCACCCACACCAGCCTGCACAGGACTTTGGCTCACAGTAGGCCCTGGTCCACCGCTCTTCCTACGGGACAAACACTGGCCAGAGCCAAGCCTCTGGCACAGGACCGCCCCTTCGGTCCAGCAGACTACCATGGGAGTCAGGCCAGGCCCAGATCTGTCCATGCTGACTTGTGCAGGACCCAGGTCCAGGGTAAGTCAGAGTTCACCCCACCCCAACCTGGGAGCCTAAGCCTAACCCACTTCCATCTTGGGACACTGTAGTCATTGCCATAGCCTTCCCTACATAGTAGCCTCTAACTTTTGGACAACAAACAGGGCCTACAAGCAGCTGCATCTCAGAGCAGGTATCCCAAAAGGGAGTGTAGGCCCATTCTTGCAGTCCCTTCTCTGTAAGACATTGCTTCCATCTCGGGGCACCTTAAGTTACCTCTGCTATTGCAGACCTAAATGAGCAAACACAGGCAAAAATTGATCATTCCAACAATGAGATAAGAGAGCAAATACAGGTAGCAAAAGATTACTTCAAGAGAGATATAGACTCTGAAAAAAAAGTCAGAAATACTTGAAATGAAGGATACACTAAATCAAATAAAAAACTCAATAGAAATCATAACCAACAGACTAGATCACTTAAAAGAAAGAATGTCAGATAATGAAGACAAAGTATACAATCTGTGAAATAAAGTTGATCAAACAGTGAAGATAGTAAGAAACCATGAACAGAACATCGAAGAATTATGAGACAGCATCAAAAGACCAAATCTAGAGAGCTGCCAACCACGCCTGCAAGGTAGGTGGGCCTGCGACCCACCGGCAGAACAGGCCCAGATTTCCGCGGAGGGGCAGAGCTGCCCCCTCCCCCCGCGCTTGCAAGGTAGGCGGACCTGCGACCACCAACAGAACAGGCCAGACCTGCAACCGACAGACAGAACAGGCCCAGCGGCCTGCGGAAGGGTAGAGCCGCCCCCCCCCCCGCGACTGCAAGGTAGGCGGACCTGCGACCCACCAGCAGAACAGGCCCAGCGGCCTGCAGAGGGGCAGTGCCGCTGCCCGCGCCTGCGAAGTAGGCAGAACTGCGACCACCGACAGAACAAGCCAAGCGGCCCGCAGAGGGGCAGAGCCGCCGCCTGCGCCTGCAAGGTAGGCGGACCTGCTACCGACCGGCAGAACAGGCCCAGCGGCCTGCCGGCGTGGTAGGCACATTGCCCCAATTGGAGGAGGGGCAGAGCCGCCGCCCGCGCCTGCGAGGGAGACTTTGCAACTATACAAGAGCAATATAAATATATAGGGGGAAAATTCAATAGCACAACAGTTTCACCAAGCAGAAAGAAACGCGAACAGTATGAAGAGACAAGGAAAGAAAGGACCACAAGCAATGCAGTTCAACTCAACATTAGAAGAGGTAATATCTGCAGCAGATGGAATGTCAGATAAAGAATTCAGGATATATATGCTTCAGATGATCTGGAGTCTCACGGAAGACATCTGACAGCAAAATCAGACAATGAAAGATCACTTCAACAATGAATTACATAAACAAATCCAAGAAGCAAAAGATCAACTACACAGGGAGATAGAGGTTATAAAAAACAAACAAACAGAAATCCTAGAAATGCAGGAAGCAATAAACCAACTTAAAAACTCAATTGAGAATACTACCAGCAGAGTGGAACACTTAGAAGATAGAACATCAGACAATGAAGACAAAGTATTTCAACTTGAAAAGAACATAGACAGCTCAGCAAGACTGTTAAGAAACCATGAGCAGAACATCCAAGAAATATGGGATAACATCAAGAGACCAAACTTAAGAGTCATTGGGATACAGGAAGGGATAGAGTTTCAAACCAAAGGAATGAGCAATCTATTAAAAGAAATAATATGAGAAAACTTCCCAGACTTGAAGAATGAGACAGAATCCCAAATCCTAGAAGCCTACAGGACGCCGAATGTGCAAAATCATAAGAGATCCACACCTAGACACATTATAATGAAGATGCCCAACATACAGAATAAGGAGAGAATTTTAAAAGCTACAAGAGAAAGGAAGCAGATTACATTTAGGGGTAAACCAATCAGGATAACAGCTGATCTTTCAACACAGACTCTGAAAGCCAGAAGATCCTGGAATAACATATTTCAAACACTGAAAGAAAATGGGTTCCAACCAAGAATTGTGTATCCAGCGAAATTAAGCTTCAGGATGGAAGATGAAATTAAAACCTTCCACGATAAACAAAAGTTAAAAGAATTTGCAGCTAGAAAACCATCTCTTCAAAACATCCTCGGCAAAACATTACAGGAAGAGGAAATGGAAAATAACAATGAAAACCAACAGTGGGAGGTAGGACAGTAAAGGGGGGAAAAATAATCAAAGAGGAAAACAAACCATGTTTAGTAACATAAATAAACAAATATGGCTGGAAGAACAACCCATATCTCAATAATAACCCTAAATGTTAATGGCTTAAACTCACCAATCAAGAGACACAGGCTAGTAGAATGGATCACAAAACAAGACCCAACAATATGCTGCCTACAGGAGACGCATTTGATAGGAAAAGACATACATAGGCTGAAGGTGAAAGGTTGGGAAAAATCATATCACTCATATGGACTTCGGAAACAAGCAGGAGTGTCCATACTCATATCAAATAAAATAGATTTCAAGCCAAAGTTAATCAAAAGGGATAAAGAGGGACACTACATACTGCTCAAGGGAACCATACACCAACAAGACATAACAATCATAAATATATATGCCCCAAACAATGGTGCAGCTATGTTCATCAAACAAACTCTTCTCAAGTTCAAGAGTCTAATAGACCACCATACAATAATCATGGGAGACTTCAACACACCTCTCTCACCAATGGACAGATCTTCCAAACAAAAGTTGAATAAGGAAACTATAGAACTCAATAACACAATTAATAACCTAGATTTAATTGACATATATAGAATATAATACCCAACATCAAGCAATTACACTTTTTTCTCAGCAGCACATGGATCCTTCTCAAAAATAGATCATATATTATCTCACAGGGCAACTCTTAGACAATATAAAGGAGTAGAGATAATACCATGCATCTTATCTGATCATAATGGAATGAAACTGAAAATCAACAATAAAAGAAGGAAGGAAAAATCATGCATCACTTGTAGAATGAACAATAGGTTACTGAATGATCAATGGGTTATAGAAGACATCAAGGAGGAAATTAAAAAATTCTTAGAGATAAATGAAAACACAGACACAACATATCGGAATCTATGGGACACATTGAAAGCAGTTCTAAGAGGAAAATTCATTGCTTGGAGTTCATTCCTTAAAAAAAGGAAAAACCAACAAATAAATGATCTCATACTTCATCTCAAAATCCTAGAAAAAGAAGAGCAAAACAACAGCAAAAGAAGTAGAAGGCAAGAAATAATTAAAATCAGAGCTGAAATTAATGAAATCGAAACAAAAGAAACAATTGAAAAAATTGACAAAACTAAAAGTTGGTTCTTTGAAAACAATAAATAAAATCGACAGACCCTTAGCCATGCTAGCGAAGAGAAGAAGAGAGAGAACTCAAATTACTAGCTTACGGGATGAAAAAGGCAATATCACAACAGACACTTCAGAAATACAGAAGATAATTAGAAATTATTTTGAATCCTTATACTCCAATAAATTAGAAGATAGTGAAGGCATCGAAAAATTTCTTAAGTCATATGATCTGCCCAGATTGAGTCAGGAGGATATAGACAACCTAAACAGACCAATATCAATTGAGAAAATAGAAGAAACCATCAAAAGACTACCAACTAAGAAAAGCCCAGGACCAGATGGGTATACAGCAGAGTTTTACAAAACCTTTAAAGAGGAACTAATACCAATACTTTTCAAGCTACTTCAGGAAATAGAAAAAGAGGGAGAACTTCCAAATTCATTCTACGAGGCCAACATCACCCTGATTCCTAAACCAGACAAAGACACTTCAAAGAAAGAAAACTACAGACCAATATCTCTAATGAACCTAGATGCAAAAATCCTCAATAAAATTCTGGCGAATCGGATACAAAAACATATCAAAAAAATTGTGCACCATGATCAAGTAGGATTCATCCCTGGGATGCAAGGCTGGTTCAATATACGGAAATCAATAAATGTTATTCACCACAACAATAGACTTAAAAATAAGAACCATATGATCATCTCGATAGATGCGGAAAAAGCATTCGACAAAGTACAGCATCCCTTTATGTTCAAAACTCTAGAAAAACTAGGGATAACAGGAACATACCTCAATATTGTAAAAGCAATCTATGCTAAGCCTCAGGCTAGCATCATTCTGAATGGAGAAAAACTGAAGGCATTCCCTCTAAAATCTGGAACAAGACAGGGATGCCCTCTCTCTCCACTTCTGTTCAACATAGTTCTCGAAACATTGGCCAGAGCAATTAGACAGACGAAAGAAATTAAAGGCATAAAAATAGGAAAAGAAGAACTTAAATTATCACTATTTGCAGATGATATGATTCTATACCTAGCAGACCCAAAAGGCTCTACAAAGAAACTATTAGAGCTAATAAATGAATTCAGCAAAGTGGCAGGATATAAAATCAACACGCATAAATCAAAGGCATTCCTGTATATCAGCGACAAATCCTCTGAAATGGAAATGAGGACAACCACTCCATTCAAAATATCTTCAAAAAAAAATAAAATACTTGGGAATCAACCTAACAAAAGAGGTGAAAGACTTATACAATGAAAACTACAGAACCCTAAAGAGAGAAATAGAAGAAGATCTTAGAAGATGGAAAAATATACCCTGTTCATGGATAGGCAGAACTAACATCATCAAAATGGCGATATTACCAAAAGTTCTCTATAGGTTTAATGCAATGCCAATCAAAATCCCAACGGCATTTCTTGTAGAAATAGAGAAAGCAATCATGAAATTCATATGGAAAAATAAAAGACCCAGAATAGCAAAAACAATGTTAAGCAGGAAGTGTTAATCAGGCGGTATAGTGATACCAGACTTCAAACTATACTACAGAGCAGTAGTAACAAAAACAGCATGGTACTGGTACCAAAACAGACGGGTGGACCAATGGTACAGAATAGAGGACACAGAAACCAGTCCACAAAACTACAACTATCTTATATTTGATAAAGGGGCTAAAAGCATGCAATGGAGGAAGGATAGCATCTTCAACAAATGGTGCTGGGAAAACTGGAAATCCATATGCCACAAAATGAAACTGAATCCCTTTATCTCGCCATGCACAAAAGTTAATTCAAAATGGATCAAGGAGCTTGATATCAAATCAGAGACACGGTGTCTGATAGAAGAAAAAGTTGGCTATGATCTACATACTGTGGGGTCGGGCTCCAAATTCCTCAATAGGACACCCATAGCACAAAAGTTAATAACTAGAATCAACAAATGGAACTTACTTAAACTAAAAAGTTTTTTCTCAGCAAAAGAAACAATAAGAGAGGTAAATAGGGAGCCTACATCCTGGGAACAAATCTTTACTCCTCACACTTCAGATAGAGCCCTAATATCTAGAGTATACAAAGAACTCAAAAAATTAGACAATAAGATAACAAATAACCCAATCAACAAATGGGCCAAGGACCTGAACAGACACTTCTCAGAGGGGGACATACAATCAATCAACAAGTACATGAAAAAATGCTCACCATCTCTAGCAGTCAGAGAAATGCAAATCAAAACCACCCTAAGATACCATCTCACTCCAGTAAGATTGGCAGCCATTATGAAGTCAAACAACAACAAGTTCTGGCGAGGATGTGGGGAAAAGGGTACACTTGTACATTGCTGGTGGGACTGCAAATTGGTGCAGCCAATTTGGAAAGCAGTATGGAGATTTCTTGGAAAGCTGGGAATGGAGCCACCATTTGACCCAGCTATTCCCCTTCTCGGTCTATTCCCTAAAGACCTAAAAAGAGCATGCTACAGGGACACTGCTACATCGATGTTCATAGCAGCACAATTCACAATAGCAAGACTGTGGAACCAACCTAGATGCCCTTCAATAGATGAATGGATAAAAAAAAATGTGGCATTTATACACAATGGAGTATTACTCTGCATTAAAAAATGACAAAATAATAGAATTTGCAGGGAAATGAATGGCATTAGAGCAGATTATGCTAAGTGAAGCTAGCCAATCCCTAAAAAACAAATGCCAAATGTATTATTTGATATAAGGAGTGTAACTAAGAACAGAGTAGGGACGAAGAGCAGGAGAAGAAGATTAACATTAAACTGGGATGAGAGGTGGCAGGGAAAGGGAGAGAGAAGGGAAATTGCATGGAAATGGAAGGAGACCCTCAGGGTTATACAAAATTTCATACAAGAGGAAGTGAGGGGAAAGAGGAAAATAATACAAGGGGGAGAAATGAATGACAGTAGAGGGGGTAGAGAGAGAAGAGGGGAGGGGAGGGGAGGGGGGATAGTAGAGGATAGGAAAGGCAGCAGAATACAACAGACACTAGTATGGCAATATGTAAATCAATGGATGTGTACCTGATGTGATTCTGCAATTTGTATACGGGGTAAAAATGGGAGTTCATAACCCACTTGAATCAAAGTGTGAAATATGATATATCAAGAACTATGTAATGTTTTGAACAACCAACAATAAAAAATTAAAAAAAAAACAAATCTAAGAGTAATTGGGATAGAGGAAGGCACAGAGTTTCAAACCAAAGGAATGCACAATTTCTTCAATGAGATAATATCAGAAAATTTCCAAGCATGAAAAACGAATTGGAAAACCAAATACAAGAGGGTTACAGGACACCAAATATGCAAAATTACAACAGATCTACACTAAGGCACAGTATAATGAAAATGCCTAGCATACAGAATAAGGATAGAATCTTAAAAGCCACAAGAGAGAGGAATCAGATCACATATAGGGGAAGACCAACTCATATCTCAGCAGATTTTTCAACCCAGATCCTCAAAGCCAGGAGATCATGGAACAGCATATACCAAGCTCTGAAAGAAAATGGATGCCCAACAAGAATCTTATATCCAGCAAAACTAAGCTTTAGATTTTATGATGAAACAAAAACCTTCCATGATAAACAAAAGTTAAAAGAATTTACAACGAGAAAGTCTGCATTACAGAACATACTCAGTAAAATATTCCAAGAAGAGGAAATGAAAAACAATGATGAAAATCAGCAGAGAGAGGCATTACGCTAAAGGAAAATCTAATCAGTGAGAAACCAAGTCATGTTAAATTCTAAAAATAAACAAAAATGGCTGGGAATACAAGTCATGTCTCAATAATAACCCTGAGTGTTAATGGCCTAAATTCACCAATCAAAAGACACAGACTAGAGATTGGATCAAAAAAAATATCCAACAATATGCTGCCTCCAAGAACTCATCTTATAGGAAAAGACATTCACAAACTGAAGGTGAAAGGTTGGGATAATAATACCACTCACATGGGCTGTGGAAGCAAGCAGGGCATCCTCAGATCAAATAAAGTAGACTTCAAACTATGTCAATGAAAAAGGATAAAGAAGGACACTACATACTGCTCAAGGGAACCACACAGCAATAAAACTTAATAATTATAAATATATATGCCCCAAACAATAGAGCATCTATAGTCATCAAACAAACTCTTCTCAAGATCAACAGTCAAAGAGACCACAACACAATAATTTTGGGTGACTTTAACACACCTCTTTCATCGCTAGATATCTTCCAAACAAAAGCTGAACAAAGAAACTATAGAACTCAATAATACAATCAATAACTTGGATTTAACTGACATATCTAGAATTTCATTTTTCAATGAGAGAACACACTTTATTCTCAGCAGAACTTGGATCCTTCTCTAAATAGATCATATACTATTCCACAAAGCAACTATTAGCAAATACAAAAAAGCAGAGATACTACCCTGCATTCTATCAGATCATAATAGAATGAAATTAGAAATCAATGATAAAATAAGAAATGAAAGCCACTCCAACACCTGGAGACTAAATAATATGCTACTGAATGAACAATGGGTTGCAGAAGACATTAAGGAGGAGATTAAAAAGTTTTAGAGGTGAATGAGAAAATAGATACAACATATCAAAATCTCTGGGACACTATGGAAGCAGTTCTAAGAGAAAAGTTCATTGCATGGAATTCATTCCTTCAAAGAATAAAAAATCAACAAATAAATGGCTTAACATTACATCTCAAAGCCCTAGAAAAAGAAGTACAATCAACAGCAAAAGAAGTAGAAAACAGAAAATAATTAAAATTGGAGCTGAAATCAATAAAATTGAAACAAAAGAAACAATTGAAAAAATTGATAGAACAAAAAGTTGGTTATTTGAAAAAATAAATAAAATTGACAGATCCTTAGCTATGCTAATGAAGAGAAGGAGAGAGAAAACTCACATCATTAATGTACATGATGAGAAAAGGAAATAGCACAACAGACACTACAGAAATACAGAAGATAAATAGAAATTATTTTGAAATCTTGTACTCTAATAAAATAGAAAATATCAAAGGCATTGACAAATTTCTAGAGTCATATAATTTGTCCAAATTGAATCAGGATGATATACACAATTTAAACAGAACAATTTCAAGTGATGAACTAGAAGACACCATCAAAAGTCTACTAACCAAGAAAAACCCAGGACCTGATGGATACACACCTGAGTTCTACAAGACTTTTAAAGAAGAACTAATACCAATACCCTTCAATTTATTTCAGGAAATAGTAACAGAGGGAGCACTTCCAA
Organism: Marmota flaviventris; assembly: GCF_047511675.1. Classification (NCBI taxonomy): domain Eukaryota; kingdom Metazoa; phylum Chordata; class Mammalia; order Rodentia; family Sciuridae; genus Marmota; species Marmota flaviventris. The sequence continues at coordinate 39,111,677 of NC_092508.1, read as the reverse complement.
CTCATCTATGAGGCTAATATCACCCTGATTCCAAAACCAGGCAAAGACACATCAAAAAAAGAAAACTTCAGATCAATATCTCTAATGAACATAGATGCAAAAATTCTCAATAAAATTCTGGCAAATCGAATACAAAAAGATCATACACTACAATCAAGTAGGATTCATCCCAGGGATGCAAGATTGGTTCAACATATGGAAATTAATAAATGCAATTCATCACATCAATAGACTTAAAGATAAGAATCATATAATCATCCAATAGACACAGAAAAACCTTTTGACAAAATACAGCACCCCTTCATGTTCAAAACACTAGAAACATTAGGGATAACAAGAACATATCTCAACATCATAAAGACTATCTATGCTAAACCCCAGCCCAACATCATTCTACATGGAGAAAAATTGAATGCATTCCCTCTAAAAACTGGAACAAGACAGGGATGCCCTCTTTCACCACTTCTATTTAACATAATTCTTGAAACACTGGACAGAGCAATTAGACAATAGAAATTAAAGGGATACACATAGGAAAAGAAGAACTCAAATTGGCACTATTTGCTGATGATATGATTCTATACCTAGGAGACCCTAAAAGTTCCACCAGAAAACTTCTAGAACTAGTAAATGAATTCAGGAAAGTAGCAGAGTATAAAATCAACACCCATAAATCAAAGGCATTCCTGTATATCAGAGATAAATCCTCAGAAATGGAAACGAGGAAAACTATCCCATTTACAACAGCCTCGAAAAAAAATAAAATAAAATACTTGAGAATCAACGTAACAAAAGAGGGGAAAATTCTATATAATGAAAATTACAGAACCCTAAAGAAAGAAGTCAAAGAAAATCTTAAAAGATGGAAAGATTTACCTTGCTCTTGGATAGGCAGAATTAATATTATCAAAATGACCACACTTCCAAAAGCACTATACAGATTGAATGCAATTCTGATCAAAATCTCAATGACATTCCTCATATAAATAGAAAAATCAGTCATGAAATTTATCTGGAAAAATAAGAGACCCAGAATAGCTAAAGCAATCCTTAGCAGGAAGAGTGAAGCAGGTGGCATCACTATACCAGACCTTAAACTATACTACAGAACAATAGTAATAAAAACAACATGGTATTGGCACCAAAACAGATTGGTAGACCAATTACACAATAGAGGACACAGAGACTAACCCGCAAAATTACAATTATCTTACATTAGACAAAGGTGCATTGGAGAAAAGATAGCCTCTTCAACAAATGGTGCTGGGAAAACTGGAAATCCATATGCAACAAAATAAAATTAAACCCCTATCTCTCACCATGCACACAACTCAACTCAAAATGGATCAAGAGCTTAGGAATAAAATCAGAGACACTGCACCTATTAGAAGAAAAAGTAGGCCCTAATCTCTATCATGTAGGATTAGGCTTCAATCTCCTTAATAAGACTCCTGTGGTGCAAGAATTAAAATCCAGAATAAATAAATGGGATGGACTCAAACTAAAAAGTTTATTCTCAGCAAAAGGAACAATCTGTGAGGTGAATAGAGAGCCTACGTCTTGGGAGCAAATTTTTAACCCTCACAGATTAGATAGAGCACTAATATCTAGGGTATATAAAGAACTCAAAAAGCTAAACACCAAAAAAAAAAAAAAAAATAACCCAAACAACAAATGGGTCAAGAACCTGAACAGATACTTCTCAGAGATGATATTCAATGAATCAACAAATACATGAAAAAATGTTCATCATCGCTATCAATTCGAGAAATGCAAATCAAAACCACTCTAACATTTCATCTCACTCCAGTCAGAATGGCAGCTATTATGCATACAAACAACAATAAGTGTTGGTGAGGATGTGGGGAAAAAGTTATACTCATACACTGGTGGTGAGACTGCAAATTGGTGCAGCCAATATGGAAAGCAGTATGGAGATTTCTTGGAAAATTGGGAATGGAACCACCATTTGACCCAGCTATCCCTCTCCTCAGTCTATACCCAAAGGACTTAAAAACAGCATACTATAGGGACACAGCCACATCAATATTTATAGCATCACAATTCACAATAGCTAAACTGGATAATCAACTTAGATGCCCTTCAGTAGATGAATGGATAAAAAAAATGTGGCATATGTACACAATGGAATATTAATCAGCAATAAAAGAGAATAAAATCATGGCATTTTCAGGTAAATGGATGGAGTTAGAGAAGATAATGCTAAGTGAAGTCAGCCAATTCTAAATAACCAAATGCAAAATGTTTTCTTTGATATAAGGAGGCTGATTCATAGTGGGAGAGGGCAAGGGAGCATGGGAGGAACAGATGAACTCTAGATAGTGCAGAGGAGTTGGAGGTGAAGGGAACGGGCATGGGGTTAGAAGTGATGGTGGAACATGATGATCATTATTATCCAGAGTACATATATGAAGACCCGAATTGGTGTGATAGCTAAAGCAATCCTTAGTAGGAAGAGTGAAGCAGGTGGCATCACTATACCAGACCTTAAACTATACTAAGAACAATAGTAACAAAAACAGCATGGTATTGGCACCAAAACAGTTTTTCACATCTTTGTATATAACCAAAGATATGAAAAATTGTGCTCTATATGTGTAATAAAAATTGTAACACATTCTGCTTCATACATAAATTTAAAAAATGTTTAAAAAATAAAATTAGGGTAAGAAGATGGAAAATAAAAATAAATGAATAAAACACAAAAACTTTGCCTGTGATTGAATTAAAGTGCAATTTATTTTCCAAACTCATAAAATATTATTACTCTTATTATTTCATTGAAGTATTATTTGAATTATAATAATAAAATATATTATAATAGTAAAAAAAGACAAATATTACTGTTCTTTGACAATGCACCTGGTCACGCAAGAGCTCTAATGGAGATATACAATAAGATTAATGTTGTTTTCCTTTTTGCTAACACAGCATGTACTTATGCAGCCCCAGGATTAAGGAGTAATTTTGGCTTTCAAGTGTTAGTATTTAAAAATACATTTTGTAAATCTATATCTGCCATAGAGAGGGATTCTATTGATGGATGTCGGCAAAATAAATTGAAAATTATTAGAAAGGATTCACCATTCCAGATGCCATTAAGAACATTTATGACTTATAAAGACAGATAAAAATATTAATACTAACAGGAGCTTAGAAGAAATTGACTCCAACACTCCTGGATGACTTTGAGGAGATCAAGACTTCAGTAAAGGAAATAACTACAGATATAATGGGAAAAGCAACTTGAATTAGAAGTGGAGCCTGAATGTGTACAGGAACTGCTTCGATATTATGCAAAACTAACAGATGAGAAATTGCTTCTAATGGGTGAACAAAGAAAGTGGCATTGTGAGATGGACTCAACTCCTGGTGAAGATGCCATAAACACTGTTAAAACCATAACATAGGATTTAGAATATTACATAACTTAGCTGATAAAGCAGCAGTAAGGTTTGAGATATCTGACTCCAATTTCACTGTGGGTAATATGTTATCAAACAACATTTTATTCCATAGAGAAATATTTTGTGAAAGGAAAGGTTAATTGACATGACACATTTCATTCTTATATTGAGAAACTGCCACAGCCACCCCAAACTTTAGCCACTACCATCCTAATCATCCAGCAACCATCAATATAGACACAAATCCCTCCACCAGCAAAAAGATTATAACTTACTGAAGGTTCAGATGATGAATAGCACTTTTTAGCAACAAGTAGTTTTTATCTATGTTATGTACATTTCTTTTTAAAAACATGCTACCACTCACTTAGTGAGTTACAGTAGAGTGTGAATATAACTTTCATATGCACTAGGAAATAAAAAAAAAATATGACTCAATTCATTGCAACATTTACTTTTTTGCAGTCGTCTGAATGGAGATTAAAATATCTCTGAGTTAGAAGATGGCAGATACTTCAGAAAGGACATGGGGATAAAGAGTGTCAAAAAAAGTGGGTCAGTTTTAAATAGGGTGTTCAATGTGAGCCTCTTCTGAAAGGTAATACTCAAGAAAGATTTCAAGGAAGCAAGGTATTGTTCTGTAGATATTTAGAGACAGAACATACCAGGAAGAGGAGCTGGCAGGTGCAAAGGCCCTAGGGAAGAATGTTCTTGATATGGGTTACTGAAAAAAGAAGAAGGAACCAGGGTGGCTGGAATAGAGCATGAAGTGGAAATTTAAAAAAAAAAAAAGAGAGACTAAAAGTGGATTGCACAGATAAAGAATTTCTCATTTAATGTAAACTTGGCAAAGAAGTCTTTCTCCCCGATGCTAAAATGACTTAATCTAATAAGATAATCAATACTGGAATTCTACCAGCAAAGCAGAAATTAAGAAATGAAATTGTGTGTTTTATTGGATGAATTGTTGAGAACTGTCACTTCCATTTCATTCCTTAATTCCTAGACCCATGTACTTTGCCTATGGGATAAACCACATATTTGGAGCTCCTGAGAAATATATTCTCTAGAGGTATACACAAATTCATAAGTTGTTCTCTACCCTCAGGCACAGAAAATGAGACTTCAATGTGAGTCATTTCAGTTTTTAAATGGTCAGTGCTCATAGTAGGACCTGTAAATCACAGGTCTGTCAATTGCATCATTTCCTATATGAGTTCCTAAGTAGAAGCAATGTTGTGTGGAAACTGTGACTAGGAATAAGTCATTCAGTTGGTAAATGAATGAAAGTATTGGCAGAAGCTTGGGGATGGAAAAAGAAAAAAATCTACCTAGTGCAAATTATTGCTTCCTTCCATATTGAAAGAGAGCCAATGTATTCAATTCCCTCTAAATGGCTGACTGGTCCCTCCAGGTGTGGTATCAGAAGCATTGTTAATTTCTGCTATTGGCAGCTCCAGCATACAGCAATGTTGGGGATGGGAGGGGGCATCTGTGATTGTAAAACCTTTCCATAATTCCCATTCCTGCTGTCATGTCTTTTTTGTTTTTATCTAAAGTGACCACACATCTCAGTTTGATACAAGGAGTTCTAGTTATTCATGCTGTTCTAAATTAATTATTAATTGCTTTAAGCCTCAAAATTTCTCAAGTTTGTATAATATGTTTGTTACATGATTATCTTATTTTATAACTCACTGCACACACACTAGCATAAGCTGGTTGACATTCAGAAAATAAGTCAACTAGTCAACCAGGTAACCAACTGTCCCCTTTTGCAATGATACCTTATTAAGCATTGGCATTTAGTCTATTCTGTGATCCCTTATATACCTCTTCTCTGTTACTAATTCTCTAATTTTGTTTCTTTTAAGTCCTTGATTTGTACAACCAAGTTTGCTAATGATCATAATCAATGTAGATCCATACTCTTAGTCATCTCTCTTTCTAAGCAAGGTTTAAAAAGAAATAATAATAATAATAATAATAATAATAATAATAATAGTCTCATTGAATTTATAACCAACTGAAAAAATCCCATTTCTTTAAGGTCACCCCCCAAGAAGGATATAATTTCCCCTTTTGGAAGGTGTACATATATTCTTCATAGATATTTGTAAACTAGTCTCTAATTTCTTTAAATTATATCAAGGATCTTCTATCATTTCAATATCATTGAGATAGGCCATCACAGAGGCCAGGTTTGGTGAGCAAAACAAGTAAAGAGTACCACTTACACTCCTTTACTAGTTCATTGAAACCAGGATTTCTGATAGTACACTCACATCAACACATTTGACCACATCTAACTTAGATTCTTTCCTCCTTAGGTAAGAACCACTATAAGTGCTGCCCATATTTCTGCAGAGCTCTATTAAAGCTTCTAACAAGAAAGGATCAGCAGTTTGAGGTTCAAGGTAACCAGTGTCAATCAAATAGAATAGCCTTGGTGCCCATCAATTGATGAATGTATAAAGAAAGTATGGTATATATATATACACATACATACACTGTGGAATACCATTCAGCCATAAAAAGGATGAAGTCCTATTATTTGTAACAACATGGATGGAAATGGAGATTATTATGTTAAATGAAATAAGCAGGCACACGATCTCACTTATATGAAAAATTTAAAAAAGTTGATTTCATAGAAATTGAGAGTGGAATGGTGGTTCCCAGAGGCTGAGGAGAATAGTGGGGAAGGGACGGATGGGGAAAGGTTGATAAATGTGTACTCAGTTACAGTTAGATAGGAACAGCAAGTTCTGAAATACTATTATACATTAGGATCATTATGGATAATAATAATGATGTACTGTATATTTAAAATTCTAGAAGAAAATATTTTTAAAGTTTTTAATTACAAAAAATGACAGATAGTTTAACTTGATTTAAATGTTATACATTGTATACAAGTACAGAAATAGTACATGGTACCAGATGGATATGTATAGATGTACTGGTATTATGCTTTTATGTACCAGTTAAAATAAATTTAATTAACTTTAAAAAGAAAAAAAAACAGACTACCACATATAGCACCAAAAAAAATCCATATCAGCTGTGATTGTAATTAACTGTATAAAAGTTTGGTTCAAGTAGCATTACTTAAAATGAGGTAAACTATTAAAGTAATGTAAGACTATTTCTGAATATTTTCTTGTCAAATCATGTAGTTGGTATCAATAAAATATAATCAGTAGTTAGAATTATAGACATAACTTTCAAAGTTTAATGAATATGTGCATATTTATATTTCAGGTTAGGAAATTTAATGATGGTACTTCTGTCATACTGTATTATATTCAATCAAAATATCAATGCAGAGGCCTGCATTCATTTAATGATATCAACTATTATTTTTCTATTTTTATCTTAACTTCAGTAACACACAAACCATGCTTCATATACAGAAAGAAATGTCTTCTGAAGTAAATGAAAATCAGACTTTCTTTTTCAATATTACAGATTATTTTTAAATTCCTCCTTAACTTAAATGGTTAAGTTCCCTTCCACAGTATTATTTTTATTTCTTCATTGCACTTTGTTTGCATTTATTGGACTATTTAGATCTATTATCTTTGCAGTTCATCATTCTTTTCTAGGTCCCTATCAGAGGCACTTGCTAATGGAGTAGGTAGCAATGATGAAATGATTCAGTTGCAATGCATTTCAGTAGGTTGCAGCCCATAACCAGGAGCCCTTTGAATAGACAGAGCAGCTTGCATAGTGCACGGTCTTTCTAACAGAGCATTTAGTAGAACCAAAGACAAAACCAAAGATCATTAAGTAATGTAACTTCAGTTTGAACTTCAAGGAATAATCAGAACAAATACCTATTTTTGCTTTTCATAGTTCTTGCTCCCAGAATTCTAAAATAATAGTTGAAAAGAAAATGTATGTGAGAAAAAGATAATAGCCTATTGGAAACTATACTGGCTTATATGGATATTTAAACATAAAAATCATGTCACTTCAAATAAATAATTCCATTTTCAAGGATATTTTTACCCACCTGAATGACACTTTTCATTATATCTCTCCATGTTTTATCCACAGTTGTAAATCGTCTGCCTTCTTCAGGCATTTGAGACATAATATCTGGAGAGCTGAAAATGGGCTCCAGATATAGCCAAGTGGCTTGGACCTTAAGCCACTCATCCAGAATCTCCTGAAGCAGCAGGAGCTTGCCCTCCCATTCTCTGAGGAGAAAACACAGTGGCTCTTATCAAGAGCAAAGCAAGCAATGTATCAGGTGACAAAACTGAAAACCACAACTAGATTGTAATCTTGAATGCAATGTTCTTATTCCAATTTCCATTCCTCTAGTTTCATTCAAAGCTAAGTCACTAGATTTGTCCAACAAAATGTTTTTAAAATAATAATGTCAACATTTATGCTTTTACAAAGATATATTGTAAGATATACCTATCTTACAAATGGGCCGGTTTATGTATGTCATTACAAGAAACTTCAGTGATACCATTCCATATCTAGAAGTTACAAATTCTGCAATGAGAACACTCAATGATAAGTATTCTGAATGACTGAGGAAATGCAGTTACATATAAGACTCATTATTTACTTTAACATCCTTTCTTTCCCCAGTGATTAATCCACTGATTAGATTAAATCTCTCATAACTCACTCATTTCACCTCTAAAAATTCTTATACTGTCTCATACATGATTTGGGGGAGGACACCTCATACATAAATATTAATATTCTGCCCATGACCCCCAAAACCTCATGCCCATCTCAAAATGAAAAATAAATTTAGTCCATTTTCAAGAGTCCCCATAATATTAACAGTTATAGCAATGCCCAAAAGTCCAAGTCCATCTGAGACTCAAAGCCAACTCATGGATGTTTTGCCCTGTAAAGATCAAAGCAAGTTATATGTATCTGCTCTATAATGGTACAGAATAAACATTTCCATCCCAAAAGGAGAAACAGGAGCATAGCAAAAAGGGATGAGACTAAAGCAAGAATGAAATCCAGCTGGGCAAGCAAGTCCTGTAGTTCCATGTCCAGATCTGGAGCACATGACCTCATGATATTCTCTCCAAAGGGCTTCTGCAGCTCCACCGTGTCGTTGCTGATTGAAACCCCAAATGGTCTCTCTATTGACTTGTTTCTGCTTGATTTCTGCAGCTTTCCTGGGCAGAAATCCCACATTATTGGCAATTCTTAGTCCCAAGAGTCTCCAATGCAGCTTTGACTTCCTTCTTACATCTTCATGCATCACCTTTTCCAGGGTGGACCACAGGGACTCTGATTCTGCTACATTTTGCCTGGCCTTCCAGGCCTTCCTTGGAAATCTTGGTGAAAGTTTCTGTGACCCTCCAACTCCAGCATCCTTCATTCCTGAAGAACCAGGATCATAAGGTTTTTGCCAAGGTCTGTCATCATCTCCAGCAGTAGCCAGTCCTCCTGGGACCATGGCTGTAGTAGCTTCTGAGTGCTTAGGTGGCTAAGCATGGTGAAAAAACTTCTAGGCGCCCTCTGCCAGCAGGTTGACCCATGCCCTTTTCTCAAAGGAATTTTTACTTTTATATCCATAAGCCTAAGATGGGTATAATTGTGCCAATTCCTGAGATGCCCTTTAACTATCTTTCCTATTGTTTCGGGGTAGAGTACTTTGCATTTCTCTAGTGGCTGCAATACCTTTAACAACCACACCTTCCTTAGCTCTGTTTTATTCACAGTTTTCTGGCCACACTGCACGTTTTTCAAATCTTTCCACTTTGCTTTCTACTCCTAGTTATCACAGTAAACTTGGCTAAAAGCTGCCTGCAATACTATGCCACCACCTGAATGCTGTACTGCCTTGACATTTCCTCCATGGGATTAATTAATTAGCACATCACCTTTAAATTCAGCTTTACAAAAAGTTTCACAATATGAGCAAAATGTAGACAACTTCTTTGCCACAATATAACATGAATGACCCCGAGTCTAATTAGTGTCCTCCTTCTCTGAAACCTCATGAGCAGTCCTTACTGTATATAGTCTTAGGACATTCTGGTCTTTTGTCTCTCACAATAATCATTCATTAAGCTCCACTTAGAACATTCTGAAGTTTTTACAGCTTGCATCTCAAATTTTTCCAAATTGCTCCCACCACAAACCAGCTTCACATGATCAGGTTAGTCACTGCACCAATCCCACTCTCAGTATCAATTTCTGTGTTAGTCACCTTTTTCATTGCTATGACCAAGAGACCTGACAAGAACAATTTAGAGGAGAGAAAATTTATTTGGGGCCCATGGTTTCAGAGATGGCCCACTCCATGGATCTGGGCATGAGGTAAGACAGAATATCATGGCAGAGGAAGGCAGCTCAAGGAATGGGAACAAGGAAACAGAGAGTTCCACTCACCAGGGATAAAATAAAAACTCCAAAGGCACACCTCCAGTGTATCTAAATCATAAAACCCCATAAACTTAACAATTTTATAAACACACTTTTAATTTCTATTTGTACTTCCTCTATCCTTACAGCAACCCAATAAGTTAGGATCTGTCATAGTATATATTTATGATTGGGGAGACTGAGGCACATTGGGGTAGGTTCCAGGCTCAAGTTCACCTTCCTAATAAATGACAGAAGTTCACCTTCCTAGTAAATGATAAAACTGAGATTTGAACCCAGACAGCTGTAACCACTCTGCTGTCCGAGATAACATAGCCACAATAAGGAATACTTTATTAGTAACAACAACTTAGAGGTCGGATAGCTTTATTTTATATATTAACACATTACTTTCCATATATAAGTGGTAATCTGTGATTTTAGATCTCTAAAACCAAAAAATATGCATAGTTCCCTGAATAACCAGTCATTTTTAAATGCCTTTAAAATTCTTTTCTTCCAGTGTTTACCAATGAATTTAACTTTCTTTCACAAGAGACATGAATGCCTTATGCTTTCTTCTGGGATTTTTCTTTTTTCCTAAACCATATATGATGGAGAAAATTTCTCACTAGCTAATAATATCATGCACAATTCCTGAAAAAAAAGAATTTATATATATATTATTTTCAAAGCAGTTTGTTCTTCTTTTGATGTGCACATTGTGCTACTTTTGTAAGAGACAGAACAATCAAACACAGAGAATGAGCCAGTTCCAATCAGAGCATGCTCAAATTTATGGTATCATAACATGGTACAATCATGTTATAATCAGAGAGACTCTCAGACAATTAACCTTCCCCTTGCCATGAAAATTCACATTGAAGATGGTAGTTTGATTTGGATATCTATTGTTTAAATTGTTAACATAACCTGCTTAATACAAATTCCAAAACTGAAAACACTGGCAGGGTAAGAATTTAATGTTGTGTCTACTGCTTAAAACTTCAAATTAAAATTATAGTTTCATTCTTTTGCACTTAATAGCCATCCTTCACTCATGTAGAAATTAAAATAGATGCTCAGAGATCATCTCTGACAAAATAATTCATATATTTGGAAAATGATATTATTATCTTCAGTTTATAGTCCATGTACTTTATAAACTATGTTCAGAGAAAAAAATTATTTTTTGGAAATCCAAAAATAATATAAATTATAGGCAAATAAAAATAAATATATGGATGTTATTGTTCACTGCCTTTGGTATGAATATAGAAGTTAGCAATCTATTAAGTAGCAAAAGGATCTGAACTCTTTTAAAATAATGAAGGAGCTGAGCTCAGTGGTGCACACCTGTAATCCTAGCTACTCAAGAGACTAAGGCAGGAAGATCCTAACTTTGAGGCCAGCCTCCGATCTTAGCAAGATGTTGTCTCAAAAATTTTAAAGGGGGACTCTGGAGATATAGCTTAGCAGTAGCACACCCTTGAGTTCAATTCCTAATGCCTCAAAAACATAATAGTAATAAAGGTCACCATTTCTTACAATGAACCATTTAAAATATGGAAGTATAAAATGCAGTATCAATTCTTAAAGGAACTTCACATTAACTACAAGCACTTTTGTTAACATAGTATAAATATCATATCACTTTACCTCATTTGTTTTTCATAAGGTTTAATGAAAGGAGAGCCTCGCATAGTTTGTGTTTTAATTATATGGTCATCCAACAACATCTGAATTTCATCAACTGCAGACAAAATAAAGGTTCCACTTTCTCTATAAGGATGAATGACAAATTCCATTGAATCCCATTCATTCGTCATCTTCTCCATGCCCTTTTCAAGAGAATATTCTTTGCTAGCTGATTCACTAATACCTTCAAATCTATCTAAATATGGTTCCAGATTCATGTCTAAAAAGGAGAAGACAGTGGAGTCATCTGCTGGCTGCAGTGGGAAGCCAACAATTGCGGACATGGCCTCCCAGTGCCTGGGGCGCAAACCAGGATTACAGATCACTTGAATGAGAGGAATGTACTGTTTGAACTCTTCCACCCTTGCTCTTACTTTTTTTGTCATTGCCAATGCATTTGGAGAATCATGGAAGGGTTTCTCCAGCTTATATAGTCCTCTCCAGTAATTTCCAACGTCTGTTTCTACTTGATCTGGATTCACCTTGTGATATGGTCCTTCTGTCCATGCTCTATGTTTGGTGGTAAATTCAACAGCAGTTTCATACAGACGAAGATAAGGATTTAAACCATCTTGGATTTTTTTACGTTGAGGATATATTGATGGTAACCAGCCAAATGCCTCCTCTTCAGCATTAAATTGATCAATCTGAAAAGACAGATATTAAATACACTATTCTGAAAATGAATAATATTGCAGAGCATTGTGGCACACATCTATAATCCCAGCAACTCGGGAGGCTGAAACAGGAGGATTACAAATTCAAGCCAGAAACTCAGAGAGGGTGTAAGCAGCTTAGCAAGACCCTGTCTCCAAATAAAAAATAGAAAGGATTTGGGATATAGCTCAGTGGTTAAGCACTTCTGGGTTAAATTCCCAGTACCAAAACTAAAAATAAACAAAAAAAGTAAATAATATTAAATATTAATTTTTTTAAATGTTTCAAATGTGAACTAAAAAAGCCTCACTAGGCCATAAAATTAAACTTAAATAATCTAGAAAAGTGAGTAGTAATCTGTTTTCTGCTTCCTGTTTACATTCTTGTAAATGACATAATATCCTTTTTTGGGAGGGGAGGTACAGAGATTGAACTCAGGGGCACTCAACACTGAGCTACATCACCAGCCCTTTTTTGTATTTTATTTAGAGAATAAAAGGGTCTCACTGAGTTGCTTAGCACCTCACTGTTGCTAAGGCTGGCTATAAACTTGTGATCCTCCTGCCTTACACCCAAGCAGCTGGGATTACGGGTGTGCGCCACCATGCTGTAATATCCTTTTATTAAGACTAAATATTTTTCTCCTATACACTTTTACTAGTTTCCAGAGGACAATTCTGGTTACACTAGTTAAAACAGTCAAATAAATTTACATATATAAAGAAATTTTTGCCTACACAGACATATTGTGGATCTAGCTTCCTTCACTATTAGGAATTCAAATACTTTAAATATATACAGGATTGTCTTATGTACTGCGAAAAATAGAAGAGTATTATATTGCAAATTACCAATGTCAGAGGGTTAGGAATCCAGCTCAGGGAACAAGACATGCATAGGCAGAAATTTAAATAGCAATTGTTCAATAATCATTTAAAACAAAAGAAGAGATTTTTTAAAGCAGTAACTGTTCAGTGTAAAATGGATAGTTTGTGTCTGTGTCTGTGTATATAAAATATTTTCACTAAGAGGTGAGAATGCTGAAATAGTGTATTCATAAGTGCTTCTGTAGAAAAGATGTGATCAGACCTTGGTCTTAAAAGTGAGAAGGATAAGAAGAGGAAGACTTGGTAAAGAAAGAAATAATTTTCTTAGTTTAGTTGTGAAGTAGGTAAAGATGTGGGTTGTTCAATCTGTAGAATTGGAAAGTACAAGACACATATATAAATTATGCAGGTTACTTAAATTTCACTGACCTCAGTTTTTGAAAATTGAGTTTATTTCTATTTTCTCAATGGGTGGTTACATATTTGTGATTCTTATAAAGTATTTAATTACCTGAATAGATATTAAAAACTTTCAATGTAAAAAAATGGTAGGGTATCATAATATAGTATGTTTGCATATATCCTCTTTTTTGTAAAAAATACAATTAAAATTTTCAAATGTTATATATGTCAAAGGCTTTGGCTTTCCTTCTCCCAGTTTCTTCTAGTGAGAAAGCTAGTTTTTGAAATAGTTGTTTTAGGAATAAAGTGGCTCAGTGAAAGAAAATAATAGGTTCAATTTAAAAATGCTGCTGTAGAGAGGAAAAAATGGTGGATCAGAGGAACTAACAATGTTACAGCAGTACTTCAAGAGTGAATTAAAACATCAGTTTCGTAGCAGCTAACTGGGGGTAGAAAGCAGGAAAACACAAGTAGGCAACCCAGTGAACTAGCAACTAGTTGAAAACCAAAAATATTGGTTTCTAGAAAAGAGGCAATAGATACCAGCAGCAATGAATGTGCTGTAGCACAGAGCTGAACTTAACTGGGAGAAAGTCTTGGCGCTCTCCAGGAGAGAGACCCAGCAAACCCTGGCAGAGGTGACTAAAGCAGGGAAGCAGTGACACAGCTTGGAGGGCCTCTTAATTCTAAACTAGCCAACTAGGAATCCCTGCAATTTACCCTTGAGATTTTTGCTCTCTGTTTTTCTTTTCTTTTTCTTTTTTCCCCTGTTGTTGGTATACTTGCTTAATTTAGAGTACTCAAGATCAAACAACCATTTAGGCTCTACTCTTCACTGGAATGGTAGACTCAGACCATGAATTAATTTGGGCCTAGGAGGCTGGGACTCCAACTAGAGACAAACTCAGAGTGGCCAATCAGCCTGAAGAGTAGAGGAGAATGGGGAGTAATTTCATTTGAAATTGGCTGTTTGATCTCTAGGATAAGTAATATGGCTGATGGGGGAGGGGAAATTGGGACACATTAGAGTTAGGCAGAAAGCAGAGACCTCACAAAACTTAGAAGAGGGAGGGGGAATAGACTAATGTCCACTCCTACTCACCCCCACCCCCACTTCCCCGCCATTCCCCCCAGGATTCCCCCTGAACTTGGCCTAGGGCTCTTGGAATGAAAGGTGCAAGGCAACCCAGATCAATCTACAGATGGAGCAGATGAAGGATAGGTCAGCAGCCCTGTCAGAACTGCATTCCTATTCCCTGACATAATAACGAAGCCATTTTGAGAGTACAGACTGCTCTGTAGCAGACAAAGCCTCCTCCCCTTGAGTAGAGATAGCAAGGAAAGGAGTGAGTGAAACAGCATACAGACTCCCCTAAAACAAGTTTATCTGGCTTGGGTCAGAGAACAATGAATAGCGTGATATTTGCATAACAGAAACTGCCTCATAGTTGGAAGATTCTATAATCAAAAATCCTAAAAAGAATGGCCCTTTTTAATAATATCTCAGCAAGAATGAAACAGAACTTCTGCATGGTAACTATTGAATTAACTGCTTGATAACTGATTCTTAGTGTCACCCTACAATTTGTGTTTTGTCAGAGTTCTAATACTATGTATTTTGTCAATTAACTGGAGCCTGTCTTGATACCTCTTTTCTTCTCTTCCATCTCCATCACCATCCTTTGTCCTTCATCTATTTTATTGTCCCTATTTTAACTTGTCTCCCTTCTCTCCCCCACCATTTTACTTTCTTTTTTCCTTTTTCTTCTATTTTCTTTATTTTATTCCATCTTTCAGTTCAAATTAGTACACTACAACTAATACTTAATCTTTTTATCCTATGATTTATTATTTCTCACCCATGATTCTCCTTTGTTAATAGAGTTGTAGGGAACATTAATACTAATGGTTACAGCATATGCTAATATAAGTTAATATAAAGTGTGCTCTTATAATACTACTATTATTTGTGGTTTCAAAGAGGCATTGGAGGTTGAAATTAACACTTGGTTATGCTGTTCAGATACATGGATGATAAGACATACTCCCAGCTCAGGATTTATTGTAGATAACTACTCACCAAAGGACCCCCCACATAAAAGAGGAAGAAGAATCCATCTCAACAGATGCAAAAATAGGACCTTAGAAACCATGGGGAAATAAGCCAAAAAGATGATTTTAAAGATTTCAACCCCTCAATAAGTGAATCTACAAATATTGATGTGGATAAAATCCCAGATGAAGAATACAAAAAGTTGATAATTAAAATGATCAATGAATTTAAAAATCTAAGGAATAACTCAGATGAAATAAAAATATAAAAGAGAATTTAAATACAAAGAGGTGCTGAAAAATCAGCAAATAGAAATCTTGAAACTGAAAGACAGAAAGCAAATAAAAAATTCAGTTGAAAATCTCACCAACAAATTAGACCTACATAGGAGACAGAATTTCAGGACTTAAAGATAATATACATGAACTTGAACACTCAGTCAGCAATTAAGAAAAAGAAAAGATGGGACTAAAGTACAGGCTAATGGCATTAACAATCTTTTCAGTGAAATAATACCAGAAAAAATGTCAAAAGCTTGGGAATGAAATGGACATCCAGATACCAGAGGCATATAGAACCCCAAACAGACAAGACCAAAAAAGAACCTCTCCACAATATATCCTAATTAAGATACAGGACAAGGATGGAATTTTAAAAGCCTCAAAATAAAAATGCCAGGTCACATTTGGAAGTAAACCTATAACTTCCTATTTCTCATAAGGAACTAAAATCCAGTAATACCTTGGAATGTCTCATTCAAAGCCCTGGAAGATAACAAGTACCAGCCAAGAATGCTATATCCAGCAAAGCTATCACCTTCAGAATCAAAGGAGAAATAAAAATCTGCAAAGATAAGCATAAACGAAAAACTTCATGGTTTCTACAAAAGCGCTACAGAAAATATTTAAAGAAATAACACAGAAGTTAATAACAAATTTCAGAGCTCTGGCAAGGATAAATCTCATTATAAGAGTAACTTAGCAAATGTAAATTAAGACCAAATTAACACTTTTTTATTATTAACATCCCTCTATAATAAATGTGTCTCAATTTTGGCAGAGTGAATTAAAAAATAAGACTCAACTACAAGTGGTTTGCAAGAGAATCATTTTATAGACAAAGACAACCACAGGCTGAAGTAAAAGGATGGAAAAAGATATCCCATGCAAATGGAGACTGAAAGCAAGCAGGAATAAGTACTTTTATATCTGATAAAGCACACTTCAAGTTAAAATTAATCAGAATAGACAAGAAGGTCACTTCATACTGGTAAAGGGAACAACACAACAAAAAATATAACCATAAATATTTATATCCCAAATGTTGGTGCATATAATTATATAAAACAGTACTTGACATTAAGGCTCAAAAGACTCCAATATGACAATATTGGGGTGATTTTAACATACTTCTATACCATTTGATAGGGCATTCAGACACAATATCAGTAAAGATTCTTCAGAGCTAAACAATTTTATGAGTCAAAAGAAGCTAAGAGACATGTATAGAATAGTTTATTCAACAACAGCTTAATACACTTTCTTCTCAACTTCTCAAGGAACCTTCTCCAAATCTTCTCCAGACCATGTTTTAGGACACAAAGCAAGTCTTAGAAAATATTTTTTAAAAAACTGTATATTCCTTTGCATCTTATCAGATCATAATAGAATGAAATTAGAAAAGAACAGCATGAAAAAACATAGAAATTACATAGAAAAGAACAGCATGAAAAAAACATAGAAATTACATAAACAAATGGAGATTAAAAATGTACTTTAAATGAATCAGAGAGAAAATAAGAGGAGAAATGAAAAAATTCCTGGAATCAAATGAGAATAGGGATCTCACATAAAAGAATCTCTACTACACCATGAAGTGGTTCTAAGAGGAAACTTTATAGCTCTGAATGCTAAAAATCAAAAAGACTCCAAATACATGCCATTATCATGTTATCCAAGATCTTGGGAAAACAAAAACAAACCAATTCCAAAAGAAGTAGAGAGAAGGAAACAATTAAGAGCCAAAATTAGTAAAACAGAGAATAAAAAAATAATACAAATGATCAATGAAACAAAGAGTTGGTTCATTGAAAAGATAAACAAGATTGATAAGCCTTTAGCAAAATTAACCAAAAGAAAGAGAGACAGAAACTCAAAGTTTTAATGTTTTCTTTCATATGTGGAAGCTACAGTTAAAAAAAAAGGAAAGGGGAAGAAAAGGACAGAATAACATAAAGAAGTTATCCCATATAAATTAATAGATAAGTGAAAGAAGTCTAATAGAGTAGACAAAGGAGAATTGGAGAATGCTTTTTTCTATTTCTATAAAGAATGATGTTGGGATTTTAATTGGAATTGCATTGAATCTGTATAGTGCTTTGGGTAATATGGCCATTTTGACAATATTAATTTTTCCTCATGCCAGTTATCAAGAATACAGACAATAAATGTTGGCAAGGATATGGGGGAAAAGGTTCACTCATACATTGCTGATGGGACTGCAAATTGGTACAACCACTCCGGAAAACAGTATGGAGATTCCTTAGAAAACTTGGAATAGAACCACCATTTGACCCAGCCATCCCACTCCTTTAAGTCCCAAAGGACTTAAAATCAGCATACTATAGTAATGCGCGCAGCCACATCAACGTTCATAGCAGCTCAATTCACAATAGCTAAACTGTGGAACCAACCTAGATGCCCTTCAATAGATGAATGGATAAAGAAAGTGTGGTATATATACAATGGGATATTAGTCAGCATTAAAAGAGAATAAAATCATGGCATTTGCAGGTAAATAGATGGAGTTGGAGAATATCATACTAAGTGAAATAAGCCAATCCCCAAAACCAAAGCCCAAATGTTCTGATAAGTAGATGTTGATCCAAAACTTGGAGAGGGAAGGCATGGGAAAAATGTAGGAACTTTGATTGGGCAAAGGAGAGGACGGGTGGAGAGGGTGCATGATAGTAGGAAAGATAGTGGAATGAGATGGACATCATTACCCTAGGTACATGTAAGACTGCACATAGGGTGTGACACTACATTCATATACAAAAAACAGAGATATGAAAAGGTGTGCTGCAACTGTGTACAATGAATCAAAAGGCATTTTGCTGTCATATACACCTAATTAAAATAAATAAATAAATAATGAAAATAAAAAGAAAGAATGGACGGGGTGGGGGGCAAAAGAAACACTGAGACGCTAAGGGTAGAATGAACTTATCTCAACATCATAAAAGATATACAGGAAAAACCCAAACTCAATAGTGAATGGGGAAGAACTGAAAGTACTTCCTTGAAAATTTGGAACAAGACAAGGATGCCCACTCTATCATTCTTATTCAATGTAATAGTAGAAACTCTAGCCAGAGCAATTAGGCAAGGGAAAGAAATAAAAGAGATACAAATAGGAAAAGAAGTAAAATTATCACTGATTGCAAATAATATGATCTTATACTTTAAAGACCCCCCCAAAAAAACTCCATCAGAAGATTTCTAGAGGTGGTAAATTCAGCAGAGTTGCAAGGTACAAAAATCAATAGCCCTTCTGTATACCCATAATGAATCCACTGAAAAAGATGTTAGAAAACAATTCCATTTACAATAATCTCAAAAAAAGCAAAAACCTATGAATAAATCTAACTTCGAAGGTGAAAGACCTCTATAATGAAATTTGCAGAACAACGAAGAGAGAAAATGAAAATAATATTAGAAGTTATAAAGATCTCCCATGTTCTTGCATAGGCAAAATTAATATTGTCAAACCAGCCATATTGCCTAAAGTGTTATCCACATCCAATGCAATCCCCATCAAAATACTAACGACATTCTTCACAGAACTAGAAAACAAAGGTCCTTAAATTCATACAAAAGAATAAAAGACTCATAATAACCAAAGTTATGAGCAATAAGATCAATGCTGGAGATATCACGATACTTAATCTCAAGTTCTACTACGGAGCTATAGTAACAAAAACAGTGTGGCATTGGCATAAAACATAGATGTGAAGATCAAGGAATAAAACACACAGGAATAGAAGAAAAATCCACACATATATCAGAGTCTTGACAAGGTGCCAAAAACACATTGGAAAAAAGACAGCCATTTTATTTTTTTTTTTTTTTCATTTTAATTTTTTATTGTTGGCTGTTCAAAACATTACATAGTTCTTGATATATCATATTTCACAATTTGATTCAAGTGGGTTATGAGCTCCCATTTTTACCCCATATACAGATTGCAGAATCACATCAGTTGCACATCCATTGATTTACATATTGCCATACTAGTGTCTGTTGTATTCTGCTGCCTTTCCTATCCTCTACTATCCCCCCTCCCCTCCCCTCCCCTCCCCTCTTCTCTCTCTGCCCCCTCTACTGACATTCGTTTGTCCCCTTTGTATTATTTTTCCCCTTCCCCTCACTTCCTCTTGTATGTACTTTTGTATAACTCTGAGGGTCTCCTTCCATTTCCATGCATTTTCCCTTCTCTCTCCCTTTCCCTCCCACCTCTCATCGCTGCTTAATGTTAATCTTCTTCTCATGCTCTTCGACCCTACTCTGTTCTTAGTTACTCTCCTTATATCAAAGAAGACATTTGGCATTTGTTTTTTAGGGATTGGCTAGCTTCACTTAGCATAATCTGCTCTAATGCCATCCATTTCCCTGTAAATTCTATGATTTTGTCATTTTTTAATGCAGAGTAATACTCCATTGTGTATAAATGCCACATTTTTTTTTATCCATTCATCCATTGAAGGGCATCTAGGTTGGTTCCACAGTCTAGCTATTGTGAATTGTGCTGCTATGAACATCGATGTAGCAGTGTCCCTGTAGCATGCTCTTTTTAGGTCTTTAGGGAATAGACCGAGAAGGGGAATAGCTGGGTCAAATGGTGGCTCCATTCCCAGCTTTCCAAGAAATCTCCATACTGCTTTCCAAATTGGCTGCACCAATTTGCAGTCCCACCAGCAATGTACAAGTGTACCCTTTTCCCCACATCCTCGCCAGCACTTGTTGTTGTTTGACTTCATAATGGCTGCCAATCTAACTGGAGTGAGATGGTATCTTAGGGTGGTTTTGATTTGCATTTCTCTGACTGCTAGAGATGGTGAGCATTTTTTCATGTACTTGTTGATTGATTGTATGTCCTCCTCTGAGAAGTAAGACAGCCATTTTAATAAAAAGTGCTGGGAAAACCGAATTTCCATAGGTAGAAGAATAAAACAAGATTTCTTTCTCCCTGAACAAAACTCAACTCAAAGTGGATCAAATACCTGAGAATTTGACCAGAAACTTTGCGACTGCTAGAGAAATTACAGGGTCACCACTCCAACATATAGGATTAAGTATTGATTTCCTCAGTAATACTTCTAAAATACTTCTATTTGGAAATAAAACCAAATATCAATAAATGAAATAGCATTGAGTTAAAAAGCTTCTTCACAGCAAAGAAAATCTATGGAAGAAGAGAAAATCTTTTGGCAGCTATTTCTCCAACAGAGAATTAATAATCAGGAATATATAAAGAACTCAAAAAGCTTAACAACAAAAACAAATAACTCAATAAATAAATGGGCAAATGAACTAAAGAGACATGTCTCAAAATAAGAAATACAATGACCAACAAATACATGAAAAAATGTTCAACAGCTTTAGCAATCATGGAAATATAAATCAAAATTACACTGAGATTTTATTTTACTCAATTTAAAATTGCAATTAACAAAAATACAAATAACAATAAATGTTGGTGAATAGGTGGGGGGAAATTTACTCTTATATTTTGTTGGTGGGAGTGCAAATTTAGTATAATCACTGTGGAAATCAGTATAGAGTTTCCTCAAATGATTAGGAATGGAACTACCTTAAAACCCAGCTATACCACTTCTAGTATTTGTCCAAAAGAACAGAAATCAGAATAGTATTGTGAGACCTGTATTCCGATTCACAATAGCCAAGTTATGGAAACAGTCTAGGTGTCCTTCAACAGATGAATGGATAAAGGAAATATGGTACATTCACATGAAGAAATTTTACTCAGACATAAATGAGGATGAAATGATATAATTTCAGGTCGATGGATTGAACTGGAGAACATTATGCTAAGTGAAATATGCTAAACCCCAAAATTCAGGGGTTATTTTTGCTTTCATATGTGGAAGCTTGATAAAAGAAAAGAACAATAAGGAACTCTCACAAAAATAGAAGGGACATAAACAAAACAGGAAAGGGACAAGGGGAAGGAGAGGGGAGGAAAAGAGGAGGTACTTTGGGCAATGAAATTGACCAAATTATGTTATGTGCATGTATGCATATATCACAATGAATCCCACTATTATGTATAAATATAATGCATCAATTTAGACAATTTTTTAAAAATACAAATAGAGCTGCAAAATCTAACCAGGCATCTATGAAGATGGAAAACCTAAACAGTAACCAGATATTATTATTTGCCTACTTCTGCTAAAATAATATAGGTTCAATACCTATATTTATGATAGAATTATGATGCTGATATTTAATTATGCAAAGCAAAAACTGAGAAGCAGACTTAGACATGACTCTATCCTTAAAATAAAAGACTAAGGCCACGAAAAAATCAATACCAATAGAAAACAGCAATCATGCTCTTCCTTGAAGAACATCTGTAAAATCTATTTGTACCATTTCTATTATTCTCTAGTTATATAGTTAAAATGTTTTATTTGAATCTATTTCTTGGTAATAGGGATTGAACCCAAGGGCACTGAACCACTGAGCCACATCTCCAACCTTTTTTTATATTTTGAGACAGGGTCTTGCTGAGTTGCTTAGGGCCTCTATAAATTGCTGAGGCTAGCTTTGAACTCATGATCCTCCTACCCCAGCCTCCTGAGCCACTGGGATTACAGGCATGCACCACTGCACCCAGCTGAATCTATTTCTTAAAGGTGAATACCCAATACAAATGCCATTCTTTTTCATTTGAACAAATTAAATTTTAAATTATACCTTGTCTGCTGCTAAATCCAATTTGGCATTCAGTGTCTGAGCCTTCTTCAGGTATCTTTGTACATCCTGAAGATCTCCAAATGTATAAAATTCTTCTGCCTGTTTGGCATAACTCTCCAATTCCTCCACAAACCGTTCACACCGCAACTAATAAAAAAAAATTTGCAGTTACTATTTTTAAAAGTTAAAAACCGTAGGCATCAAGAGAAATTTTAAATATTTTTAAGGGTTATCAGAATTATTATTATATTTTTGTTACTGACAAAATATAAAGAGATCATTCAGAAGATGACTAAGATCGAAAATATGCAGGATTTTTAAAACTTGAACTTAATTTGCTAAGATTTCTCGAATTTCCAGATTTAAGTTTACTCTGTATTATTTTTGTAAGGAGTTCTAACACACAACAGAATAAGTTCAGATTTAAAAACTTAAAATTTTAACATTCTGATATAAAATCTGTGTGTGTGTTTAATATTTTTTTAGATGGACACAATACCTTTATTTTATTCATATTTATGTGGTGCTGAGGATCGAACCCAGGGCCTCACACATGAGAGACCACACATGAGAGATGAGTGCTCTATCGCTGAGCCCCAGCCCCAGCCCTGTGTGTGTGTTTTTAATGAGAAAAGCTTATTATAAAATTGTCATTGGTAAGTCATCCTAAATGAAATGGCTCTAAAAAATAGCTAACAATGAAATACTCAAAAGTCAAATATGGGTTATTAAAAATAGTTTTTCTATTATATAGATTTTCTAGGTGGTTGTCCTGTTTTCTCTAGCCTCCTGGCAAATTTATGGGTCTGGACCAGCCAGAAAGGAAAATAAGAGGAAAAATTCATGAACATTACATGTAGTTTTTTGTAATAGTATAGTTTACAATAAAGTATAGATAATTCTGTGTCACCTAGCAATTTTCTAAGTCCCCATTATATTGTAATTCAAGTATCTAATATTTACTCTTCATATTTTCTATTTTTTGGTTTTTAGTTGTATATGGACAGTATAGTATGCCTTTATTTTATTTTTGTTTATTTTTGTGTGGTGCTGAGGATTGAATCCAGTGTCTCACACATGCTAGGCAAGCTCTCTGCCACTGAGCTACTGCCTTAGTTCCATTTTTTACATTTTAAAAAATGCTTTTGAAATGGTATAAATGTGAAACAGAAATATAAAACACAGTTTAACAGTTTAAAATAATTTGATTTTTAAAGTCTATGGATTAATTTTCCATATAACATATTCTGTGAATTAACTGTATTCTCAGTAGCATCGCCCAGAAAGACAGCTATGCTGGTAATCAAGGGATATCTTAACTGTCTGACCTGGAACAAGTCTCTCAATCTTTGGGAATTAATTCACTCATCTATAAAATGAGACAAAAATTTAAACATTCATTCAGACAGTAGCTATGGAGTGCTCATGGTGCTCCATATGCATGTGTTATGATTTAATGTGTCCCCCAAAATTCATGTGTTGAAAACTTGATCCCTAGTGAAACACTGTTGAGAGGTGAAACCTTTAAAGCTGTGATTAGGTCCTGAGGGCTGGCCTATGAATGGGGTAATACCATTATCATGGGAACAGGTTAGTTATCACAGAAGTGGTTTCCTAAAAAACAAATGAGTTTGGTTCCCTATGCCCCCTGAGCAATTCCTTTGTTCTTTCTCATGCAAGTGCCTTTTTGCCTTCTGCCATGGGATGATACAGTAAGAAGCCCTTTGCCAGATGTGGGTCTCTCAAACTTGGACTTCTCAGCCTCCAGAACACTAACAAACTTTTGTTCTTTTCAGGTGTTCTATTACGGCAGCAAAAAAATGGACAAAAACATGTGTGTCAGTCACTGTGCTAGCCCACAGGATATAAGGAGGAAAGGTAAAAATGAAACAGCCTTGCTTTCAAGATGCTGGCCATCTAATGGAAGACAGACCTGAAAATAGTAACATAATGATCAGATCATTCATTTGGTGGACATGGGTTAAAAATGCAAGGAGAGCAAAGGAAAAGCTGCATTGAGATCTGAGAGAATTCTCAGAAAATAAATTGTGTTAGAGAGGCACATGGTGGCAGCAGAGTGTGTTCCAGAGTGAACACAGACAATGTGCAAGAGATGAGAGATGTACAGGAGTGTAGATGTTGCTTGGGGTTACAGAAAAGTCACAAGCAAAGAGTACAGAGAGGTAGGAGATAAGGCTGAATAGGTACACAAAGGTAAGTCACAAACCATCTTCATTTGAAAGATTAAAACAAAAACAAAAAGAAAATGCTCTGGTCACAATGTTCAGGAGAGTTTTAGTGATTATGAGGTATGAAGGGACATTTTGCCAAACAGAGCATTGATGTTCAAGCAATAAAAAAAAAATTAAAAATTTAAAAGACTAAAAATAGTACTATAAACTATATAAGATTAACAGTGTTTCTTTTTTTCATTAAAAATCTTATATGGTCACAGTCACTTGTGGGTAAAATATTCCAATGTTTTCTTCCTATTCCCTTGAAAAATCAAGAAATGACCCCACACTGATAATAGGGTACTCAATTGTTAAATATCCAATAAGCAGAAATCCAATATGTGTTCTATCTTCAACTAAGATTTATAAAGTAAGAAAGCTCAATATATGACCTTTGAAATAAAAGATTTGGCAATGTTAT
Source organism: Marmota flaviventris (assembly GCF_047511675.1). NCBI lineage: Eukaryota > Metazoa > Chordata > Mammalia > Rodentia > Sciuridae > Marmota > Marmota flaviventris. The sequence continues at coordinate 39,086,599 of NC_092508.1, read as the reverse complement.
GAAAAGTTTAAAATTCAAAATAAAAATAATTTAAAATATTAAAATACCAACCTTAAGGCCATCTTGATATTGTTCCGTTTTCTCTTTAATAATTTTTCTGTGTTCATCAAAAATTTCTCCCATTCTTCCATACCACTGGAAAACATTATTATTTAACCTAATGTCTGCTGGAGAAAAGTTGGCACACTCAATGAGGAAGGCAAGGCAGTTTTTAGAATCCACTAATCTATTTCCCAATTCAACCATTTCAACTGCCTCCACTTTCTGGATATAAGCCTGAAGGAAAACAAAAATAACAAAATGAACTGCTTACGTCAAAAAGTAGACATGGAAATACACTGTATAAGTATGTGCAGACTTATTAGAGGTGAAGTCTTCTGGTTCAAACTAAGGGACTGCAGCTCAGATCAATTCTCCTCCCTCCCTTCCAAGCACCTCACCAAAATGGCAGGAAAAAAAAAACTTAGAAAATACTTAACGACATACAAAAAGCAAAGCAATGGGGAAGTACAGAGGAATGCTGTGGGTTGCTGGAAGACAACAGCAGATGCTCTCTGAGTAATTTCACTTATTCTTTCAGAATTACATTTTGCACGACCAACCATATGTCAAGACCTGTGCTAGGTGCTGGCAATGTAGAGGGATAAAGAACAGAACATCCTCATGAAGTTTGCAATCTACTTGGAAAGATAGTTAATAGTCAAATAGCCATCAGTGAAACTGCACCTCAACAGACACAACTGCTGCAGAAAAAAACAAAAACAAAAAAAAAAGACACACTGCTTAGAGCATATAATAAACAGTGGAGGCAGCTGGAGGTAGAAAGTAACTTTCCACAAAATTAAAAAATGATCCCACATTGTCAATATACTATAAAATCACTCCTTAATCATCCAATATGTATATTATCTTCTACTAAAATTTCTATTATAATAAAGTTACAATATATGACCTGTAAAATGAAGCAGTTGGCAATGCTACATAAAAGCTTGGTGTTACCAAAATGAAAAGGAAGTAACATGAAATGGGGAGTAGATTTAAAACACAGAAGTAACATGAAAAACAATCAAACTAAAACTTATCTAATAATTTCAGTGCCATAAATTCTATGCTTAAAACACAATATTTTTCAGAAAATTACCACAGAGATTTTAATATTTAATAAAATGTAGATTTTACAAAAAACAAAATATTTGCTGAGGAATTAAACATTTGTTGATAAAAATGGAGGGATAACCATTCATTTGAGGTTGCCTTGAACAGTTCTTGTTTATATCTGTAAACATGGTAATAATTATTAATAGTGCTCTCAAAAATATTCTGGTAGACAATTGCATTACTTGCTCTAATATTTCACCTCTCCAGCAGGCCCTGTAACGTCCTCTCATTCTGACTTGCTTTGGTCAATAGAATGTTAGCTATGTGATACAAGCAGAGAATTTGAAGAGCACTCAGACAATGAGGCTTGCTTGTCTATCATGCTATGAGAACAAGCCCAGGTGAGCCTGCCAAAGTTAGAGAGACAAGTGGAGCAAAGCCAAATTTCTGAACCACAGTTATACTAGTCAAACCAACTGAGAGCTGACTGAGCCAATGTAGTGAGTAATCCAACTGAGTGATGAGTGACCCCATCAAAACTAGAAGAACCACCCCAGAGTCCAGCCTAAATTACCAAATTGCAGATGCATGAACTAAGCATTTTTAAAGTCCATATTATTTTTAGTTTCTGTCTCAACTTTTAGAATGATTTGTTTCTCTGAATTATTGTGTCAATAATGAACTGATGCACAACTATAATGTGTTTATATAGACAATACCTTCATTTCCATTAGTTCTGCTGTATTTGGAGGAGTGCTTAGAGCTTTTTCAGCTATTTTCTCAAATTCTTCACATAATCTGAAACACCAGACAAAAAAAATAAATCTTACAAATTCATGATCAAATTTCATTTCAAAATACACTCCTGTTTACATAGTGTTTTGCTGCATAACAAATAAAGATTATAACTTATTTATATGACATCTAATAAATTAAGTGCAAATTTTTGTTCATCGACTTATTTGTTCAATACAAATTTAGGGATCATCTATTACATTTTCAACTTCAATATTAAGTGACAGCGACACAGAAATGACTAAGCTGTAGTAATGGCCCTCAAGAAGCTCAAAATCCACTATGAAGATAGGACTAAAAATGATTATTTTCAACCTAGAGTTTTGAGGGCTCTAACAGAAATTTAGTTGAGATGGCCCAAAGAGAGGGAGTGATTAACTCCACTTGGAGAAAACGGTTATAATGGACCTGCATGCTTACAAACTTCTGGTAATATGAAAATCTTTCTTACTGATTAGGATTGTGGCCAATATAAATGGTGAACTTACTTCAGGGTAGGGGGTAAAGAGAAAGAAAAGAGTAGCATGAGCTAAGGAAGTCCAGAAAAATTCTTCACAAAGATTGGCTGTAAGGTGAAGGAGACAAGAATAGTAATGGTAATGATGTTGGGTTGAAGTCGGGCTTAGAAGATGGAAGAAGGATGTGAACACATTTGCAAACTTCAGAGAAAGAATCAACAGAAAAGAGGAGGTCTGACCTATAGGATACAGAGGGGATTCCAGGTCCAGAGTGATAAGAGGCAATGTGTGGCACCTACATTTCGAAAGGCAGATTCTGCCCTCTAAGAATGTGACAGACAGCTATGAAGAGCTTCACGTAGAGGTGAGTAAAGCATGCAGGGGCAAGAAGTTTAGATCATTCTATTTCATGGTTCCTGATATGTCCTCTGTACATCTAGTGAGTCTGGCGTAATTAAGAGAAAATGAGAACAAACAAGTAGAACTGGCATGAGCTCAGTGAGCATTAAGAGGCAGGGAAAGCAGCTATGAAATTAAAATAAATATTTCACCCACTAGGAAACACTGTAAGTAAAAGGCATCTTCTCTCCTAGTGCTTCTAGAGGAAAATGTGCTTTAAGCTAAAAATATGATCTTGTTGCTAGCTAAGCTACCAAGTCCTGGTCTTTTCTCACTAGCCCTCCCCCTCACCCTCTGCCCTCACAATGTCTATGAAAGCATCACAAACCACTCCTGGTTCTTGGAATATGCCATGCCATTTCATACCTCACTGTATTATATATATTCTCTTCTCTACCTGAAATTCTTTCAACTACATTGTTATCCTGGAACATTCATCCTTCAAACTGAAATTCACACATCGATTCCTCTTTGCAGACTTTCCTAATCCCCCCAACCCCCAAACACCACCCTGAAAAAAATATTAATCATGTCTTTCTCTGTTCTACTTCTGTGCTTCTGTACAGAACTTACTGCACCTTACTGTAATTTACCAATTTGTATTTTATTCCCTTTCTACATTGTAACTTCCTTCAGCAGTTGAATTCACACTTCATTGAGTCTGATCCTATGCCTAATACAGGATAAGTTAAAAACAAACAAAAAAGACAAAACAGGAAGAAAAAAAAACACTTCCTTCAGGCTTTTGTACATCTTAAGATAAATATTTTTAATGATCTATTTTTCTCTAATACCATAATCATAAAAATGGGTCAACTTTCTTAAAAATATCCTGGGTTAGTCAAGAAATAATTTCCAGTTAACAATTTGTCATGCCATTTAAGAGTAATTAGTAAGGCAAAATTTCAAATTTGAGAATTCCCTGAGAACCCATAACAGCTATTGTGTAAATCCACTTTGAAAACCCACTTTGTATATTGATTATACAATTTAGAACATCTGATGTTAGATAATATCCTTATGACATGTGCAAAAGAAATGCAAACAAATTTAATGCAACCTTAATTTATATAATTAGAATACATTAGTAGTGAAAAAGAAATAATATTAATAATCACATCCAGAAATGATACTTAAAGCCAAGTAAAAATACATTTGGCACAATCTTTTCTTCTGAATCAATTATGACAATGCACTAGTCCACTACTTTAGTTGTGTGATAGTTTATTCTGTTGACATTCCCTCCAAAATAAAAATATATTCAATATCACACAAATACCTTGTATTTACTTCCTGATGATCTGTGAACATTTTTGCTATAAGTTTCCCACAAATATTATCTGCTCGTTTTACCAATGCTCTGATTAATTCTTCATAGTGTATTTCAAACATTCCCAAGCGAATACTCTGAAACATATTAAAAGTTTAATAAACATGAAATGGAATAAAAATTAATGAGATTCCCATATTTTTCCATTCTCATCCGATTGATTTTTGTAAGTATGATCTAATAAGGTTGTTGTTTTTTTCTTCAAACCTGATGCCTAGAGGGTTTTCTGATATTTTACAACTATCTTCTGGATAAACATCCTTGAAATTATTATCCTGGAAGCCAATTCTTTTAGAATAAAAATAGATAAAGACAATTTGGAGACTGAGTTACTACTAAATAGGTAAAGTAGATTTCAAATGTTCCATTTGCTCTGTATACAAAATATAATACAGAGGCATGGTAGAAAACTAGAAGAATGTTGATTTAAAAAAAAGAACAAAAGAAGAAAATTTTAAGTTACCATTATCCTACTAGACAGAAGTAAGCATGGGATTGGGATAAAGTTCATGGGACTGAGAGAAAGAAGGGTTAAATTATATGAAGGTCTTACAAGATAATGTCTCCACTACATGAGCACAAGAACTGTTATATGTCCTGTCTGCCGCCTAATACCCAGGGCTTATCACAATGATTGGCATATATCCTAAACTCGATAAATTTGTTCCTAGTGATAGTAATGCTCTAATTCTTTCTCTGTATGTTCTAAACTACATGTTAATAAAAAAAGGAGAAAGATTGTTGGGTACAGATAACTGTTGCACAAAACGAATCATTTACCTTTCTAGATGTGTACTGTATTTCATCAATTAGTTTTTGGTATCTGCGAATTTCTTCTATTATTCTCTCATAATTATGATTCTCTGCAAGGAAATCATCAGCATCTTTCTCAGCTTGTTTGGTAATTAAAAAGTCATATTTATCATAGAGCTTGAGGTGTTCAGTAGGTGCCACACTCTCTTTCATAATCACCTCCTTAATCTTTGCTTTGTGAGCTTCAACAATTTCATCCAGAATTATGGGCTTCAAAGTTGTTGGTTTAGACTTACTTTCCTAAACAAAGGTGGGGACAACGTAACTTATTTCAAATAAAGTAACCATATCATTTGTCTTTGTAAAAATACTAACCTTATGATAATATTGCCTTTCTTTTTTAAATTTTTATTTTCTAATCTCTATAGGAAGATATTCATTCTAATCACAGCAGGGTTTTAAAATCTAGGTTTCATAGAATGTTTTGTTTTCCTTAAGGCTAGCTAGTTGTATTTTGTTTTTCTGTATGGATCAAAGAGTAGTCACTTGAAAATCTATACAAAATAAGATTTAGAACATAAAGACAGAAAAATCCACATTTTATTTGTGCAATTGTACATGCTAGCTTTATAAGGTTATGTCTACATTGTATAGTATTAAAAGAAAATTCACTAGTTCTATGTCATATCATCATACATTTTAATCCTAGAACTTCTTGACCTTCAGGAGAAATTTATCTAGAACAAAGAATGACTGTTGACTCATTCATTGACCTTCAATCTTTGAGCCTGAGAACAGCAACCAGACCATACTAAAATCCTTAGTTGCAAACTTTTATTCTGCTATCATAATCAGAATAGCAATGGGTATGAATGGACCAGATGACACGTTTAAATAAGCAGAAAAATCTCAACACTTTGCCTCTATTCCCTTCTCAAATATGAGGACAAGTAATTATGTTGATATAGTTTATTATCTGAACTTAGTAACTCTTAAAAATATTTATGCTCTGTTGTCAAGAGGAAGAAACTTTTAACTGTAACAAATGAAAATTAGTGTGAATAGTCTAAAACATTCAAAATCGTCACATCAAATGGTTCCTTAAGAGAACTGTAAAATTTTCTGTCAGCTGGGGGCATTTGTCTGCAATGCCCTCTAGTGTGCATTTCAGAAAATCACCTTGCTTAGAACTGGTGAAGCTTCACAAGAATATTAATGAATCCAGCTACTTTTACCCCTGGGCTTAGTAGATGCTTGGTTCTCATCTTTTCTGAGAAATAAATTTTAGGATAATGCAATCTATATCACATGATATACTATATGCAATGTGAAATTATTTATTCTTGTATGAAACTCATTAATATTCACTATAGAATGTTTCTTAAATTTACTAACAGTCTAAGTCTATAGATTTATCTTTCTTAATATAATTGGATACCAGGACTTCAGAACTACATTAGAAAGTGTTTTTTAAATCTAATCAGCTCCTGTCAAGAGTTAGAAGAAATGATATTTTGTATGAAACACCTCAGGTGCTCTAAAGCGTATCAAATTAGACTTGATAAAGTTACATGCTTGGACTCAGTGCACTGGCTTCTTGCAGGTTTGCCTTCCATGAAAAAAAAAAAGTGTATTTTTAGTTCATTTTCAGTTCCTATCAAAAGTTGTGATAAAACAGCAACATAAATCCCACTTTTGCAATTGCTGTCAAAGATCATTGAGACTATGTGAAATTATCTTATTCAAGACACTTTATTATCATTTGTTTCCAAATCTGATTTCACGAATCACCTAAGGCTAGGGGTAGTAGTCATGGTGAGCCTTTGAATTTGTATTTTTAAAATATCACCAGGTAATATTCATACGTTACCCTAGGTATCATGCCCCATGAAAAACCTTTTTCTCAAAATCTGATACCAGGAAAAAATATCATTCTCCCCTGAGAAGTTTAAATTGATTATATTAATCCTAACTTAAACTTGTCACATTTTCATGTTTTAGAAATCAGGAAGATTATAGTCATATTTTATAACCATAAAATTATAGTAATTGTACTCATTTGGATAATTACAATTATTACTTTTATCTATTTAGAACTTATTAATTCACCTTGGTAACTTATTGTATATGTGTGTTTCATATGCTACCTCAAGTCTTACATGAAAAAAAATGTAATAAAGGAATTGAATTTCACAAAGGACAAAGTGAACAGTTACGTTTCTTGAGTGACTTCTATGACAACATGAGAAACAGATATCCATAAAATGACTAAAATTATCATTTATAATGTACACCTAAGTAAACAAAAATTTAAGGGGCCAATAGGAGAGAGCATGACTTGAGATAGATCACAGTCTGCAGAAGTGAGCAGCTGCCCTGGGAATGGCACTGATCTCCTTCTCTAAGCTTTACTTTTGAGTCTCCAGCAAGGTGGAAATAGGAGGTGGGAAGTAGCTGTGGGGTGACAAACTCTCAGGACTGACCAAGGTAGGAAGTCATATTTCGTACCCACACATAAAATGAAGAACAATGAAAGGTGACACAATAAAATGATGGTTCTGAGGAGACAAATCTTCAGAATACTAAAAGGTGATAGAATCCTTGCATGAGGGGAGAAAAAGAAGAGAAATGTCTTGCTTTTGCCTGATTTCTCAGTGAAGGAAAAAAAATGGCTGCCTTAAGAATTTAGAACCCTGAGCTTGTTCTCAAACAGAGTTGGTAATTGCCAGTGTTGTTCACAAAATTGTTAATCAAGGAAAATAATAGTTAGTTAAAAATAATTCCATGGTCTATGTGAAACTTCCAAAGAATCAACTTAAACCACATTAAACCACAACCTCAAAGACTTTCCTGCACAAAGTTCATATATATATATATGTATATATATATATATATATATATATATATATATATATATATATATCCATCCCCATAATAATAAAGGAAAAATATCCAGAGGAAAAAGAACACTAGTAACAGGAGTCAGCAAACAGCAGAATTAGAATAGCAAAGACCATATATATACTGCAATTATTAAGTATAGAATATAACAGATATTTAATGTGTATAAAGAAAAGTAAAAGCTTAATGAACACATGATGATATACAAAAGATTATCAAAAATGATGAGGCCTTCTTGAAAAATAAATGGAATTCCTGAAAAAAAAATTAGAAACTCAGAAGTGAAGATAAAACCCTTAATATGCATAATTTCACAATCATAATGTTAAGTGAAATAAATCAAGTCACAAATGATATAAAAGATGATTTTTCATACTTATAACAAAGATATGAAAAATCAAAACAGAAATTGTTTAGATATTTATAGACATACAGAGAGTTTATTTTTTAAAATTATGAATAATAAATCCAAAAGTCAGGATAGTGATTATTCTGCTAAAAAGTAGAATAGGGATCTAAATAGGAAGGAGCAATGAGGGAGAGCTTTCAATTATCAGTATCATCCTTTCCCTTAAGATGGGCTATAGCTAAAACAGATGTTAACTTTATTACCATGTAAACCTTTACATACTAATATCCTGTACTCTTTTGTATGGGTGAAATATTTGTAAACTACTTTAAAAATAAAAAAGCAGAAGAAAACTACAGATTGGAATTGCCACCTTGGAAAACTTGTAAGCTTAGGAAATCTTCAGGCATGGTTGTTTAATGTACTAAAGTGCAGTAACTACTGTTGAAATGTCATAGATGGGATCTATGAATTTAAAATATACAAAGAGGAGCTCACTATTTGTGGGAAAAAAAATATAAGAAAGGTAATCAGCCACAGGATAGTTTTACAGAGCTAGAAAAGCATAATGGAGGTCTACAGAATTGAATAAGTGCTATAGCAAACAGTATGAGACCCACAGTAAACACTCATCAACTGCTTCAAACCCCATCACAACTTTAACTCCTTCCCCTTAGTGGAATAGTAGACTAGAAAAAAAAATATATATATATGATAAGTTGATGGAAAATGATAACTGTTTTTAAACAAAGCTTTCTTATAAGCCAATGTTACTGAGCCATTCATAGTCTATGAAACAAAGGATACCTGTCTACACTTTCAGAAGTTATTTCAAGTGAATACCTTATGCAAATTAAAGCAATCAGAAGTTTCTTGTTACTTACCCACTTAGAATACAATTTTGTCTCAACTCTTGGCACAAAACTGACAGCCTTAATCATGATAGCATAAACATTTACAAAGATATCTATATAGTCATTAAAGTCAGGTTCAAATGTAATGGCATCATTCTCAAGAATCAGCCTCATGATGAAACCTGGATGTTCAAAAGCTCTAACAGAATCCTACAAAAAATAAAAATTTATATATGTATATGTATATATAACAATATTCATATTAATATTCATAACTAAACAACCATACACACACACACATATATATATATATTTCTATATATATATAGTGATAAAGAGCACACCAGTTCCAATTACAATACATGGGAAGCCACCCATACTTCCTCTTTCACCTTAGACAGTTAATCCAAGGAGGAGCTCTACAGGAGAAAGTAAGAGTGATTGCAAACTATATTTGTTGGTATCTACTATCTACTTGGCCTATAGGCTAACTATAGGGTCAAAGTACCAGGAAAAAAAAAAACCTAGAAGATGCTTAGTAGCACGCTTTAGGATCATTCAAGAATAAGTCCCAGGCAAAACATTCCAATTCTAATACCCTGTTCATACTATACCTAACAAAACCTTTTTCTAGAAAGAGAAAACATTCCTCATGAAAACTCTCCCCAGCCTCTATAATCCAAGTATCCTAATTATGGAAATTTTTTACTTATTTCCCTTAATCTTTACTGATAATAATCATATATCCTAAATATGCAACTTGACACCAATTTTTTTTTGGGGGGGGTACTGGGAATTGAACTCAAGGGCATTGTATCACTGAGTCACGCCCCCGGCTCGATTTTGTATTTTATTTAGAGACAGGGTCTCACTGAGTTGGTTAGTGCCTTGGTTTTGCTGAGGCTAGCTTTGAACTCACAATTGGACACAAACTTTTTTTGACACCAGCTTTTTAATTTAACAAATGAGCACAATAGATCTAAATATGTATTCTGTTTTTTTCACTGGTAAAGATATTTTGTCATTTTCCTCTCTGAAAGAAAAAATAAGTAAGTTACTAAACGCATATTAGTGTACTGAACCATACTTACAGGGGGTTGCGCAATTAAGTCTGTGAAATCTTGCATGGAGGCTAAAGTGAGGTCCTGCAGCTGTAAAGTCATAAGTGTTGCAGCACAGTTGAAAAAAGATTCCAATTTGGCACTGTTGTCACTGGTTGGCAATTGCTTTTTTTTATTACCTTGGTAATAAATATTCTGTACTTCTGGAAACCACCTTGAAAGAACAAAAGACTTTTAAAAGTCAATACTCTCAATGAATTACTCCTTTTACAATAAGCATTAACTGTAATTTCTAGACATCCAAAGGTCTTCATAAAGAGGTATATTGCTAAGTGACATTATCCACTCTCAGAAATGTAAGTGCTAGAATATTTCACTTCTCCTAGGAAAAGAAATTTTAAATCATAACTAATAGAAAATGACTCATTGATGTGATGCTGTAAGACATAAATCTAACTCCTGGAACTATGATTCCAGCACTTTTTAAAGAAATATGAGAACTAACTTTATTGGCTATCATGAGATACTTCTCTCCAGTCTCTTAAATGTTCTCCTTGGAATATATCTGTTAGTTTAAAGCTATAATGTGAACAACTGATTAAATCAAGGTTGAGCTTATAACAAATTAAACCCAATTAGTATTTAATGGTATTCAGTTTCATAATTGATGAAATACAAATCAACAAAATCATATTTTATTTTTACATTTCTCTTAATGTGACATACTAAAAGAATGACTGATCCAAAACAAAGTTTAAAATGTGTAATAAAAGAATAATCAGGGGCTGGGGTTATGTCTCAGTGGTAGAGCGCTCACCTCACATGTGTGAGGCCCTGGGTTCAATCCTCAGCACCACATAAATACTGGTACCTTCTTTCATGAGAGATAATGGATCTTTTTAAAGTAGTTAATATAATTTCAAGAGTCATCTGAATGTTCCTAGAGAGATAATCTAAGCTTTAAATATTCTTATTCATCCTTTTAACAAATCCATATTTAATGTCTACTTATATGCTAGAAACAGTGTTCCAGGAGATATAAAAAGATATGACATCATCCTTTCTCTCACAATAATGAAGGCAATGTGCTTTCAATAAAAACAGGTATAAAGTCAAAGGATAGAGAGATCATTTTCCATTTAAGTATTGAAGAAGGGTTTTATAGTGAAGATGTCAATTTTGTCAAAGAATAGATAGAAATAAGAATAAGAAAGGCCTGAGAAAAAGAAAGTAGAAGTAGGATAAAAAGTAAAATGAGTGGGTAGGTAGTGCTAATATCTCTTATTTCACTGTCTGAAATAGAGATAACAGGTGATAGAGATAATACACTAAAAAATGAAAATAAATAAATAAATAAATGAAAGCCATTTGCAGAACTTTGGAATTAAAACCAAGAACTTAAAGATAGGTACTCAGATGAAGCCTGGGCAGATGCTTCTTTGGTGAGGCATCTCACTGGTAAAGCAACACATAAATACTGGTAACCAGCAAATATAAGGAGAAGAGGACCATACCAAGAAAGGAAACTGAAATGCTTCCAGCAGGTTTGGGCAAAAGACAAAATAAGGTTTGGACCTGTAGGACTTGAAAAAGGATGACTAAATGCATTTAAAATATTCATTTACTCATTATCTTCAAAATACTTATGATTCCCTATTATGTGCAATAATATTTGGAGTACAAAGTATTTCTCAGTTCTCAAAGTGCTTATAGGCAAGTGAAGGAAAATAGGGACATACATAAAGAAATACAAAAGGAAGAAGTAATGAGAATAAAGATCTGGAAGCATCCAGAAAAAAAGAGATCACTTCCAAAGAGGCAACAGTGAAGATTTCATGGAGGAAAGGTCACTGAAGTGAGGATCTAAAGGACAGAAGAAAGGGTTCTAGGGATCCAAGATGGCATGCCAGAGGGAAGCAGCATTCTGTGTTGCCCCGTGGCTGGGGTCTCAACTAGTGGAATGATTAAAAAGTAAAAGGGGTGGGGATGAGGGAGATACACTTTAGAGACAAATTTAGAGGGCAGGAATTTTGTGGTCTAAGGACAAGATGAGGAGATAAGAATAGACACCCACATCACAGGAGCACTCCCCAAAGGAGATCCTTGAGGTGTGGTCTCCCAACAGGACCGGTGGGTGCCATACCCCACCCTCCAATTACACCCAAGATCAACCCTCATACCTGGTAACCCCCACCACCCTGAGGGCAGAGATACCAACTAAGAACAGAACACACCACCTACTGAATGAGAAGGAAAGGAGGAAAGATATTAATCTCTAACCAAAACAATCCTTGTTTCTTCCTTCAACACTTTTTTCTTTATTCTCCCTCTTTATTCTCCCACCCTCATATGCCCAACATATGTGAAACCAAGTACTTTGCATAAATTAGGAAACTGAGGACTGAGACTATTGAATAGGATATTACAGTTGTGTTGTATATTTTTTCTTTCTTTTTTTTTTCTCACCAAGTTTTACTATTTTAACATTTTTTAAATTTTTCTTAATATATAATGTGTGTTTGTTTTATGTACTCTAATGTCTTCCCTCTTACTTATCAACCTAAGATTACTACCTTTCTATTGTCCTGCTACTAACCTTCTTCTTTAGGTTTCTAAAGAGGATTTCTAATAACTCTATCATCATCTCACACCTCCTCAGCATATTTTCCTACACATCACCCTTGGTTCTTTGTCCACCATCAGAAACTGTAAACCTTTTTACAAACCTACTGATCATATTGTAGATAAGAATTGAATTCACCATTTGTGTACATTATGACCCAAACTGTAAATGTCTTAGTAACAACTATTTGTTTTTAGGTGGTATTTTTTTTTTTATATTGGGATCTGTTAACATTGTCCTTCCCCTCAAAGGAAAGGTATTGGAACCCTACAGGGGTACTATAAGCCTATAGGGTAAAAACAATAATGCTGTAGTTCCACAGAGATAGAAAGGGAAACACATGAGCAACATGAAAAGACAAGGGAAGAAAGTGCCCCAAACATAACAAGATACCATATTATTAGAATGCATGGCTAGCACAGCAGATGAAATTACCGAGAAGGAGTTCAGGATGTACTGTGAATTAAAGGATTATATAAAAGAGCAAATACAGGCAGCAAAAGATCATTTCGACAAAGAGCTACATAAGCAAATACAGAAAACAAAAGATAGAGGCGCTAAAACAAACAAACAAAAAAACCAGAAATCCTTGAAATGAAAGAAACAATAAACCAAATTAATAGTTCAACTGAAAGCATCACCAACAGATTAGGCTACTTGGAAGACAGGACCTCAGACAATGAAGACAAAATATATAACCTTCAAAAGAATGTAGACTACACAGTGAAAATAAGAAACCAGTGAAAGAAAGAAACCATGAGCAGAATATTCAAGAAATATGGGATAGCATAAAAAGAGCAAATTTAAAGAGTTTGGGGGATAAAGTAAGGAATAGAGTTACAAACCAAAGGAATAACAGTCTATTCAATGAAATAATATCAGAAAATTTTCCAAACATGAAGAATGAATTGGAAAACCAATAGACTTAACTGACATATATATAATATTTCATCCTTCAATGAGCAAATACACTTTCTTCTCAGCAATACATGGATCCTTCTTTAGAGAAGACCATATATTATGTCACAAAGAACTCTTAACAAATACAAAAAAAGTAGAGATATTACCCTGAATTCTATTGATCACAATGGAATGAAATTAGAAATCAATGATAAAATAACAAATAAAGGCTACTACAACACTTGGAGACTAAGTAATACACTACTGAATGAACAATGGGTTGCAGAAGACATCAAGGAGGAGTTTAAAAAATTCTTAGAGGTAAATAAGAACACTGATACAACATATAGAAATCTTTGGGACACTATGAAGGCAGTACTAAGAGGAAAATTCATTGCATGGAGTTCATTTCTTCAAAGAAGAAAAGGTAAGTGACCTAACACTTCATCTCAAAGCCCTAGAAAAAGAAGAACAAATCAACACCAAAAGCAGTAGAAGACAAGAAATAATTAAAATCAGAGCTGAAATTAATGAAATTGAAACTGCTGAGAGCCATTGCCAAGTAGGTATGACGCATGGCATGACCCAGGTCATTTGCAGTGACATTGCATGTAAGGTGACCTTGCTCAAGGACCAGGGCGGATCCAGGTTTAGGATGTATCCTGCTGGGATTAGGGAGTATCCTGCTCCTTGTGTTTAGGGCGGTTCCCGGTTTAAGGTGTACCCTGCTGGGAATAGGGCTTATCCTGCTGCCTCAGGCATGCCTGCTCCTTGAGTTCCCCTTGAGTTCTCCCGGGATTGAGAGAGTATTGGGGATTTTGCCCAGAATGTGGATTTGCCCCAGAACGTGATTGTAGAGTGCCGGTGTGAGTTTGGGAATAAAGAATTGCTGTTTGAATCTACAAGGCTGTGGTGGCTCATGATTTTGTGCCCAGCCAGACTGCGGCATTTGGTGGTCCATACACGGAACGTCTGAAACTTGGAGGTAAGTGAAATTGCTCGCCCCTGAGGGAAGGCGAGAGAATGGGTGACCATTTCAAAAAACAATGTGTTCTTGTTTTGATTTATTTTGTTTTTATTTCAAGTTGCCTGTCCCTAGAATTTTCTCAGGAAAACTGGGGAAAATGGTTGACTCAAGGTTTGAAGTTGTTTGCCTCTGAGGAAGAGAAATTGTTAGAGGAAAGAGGCACCCCAGTAAGACCAAGAACAGTTAGGACATATGTTGATATAATACAAAAATGTAGCACATGGCCTTTTAAAGATGAGTTATTAAGTATATCAATGGGACCATCATGGTATCCTGTAGAAGGATTTTTCTTCGACAAGAAAGAGATGGGTAGTTTTGTTTACTACATTTGTCTAAGATATTGGTTTTTACAGACATCTGATTAATTTACAAAGCTAAAGTGTTAAAATAGCAACCACTAAATATAAAATCAAGTACTCTTTACTTATTAAGTTACATAAGGTAATATATTTAAACATTATGTGTGTTTTCATAAATTGGTGAATGGAAAAAAGGTTTAATATTGCTTTGGTCTGTGTCTTTGCTGAAACAAGGTTACTAAGTGTTAAGATTCTATCACGTGTAATTTATATACAAAGAGTATAAGAAGTTTCAGTTGGGTTTCAATTATATTATTATAGTACCATAAAAAACATGAAAGTATTTCATCTTATTAAAGTGGAGTAATTTGTCTAAATTCAAAAATTTTATAAGAGTTGTTTCAGAATGTGAATTTATAAAAAGGGTTAATGGCTACAAAAGAGATATAAAAAGATTTAAGATGTGGAAATATATTTTAATATAAAGGTTAAAAAAAAGAGAAATGTTTCTAGATGAGATAATCTCTGTGTGGTAAAGTAAAAAGTTGTAAAATGCCATTTAAAAATATTTTGAGGAAACTAGACTTACTTTAAAAGCTTGAGAAAGGAAGAAAGAAGAAAAAGATATTTGTACATGGCAGATTGAGACAAAGCTTCTTAATGGAGTTTAAAAAAAAAAGCCTTTGGTTGAAGGGCAGCCATGTAAACTAACATTGAAGTGATTTAAACAAAATCTAAGCCTCGTTTAAAAGAGTGAAGCTGTAGGTGGTGAAAAAGTACATTTAAAAGTACAGTATAGATGATAATTGGAAGGCTTTAAAAGGTTAAATTAAAGGTGGTTAAGATGCCTTCATGGTGTAGGAAATAGTGCATCATTCAAAGCCTAGTTAATCTTAAAGGCATTACTTAAAAAAAATAAACACATGAAAATGGGAAGATAATAGGATAAAAGATACTTAGATAAAGAAGATTAAAAATTTGAAGTGAAAAACTTTAAAGACAGAAGTATAGAAAGTTAAAAAGAAAAAAAGATAGAAAAGATGTAGGAAGATAAAAAAGATGTAGGAAGACAAAAATTTTAAACCCACAAAATAGGAAACAAACAAAAAAAATGGGAGGAAAAAAAAAAGCAACTAAGGGTGAATGTACAAACCTTTAAAGAAAACTAGAAGATAGAAACAAGATAAAAATGGTTAAAAATGTCAAATAAAGGTATTTTAGATAAAAAATACAAAAAGCTAAGACAACTATTAGATACAAACATTCAAGATAGAAAAAGGTAGAAGAGAGAAGTTTAAAGTCAAATATTGGATAAAACAGAAGAACAAGGAGATTATTAGTAATTTTTTTCAAAAAGCCCATCAACTTTAATTTCTAGTGGTGCAGAAATTAGAAATCTCAGATGAGGGTGTTAAAATTTACAGACAAGAGCCAATTTAGAAAACATTAAACTAGAAGGAAATTGGTTTAAAACCACATCAAAAAATTAAAAGGAATAAAGTAATTCTAAAAACTAAGGCAAAATGCTTTTGGAAGGCTTAAATTTAATAGGATCTTTAAATTTCCAAGGGATGCATATAGGATATTTTGCAACATCATCTCTAAAGAAAAATCAGTTAATGTTTTACTTAACAGGAATCCCATACAATCCACAGGGACAAAGCATAGTTGAAAGAGCTCATCAAACTATTAAAATGTACTTATTAAACCAAAAAGAGGGAATTAGAAAGGGGTATATATCCCCCAAAGATAAACTTGAAATAACCATTTTTACTCTAAACTTTTTAAATTTGGATTCATCAGGGCTTAGTGCTGTGGAAAGACATATGTATCCAAAAAATGTACATAAGCCTAAGGTACTTTGGAAAGATATTCTAACAGGACAATGGAAAGGTCCTGACCCAGTGATTGTCTGGAGTCGGGGTTCTGTTTGTGTTTCCACAGGGAGAACAGCAACCAATTTGGATTCCAGAGAGATTAACCAAAGCAATTTCTACAGACCAAAAAGAAGATGATTTGACTCAAATCCACAACAGCTGATATCCAGAGCTCCAGCTTGGCTATTCTTACATCTGTGACAGTGATTAACCAGGATGCTTTTTTCAATATCTATTTTATTATTGCCTTTTCCCACATCATAAAGTTCTATTTTATTTTTTTAGCTCATACAAACCTAGGTTAATGTTTTTCTGATCAGTTTTATTTTTTGACTGTGAAGTTTTTAAACATTGCAATGGAGATTTCACCTAGGTAAAGCTACAAGGCCTTTACTATTGTCTTATGTGTTGTACGTTGGTGTGCACTCTTGTGTTTTGTGTTGTATGTCTGTGTGTGCGTATGTCCATATTTCATATATGAGGAGCGCTCATGAAAAAATGGATCCAAATTTTTTTTTTTATTCACGTGATTTAAATGGTTTAATTTAAATTAGGTAAACAGCTGTTAAGGATTGTTTTTAAAGGAGGTTAACAGATCTGTTTGTTTACTTTCACCTTTCCTTTTCATTATATTTAATAATTCTTTTCAGGATAATGTCTCTTTAGCATCATTGCCAGAATTCCTATCTTTATCCCAGTGCTGATGAAGACAAAGATAAAACCAAACTACAGCTTCTATGATAGCTATCACAGTAAACTGTATAAACTGATGTATCAATGAATATAACTCAACAAGTAATGCTCAGTCAAGGAGTCGACTTACTTTGGGAGGAAACGGACATATTGATAGATTCCTCCGCTTTGAACTGCTTGCAGAACTTGCCTGGACTATGTAACTATCGTTTGGTGCAGCGAATTGTGGTAGTGCTGGCATATCTTTGCTGATGGTGTCACCAGTGATGCAATTTTTCCAAAGGAGCCGTCAATTGGCTTGGTGTCGTGGCATTTCTGTATTCTCCTCCCTTCTGCTAGTGATGGTCTAAAATTTGGGGGCCAACAGAGGTGAGGCAAAGAACCTCATCCCCCCACTGGCACCAAGGCCAAAATTGGGGGCCAACAGAGGTGAGGCAAGAACCTCACCCCCCCCGACTGGTGCATAGGCCTATCCACAAGTATGGCTGTATGCTGGACCGGTAGTCAGTGACGGGTATGATCCAATTGCAGTGGTATCAACCTAAGACAGGAGGCTGACGCCTAGAGGTCAGTTTTTCCCATGACGGGTAAGAACCATATGTTGAATTGGACAACCTACCAGGCACGGTCCTTAAGCCACATTGCTTGTTGTTTAATTAATCAGAAGGGGGGAGATGCTGAGAGCCATTGCCAAGTAGGTATGACGCATGGCATGACCCAGGTCATTCGCAGTGACATTGCATGTAAGGTGACCTTGCTCAAGGACCAGGGCGGATCCAGGTTTAGGATGTATCCTGCTGGGATTAGGGAGTATCCTGCTCCTTGGGTTTAGGGCGGTTCCAGGTTTAAGGTGTACCCTGCTGGGAATAGGGCGTATCCTGCTGCCTCAGGCGCGCCTGCTTCTTGAGTTCCCCTTGAGTTCTCCCGGGATTGAGAGAGTATTTGGGATTTTGCCCAGAATGTGGATTTGCCCCAGAACGTGACTGTAGAGTGCCAGTGTGAGTTCGGGAATAAAGAATTGCTGTTTGAATCTACAAGGCTGTGGTGGCTCGTGATTTTGTGCCCAGCCAGACTGCGGCAGAAACAAAAGAAACAATTGAAAAAATTGACAAAACAAAAAATTGGTTCTTAGGAAAAATAAATAAAATTGACAAACCTTTAGCCTTACTAACAAAGAGAAGGAAAGAGAGAAAACTCAAATTACTAACATACATGTTGAAAAAGGAAATACCACAACAGTCACTACAGAAATACAGAAGACAATTAGAAATTATTTCGGAAACTTGTACTCCAATAAAATAGAGAATATTGAAGGCATCAACAAATTTCTAGAGATATATGATTTGCCCAAGTTGAATCAGGATGATATACATGATTTAAATAGATCAATTTCAAGTGACAAAATAGAAGACGCCATCAGAAGCCTACCAACTGAGAAAATCCCAGGACCTGATGGATACACAGCTGAGTTCTACAACACCTATAAAGAAGAACTAATACTATACTCTATAAATTATTTTATGAAATAGAAAAAGAGGGAGCATTTCCAAACTCATTCTATGAGGCCAATATCACCCTGATCCCAAAACCAGGCAAAGACACATCAAAAAAAGAAAACTTCAGACCAATATATCTAATGAACATAGATGCAAAAATTCTGAATAAAATTCTGGCAAATTGAATACAAAAACATATTAAAAAGATCGTGCATCACAATCAAGTGGGGTTCATCCCAGGGATGCAAGGCTAGTTCAGTTACGAAAATCAATAAGTGTAATTCATCACATCAATAGACTTATAGATAAGAATCATATGATCATCTCAATAGATGCAGGAAAAGCATTTGACAAAATACAGCACCCACACATGTTCAATACACTAGAAAAAATTAGGGATAATAGGAACATATCTCAACATCATAAAAGCTATCTGTGCTAAGCCTCAGGCCAACATCATTCTAAATGGAGAAAAATTGAAAGCATTCCCTCTAAAAACTGGAACAAGACAGGGATGCCCTCTTTCACCACTTCCATTTAACATAGTTCTTGAAACATTGGCCAGAATAGTTAGACAGACGAAAGAAATTAAAGGGATATGGATAGGAAAAGACAAACTCAAATTAGCACTATTTGCTTCTATACCTAGAAGATTTACAAAATTCCACTGGAAAACCTCTAGAACTAGTAAATGAGTTCAGCAAAGTAGCAGGATACAAAATCAACACCCATTAATCAAAGATATTTCTGTATTTATCAGTGAAAAATCCTCTGAAAGAGAAATGAAGAAAACTACCACATTTACAATAGCCTCAAAAAAATAAAATACTTGAGAATCAACCTAACGAAAGATATGAAAGACCTCTACAACAAAAACTACAGAATGCTAAAGAAAGAAATTAAAGAAGACCTTAGAAGATGGAGAGATCTACCTTGTTCTTGGATAGGCAGAATTAATATTGCCAAAATGGCCATACTACCAAAAGCACTATAAAGATTTAATGCAATTTCAATCAAAATCCCAATGACATTCCTCATAGAAATAGCAAAAGCAGTCATGAAATTTATTTAAAAAAATAAGAGACCCAGAATAGCTAAAGCAATCCTTAGCAAGAAGAGTGAAGCAGGTGGCAGCACTATACCAGACTTTAAACTATACTACAGGGCAATAGTAAGAAAAACATCATGGTATTGGCACCAAAAGAGACTGGTAGACCAATGGTACAGAAAAGAGAACACAGAGACAAACTCACATAACTACAGTTATCTTATATTAGACAAAGGTGCTAAAAACATACATTGGAGAAAATATTGCCTCTTCAGCAAATGGTGCTAGGAAAACTGGAAATCCATATGCAATGAAATGAAATTAAACCCCTATCTCTCACCATGCACAAAACTCAATTCAAAGTGGTTCAAGGACCTAGGAATTAAACCAGAGACACTGTGCCTATTAGAAGAAAAAGTAGGCCCAAATCTTCATCATGTCGGATTAGGCCCCAACTTCCTTAATAAGACTCCTATAGTGTAAGAATTAAACTCAAGAATAAATAAATGGGATGGATTTAACTAAAAAGTTTCTTCTCAGCAAAAGAAACAATCAGTGAAGTGAGTAGAAAGTCTACAGCTTGGGAGCCAATTTTTACCACTCATACATCAGGTAGAGCACTAATCTCTAGGGTATACAAAGAACTCAAAAAGCTAAACACCAAAAAAACAAATAGCCCAGTCAATAAATGGGCCAAGAAACTGAACATACACCTCTCAGAAGATGATATACAATCAATCAACAAATAAATGAAAAAATTTCAACATCTCTAGCAATTCAAGAAATGCAAATGAAAAGTACTCTAAAATATCATCTCACTCCAGTCAGAATGGCAGCTATTAAGAACACAAACAACAATATGTTTTGGTGAGGATGTGGGGGAAAAGGCACACTCATACATTGCTGGTGGGACTGCAAATTGGTGCAGCCAACATGGAAAGCAGTATGGAGATTCCTTGGAAAGCTGGGGTTAGAACCCCCATTTGATCCAGCCAACCCACTCCTCTTTCTATACTCAAAGGACTTAAAAACAGCAACTACAGGGACACAGCCACATCAATGTTTATAGCAGCACAATTCACAGTAGCTAAACTGTAGAACCAACCTAGATGCTCCTCAGTAGATGAATGGATAAAGAAAATGTGGTATATATACACAATGAAATATTAATCCGCAATAAAAGAGAATAAAATCATGGCATTTGCAGGTAAATGGATGGCACTGGAGAATATAATGCTAAATGAAGTTAGCCAATCCCAAAAAACCAAATGCCAAATGTTTTCTCTGATATAAGAAGGTTGATTCACAGTGGGGTTGGGAGGAGGAGCATGGGAGGATTAGAGAAATTCTAGATAGGGCAAAGGGGAGGGAGGGGAAGGGAGGGGGCATGGGGATAAAAAAGACAGTGGTATGAGATACATATCATTACCCTTAGTACATGTATGAAGACACGAATGGTGTGAATATACATTATATGCAACCAGAGAAATGAAAAACTGTGTTATATATGTATAATATTAATTGTAATGCATTCTGCTGTCATAAATAATAAATTAGAATTGAAAAAAAAGAAAGGGGTCTCTGGAAATCAGCTGTATCAAGCATTATAAATATAATTATTATGCTGATGGTGTGTAAGAGGTCCTTATTCCATTTAATCTCCTTAGCCATTCATTTGATTATTACAATTATGTATGTAAACATAACAGTGCTGAAATTGATAGAGTTTAAGAGGGAAGCAGCTAAACAACTTTTGAATTTTCTTAGCATCCTCATCTGACCATTAAAAAAAGAAGTCTTTTAAAAATCAGTAGTTGGCTAAAAAGGGAATAAGACATAAGACTTAATCCATAGATATATTTTTAATGGTAGTAAAAATCCATAGGTATTTTTTTAATAGTAGTAAAAATGGTTACAAACTAGCTATATTCTGTTTTATCAAGTATAATTATTTCTACAGGCATAGTCCAAGGCAAAAGGCTTTTCAAAAATGAGGATGAAAAAGATAGGTTGGGTTTATGTTGCAGAAAATCTTAAAATATAGGTTAGGAAATATATTATAATTTTAATAAATGGAAAATAAATTAAAAATTGAGTTACATGGGGCATTTTCGGTATTCGTTATGCTATTCTTTAAGATGTTTTGTACATCTGAACATTCTGTAATAATAGTTGGAAAAATTTTAAAAATAATAAAAAGAAATATGGACTTATTTTATCAACACCTAGCAGTGATTTATAGGACAGGCCTGAAAGAAGAAAATACCAGAGACAAAGGAATAGAGCATTTATTCAGATTTTGCAAAGCCTGCCTGGGAGGAGAAAAGGGCCCACCGATAGTGTAGCAATGGGAATTATGATGAAGGGGTACACATGAAAGATGCTTCTGAAAGAAAATAGTTGGTAGTCATCATATAAATCTCAGTAAATAAAAAGAATTTAAATACAAAATTAGAAGTCAATAGTAGAAGGACACTTGGAAATTCTCTAGTATGTAGAATTAAGACAACACACTCCTAAATAACCAATATGTTAAAGAAGGAAATCATAAGGGAAATTAGAAACTACTTTAAAATGAATGAACAATGAAATACAATATGTCAAAACTAATGGGAGTAACACAATCAGTGATCAGAGGGAACTTTGTAGCTATAAACACCTATGTTAAAAGCAAGAAAAATTTCAATAAAGTAAAATTCCACCAGAAGCTATAAAAGAAGAGTGTACTAAATGCAAAACAAGAAGGGAGAAAAAATGATTTAAATGAAAACAAAATAGAGAATGAAAACAAAATTTTGGTAAATAAAAATATCAAAAAGATATAAAAGTGAATAGAAAAGATATTTATATCAACAAAATATAAAAGTGAATTCTTTGAAAAGATCACTAAAATGACAAACTTCTATGTAGACTGACCAAGAAAAAGGAGAGAAGACTCAAATTCTTAAAGCATGGGATGAAAAAGAGGACATTAATACTTACCTTAGAGAAACACCAAATATTATAAGGGAATATAAAGAAAAATTATATGCCAACAAATTTGGTAATCTATAAAATCTTGAACAAGTTCTAGAAAATATAAATAGACCTATAACACATAAATAGATTTAGTTAATCATTAAACATCTTCCTAAAAAGTTTTTAAAATGCCAGGAATAATGATGATTTAATACCAATTCTTCACAAACCAAAAAAGATAAAAGAAAAGGATACTTTCTAACTCACTCTATGAAACAAGTATTGCCCCAATACCAAAATCAGACATAAGTGAAGCGTCACAAGAAAAAGAAAACTACTGCATACCTAATCCAGCAGCATATATTTAAAAAAATTATACTACACGACCAAGTAGGACTTGCTTCAGGAATGCAAGACTCACTCAATATATGAAAATCAATGTATTGTACCATATTAATCAAAAGAAGAAAAGCCAGCTGACAAAATCTACCACTAGAGTTCATGATAAAAAAAAACCAATCAAGATATTAAGAAAAGAGAACTTTCTTAGCTTGCTAAAGTTAACCACATAGCTAAATTGATAGTGAAAGATTGAAAGCTTTCCCCCTAAAATCAGGAACAAAACAAGAATGTCTGTTCTTGCCACTTCTACTCAAAATTGTAATGGAGGGCTAGCAAGGGAAATTAGCCAAGAAAAAGGGGGAAAAATCCAGATTCAAAAGGAAGAAGTAAAACTACCTCTATTTGAAGATGATATAACCTTATATAAAGCCATAAATAGTCCATGCCAAAAATAAACAGAAAAACTTGTTAAAGTTAATAAACAAGTTCATCAAGTTGCAGAATAGAAAGATCAATATGCAAAAGCAACTGTTTTTATATACTATAGCAGAAAATAAAAATAAGAAAACAAGCCTGTTTACAATAGCAAGAAAAATAAAACACTTAGAAAAATCCCACTAAAGAAATCGTAAAACTTGTATGCTGAAAAATCACAAAACACTGTTGAAAGAAATTAAAGAACTCAATAAATGGACATATCCCAATCCCAGACTGGAAGACTCAACATTATTAAGATGGCAACATTCCCAAAATTTATTTGCAGATTCAGTGAATTCCCTACCAAAAAAGTCAGTGGCCTTTAAAAAAAAAAAAAGATAGACAAGTTAATATTAAAATGCCTGTGGAAATTCAAAAAACCTAGAACAACCAAAACAGTCTTGAAAAAGAACAAAATTAGAGGATTCACACTTACTACTTCAAAACTTACAAAGCTATAATAATCAAAACAGCTTGGTACTGGCATAAAGTCACAATTAGAACAAAGGTGCAAGAATAGAGGCTTAATATATAGGGTCAAATTATTATGTACAAGGGTGTCAAGGCCACTCAATGAACAAAAGACTTGCACAAATAGTGCTAGAACAACTGTATATTGACTTGGGCCAGGCATGGTGGCATACACCTGTAATCCCAGTGGTTTAGGAGGCCAAGGCAGGAGGATTTCAAGTTCAAAGCCAGCCTCAGTGAAAGTGAGACACTAAGCAACTCAGTGAGACCCTGCCTCAAAATAAAATACAAAATAAGGCTGGAGATGTGGCTCAGTGGTTGACTGCCTCTGAGTTCAATCCCCAGTACCAAAAAATAATAGTAATAGTAATTGACTTGGACCGTTTCCTCATACCACACAGAAAAATTAAGTCAAAATGGTCCAAAGAGACTAAAACGTAAAAGCTAAAACTGGAACTTTTAGAGGAAAAAAAAATGTAAACCAGTAAATCTTTGTAATATTGGATTAGGCAACAATTTCTTAGATATGATAGCAAGAGCATAAGCAACCAAAGAAAATAATAACTTATACTTCCTCAGAAGTAAAAATATTTGTACCTTAAATTCACTAGCAAGAAAGTTAAAAGAAAGTTAATGGAAAAAATATTTGCAAATCATAGACCTAATGAGGGTTTAGTATTCAGAATATATAAACAACTCTTAAAAATCAACAATAAAAACTCAGACAACCCAATATTTAATGAGTAAAGGATATGAATATACATTTATCCATAGAAGATCAATAAATTAATAATAATCATATAAAAGATGATCAACTTAATTAGTCATTAAGGAAATGCAAATCAAAACCACAGTGAGATACTACTGACACACCCTCCACAATGGTTATAATCGGAAAGATAAACAATATGTATTGGCAAAAATGTGGAGAAATCAGAACTCTCATACATTGCTGGTAAGAATGTAAAATCTTACAGTCCTTTTGGAAAACATTGTGGCAGTTCCTGAAAAAGTTAAAATAATTTAAATAATTTAGACTCAACAGACACATTATATATAGAATTACCATATATAACCAGCAATTCCACTCCTAGGTATGTACACAAGAGAACAGAAAAAACATGTTTATATAAAATGATCATTCATAGAAGCATTATTCAAAATAATCAAAAAGTGAAAACCACCCAATGTCTACCAATTGATGAATAGATAAACAAAATGAGGTTTATCTGTACAATGTAGTATTATTTGGCCATGAGAAGAAATGAAGTATTGAGACATGCTTTATACCATGGATGAAACTTGAAAATGTATTACATATAAGAAACCAGAAATAAATGGCCACATATTGTATCATTTCACTTAGATGAAATCCCCAGAACAGGGAAATCCATATGGACAATAAGTATATTGTGATTACCAGGTACTTATAGAGGGAAGAATTGCAAAAGATACAGAGCTTCTTTTGGGGTGAGGAAAGCATTCTGGATTTAGTGGTTATATTCACACTTTGTGAATATACATAAACCACAGACAGTACACATTTTATGGTAAGTGAAATATATCTTACTTGTTAAAAAAAAAAAAGTAGGAAAGGAGGTTTCAAGATGGCAGAATAGAGCAGGTTGCTTTCTTGGCTGCTCCGTGGCATAAAACCAAGAAATCAAACAGGCAGTTTTTCAACAAGGTGGGTGAATGAACAAAAAATGGGGGCGTAACTTTACTGGAATTTAATACTGGACATTCAAAGCATATTGGGGACTCAGGAAGTTGGATATAATAAAATAAGGCAGAAATCTCCAGTATCACAGCCATGCTCCAACCAGAGCAGTCCCTCTGTGGAGGAATAAGGGAATTAAAGGAACCTGCATTTTTGGGAGGACTGTAGTGTGTCTGGGTATGGAGTTTGGAGATCGGGGACACTGCCTGACTAAACTGAAAGGCATGCTGCTCAATAGCCTTGTATTGGAAAGAAACCTCATCTTTCCCAGCAGTGTGCAGAGCACAAAGGAAGAAACATACAGCTGCAGCACCAGGGCCAACAGCTGAAGGAGCCAATTCCTGGCAAACCTGAGTTTGACCCAAAATACAGGCCTGGCAAACCCATACTGCATGACAGTAATTTAGACTCAACAGACACATATAGAATATTTCATTCATCAATGACTAAATACACTTTCTTCTCAGCAGTACATAGATCCTTCTCTAAAATAGACTATATTTTAGGTCACAAAGCAACTCTTAGGAAATACAAAAAAAAAAAAATAGAGATAATACCTCACATTCTATCAGATCATAATGGAATAAAATTATAAATCAATGATAAAATAAAAAACAGAAGCTACTCTAACACTTGGAAACTAAATAGTACACTATTGAATGACCAATGGATAGCAGAATAAATCAGAGATGAAATGAAAACAATTAGAGGTAAATGAGAATTATGACACAACTTATCAAAATCTCTGGGACACTGTGAAGGCAGTGCTAAGAGGAAAGTTCATTGCATTGAGCTTATTCATCAAAAGAATGGAAAGTCTTCTGCTGTCATATATAATAAATATTTTAAAAAAGAAAAGAAAGTCAGCAAACAAAACACCTGACATTACATATATCTCGAAGCCCTTGAAAAAGAACAAATCAACACCAAAAGCAATAGAGACAGGAAATAATTAAAATCAGAGTTGAAATCAATGAAATTTTAAAAAATTCAAAAAATTGACAAAACATAAAATTGGTTCTTTGAAAAAATAAATAAAATTGATAAACCGTTAGCCAAGCTAATGAAGAGAAAGAGAGCAAACACTCAAATTATGAAAATCTCTATGAAAAATGAAATGTCACAGACACTACTGAAATACAGATGATAATCAGAAACTATTTTGAAAATTTATATTCTAAAAAAATAGAAAATCTTGAAGACATCAACAAATTTCTAGAGACATATGACCTACACAAATTGAATCAGGAAGACACAGAAAATTTAAAACAGATCAATTTCAAGCAATGAAATTGAACACACCATCAAAAACCTATGAAGAAAGAAAAGCCCAGGACCAGATGGATTCTCAGACAAGTTCTACTTCAAAGAAAACTTCAAAGAAAAACTTACATCAATCCTCCTCAAATTATTCCATGAAATAGAAAGACAGAACCCTTCTAAACTCATTCTATGAAGCTAGTATCATCCTGATAACAAAACTAGACAAAGACATATCAAGGAAAGAGAACTTCAGACCAACATCCCTGATGAACATAGATGCAAAAAATTCTTAAGTAAATATTGGCAAATTGCATATAAAACATACACTGGAGAAAAGACAGCCTCTTCAACAAATGGTGCTGGGAAAGCTGGAAATCAATACATAACAAAATGAAATTAGACCCCTATCTCTCACCCTGCAAAAAACTCAAATCAAGAACCTAGGCATTAGACCATAGACCCTGTACCCACTAAAAGAAAAAGTAAGCCCAAATCTCTCCATCATGTTGGCTTAGGGACAGACTTTCTCAATAAGACTCCTAAAGTGTAAGAAGTCAAGAATCAATAAATGATATCATCAAACTAAAATGCTTCTTCACTGCAAAGGAAACACTAAAGAACCTGAAATGAGAGCCTACAGAATGGGGGAAAATCATTGTCAACTGCACCTCAGGTAGAACATTAATCCCCAGAATATGCAAAGAACTCAAAAAGCTTAACACCAAAAAAATCCAACCCAGTCAATAAATGGGCAAAGGAACTGACCAGACACTTCACAGAAGAAGAAATATGAGCCATCAACCAATATATGAAAAAATGTTCAATATCTCTAGCTGCAAGGAGCCATCTCTGAAATACACGTGGATCTTCTCTCAGCATGGAAGCCAGGGGGAAATAGGTCTGGCATTGGGAACTTTCCATGGCTGTCCCACCTCAATAGATGGCTCAATGCACATGATCCTTCTCTCCACTCTGCTAGAAAGATTCCTCATAGTAGCTGGGAAGATGGGCATAACTTGTTAGGAACTAAACAGCCCAACTTTAACCTTTTTTGGAAAAGAACATTCTATAGAATGTCTTTGATGTTTCCCAATCTAAATAGAGCAGGCGCAGGCTCCATTTGGCCAGAGCTCAATCCATCTGATCAGCTTGTCCATCCTGCACCTGCTTTTGAAAATACTTTCTGTGTTCTGTGTTTTTGTTCTGTTTTGTTTTGCTTTTGTCATTTTACTTCTCTTAGCTTTTATTTCTCAGCCAACCCATTCTGCCAAGGGGAACCCCATTCCCACCACCCAGACAGGACATGGGTAGGATATAGCACTTAGAAAATGCAAATTAAAACTACACTGAGATATCATCTCACTCCAGGAAGAATGGCAATTATCAAGAATACAAGTAACAATAAATGTTGGCAAGAATTGTGGGGGGGAAAGGTTCACTCATATGTTGCTCGTGGGACTACAAATTTATGTAACCATTCTGAAAAGCAGTATGGAGATTTCTCGAAAAACTTGAAATAGAACCAGTTATCCCACTCCTTGGCATATATAGCCAAAGGACTTAAAATCAGTATACTATAGAGACACATCCACGTCAATGTTCATAGTAGCTCAATTCATAATAGCTAAGCTATAGAACTAACCTAGGTGACCTTCAACAGATGAATGGATAAAGAAAATGAATTATATATACACAATGGAATGTTACTCAGCCATAAAGAAAAACAAAATTATAGCATTTATTAGAAAATGGATGGAAATAGGGACCATATGCTAAGTGAAATAAACCAGTTCCACAAAAACACAAAGATTAATGTTCTCTCTGACATGCAGATACTGACTCTCAATAGGTTGGGGGGAGGGGGAAGGGATGAGGGGAGGTTCACCAGATTGGACAGGGTGGAGTAGAGGGAAGAAAGGGGAGATGGAAATAGGAAAGACTGTAGAATGAATCAGATATAACTTTCCTATGTTCATATATAAATACATGACTATGGTAACTCCACATCATGTATAACCAACAATAATGGGAAGTTATATTCAATGTATGTATGATATGTCAAAATACATACTACTGTCACATGTAACTAAAAAGAACAAATAAAGAAAAAACAATTTAAAAATTTAAAAATATGAAAATTTAAAAATAGAAAAAATTTAAAAACAGGATGTTGCTGGGGTAGGGAGAAGGTGGTAAGGGTAAAGACAATCAGCAAAAGAGACCAAAAAAAAAAAAAAAAAAAAAATCACAAGATTTTCAAGTTGCCCTAGGAATGGTCCAGGGGAGGAAGAATAGGTTTGGAAGAAAGAGGATAAGCATTGTTATGAACATGCTGAGATTCAGGTACTGTCATGATATTCAACTGAGATATTCAGTATAAAATTATTAAGAAGGACCAAGAGCTCAGAAAACAAGATCTTTAGACAGCTGAGAAGGATGAATGAAATTGTCAAAAGAATATAAATAAGAGAGAGAACAACAAAAAAAAAAAAAAAGAAAAAGGACCTGGGGACTTTTAGGAGATAATGAGATTAAGTTGATAGAAAAATGAGACAGTGGAGAAGAACAAATAAGCGCACAGGAAAACACATAGTTCCAGAAAACTGTGTAACCACCTATGGCAACTGCTGAGTAGAAGTGAAAGATAAGGACTAAGAAAATTCCTTTGGGTTTGGTGTAGATGTCATAATTAATTATTTGCTCACTGTGTCTCCACTGTGAGCTGATGTTCTGCCTTTTAGCCATGATAAACCCATTCTGGCTCACTAAAGTGTGGTCAGAGAGTTCTTCCCCTAGAATCAATCAGGAAGCATCAAGAGATAAAGCTAATCAATCTACATTTCACAGAAACAATTATTCAGTAAGGGTTTGCACTCTCCTCTGTACTTTGACATGCATTTTACTAAAATTTACAGTGATAATGTATTTCTAGGGTATAACCCTGCAGTCATAGATTAAGATATCTTATTTGCATCACATTCTTAAGAGGGCATTTTCTTCTCTGCAACTAATTATGCAGTTTTATTTTTCACCTCTCCTCTATTTTAAATAAATATAATATAAAATAATAGGTTAAAGTTCTTCCAAAGTAACATTTTAAAAAGTTAATTTAAAAATGATCAACTCACCTTTCTAAGAAACTTTTGGAAATAAGGACACTATGGTATAAGTTTCATGTGATATTTGAAAATTGACCTAATCTTAATAGTCTATTTCTTATAAATATGATTCATGAGAGAGGCTATTTCCCATGTTTTCCAGAGTAAAACATCATTAATTATCATATGTGGTTATTCCAAATTGAAGGGACGATCCAAGGAATTGTTTGATTATCATTTGATAAATCGAAATCTAACCTCCATTGAGATTATAAACTCATTTAAGCAACATACTTTTCCTTCTGAGTCATTCTTTAAACTCTTCTGCATCCTTCATCCAAAATCAAAATGGAAGAGACATGGCACTTTGCATGTAGATGCAGATAACTATCTGGTAAATGATTAGTTCATGATTATTCCTACATGGTTTCCAACACACACTCAGAGCAGAGGCAGAAATCAGATATTTAGAAAAAAGCAACTATCAGTTATGATCATTTTAGTTTCTGTGCAATCTATGCAGTGTAGAATATCTGGATAGACTAAGGCAATTAAAGACCTATTAATTTTCTAAAGGAAATGATGTAAAACTTGTTGAAATGGGATTTTCTA
This sequence comes from Marmota flaviventris, assembly GCF_047511675.1. Lineage (NCBI taxonomy): Eukaryota > Metazoa > Chordata > Mammalia > Rodentia > Sciuridae > Marmota > Marmota flaviventris. The sequence goes on along the minus strand of NC_092508.1, from coordinate 39,055,697 downwards.
AAAGAAGTTAAAAAGCAATTCCCCATCAATCACATGTTTTTATGTTTTTCTATATGATATTTCAAAACTTTACATTTTAAACAGAGTCTCTTTGGCAGATTCCAAGTGTTTCATGATAATATTCTGAAAAGTTGACAGCTCTAAGGCATCCTGGCGATTGTGAAATTCTTCTATATCAACCAAACGTAATTTTCTGCAAGATAAAAAAAAAGAACATGATAATATAAGATCAAACTTGTTTGATACATAACATTTTTGCTAACTGAGCCTTTCTCAAAGACAGCATATATCTATATTTTATCATTATAAAGTATTGTCCATAAAATTAAATATTCAATAACATGATATTTTCTAAATTTAAAAGTAATGTATATAGTAAAATTCAATAGGGACACAATATAATATTGTGAAATTTCTCTGTGAAGTAGAAGAGCATAATAACTTTGATTTGATGGATAGTTTAAACTGACTTTTGCTTTTAAACTGGAACAATTATAACAGAAAAAGAGGAGTTCAATGCTACAGGATTTACTTCTAAAACAGAACTTGCACCTTCTCTGAAAAGGAAGCAGTCCTGAATAATAGAGAGCCAGGGAGTACAGAAGTTCTCACACCTCACTAAGATCCATTATATTGGGGCTGAGGTTGTGGCTCAGTGGTAGAGTACTCACTTAGCACGTGTGAGGCACTGGGTTTGATCCTTAGCACCACATAAAAATAAATAAAGGTATTGTGTTTATCTACAACTTAAAAAATTAAAATAAAAAAGATCTATCATATCAAAATCTTTTCAACCTGTCTGATTTTTTTCTCTAACACACAACTTGCTACAGTTTTCAATGCAATCCTTTTTTTCTCACTGCAATGATATGTATCTTCATTATGTACATAGTTTACTCATTTAAAATTTTTCTCTGGCCTATTAAACAAAATGAAAGAACAATATTAGCTATTAGTATCATTGTGTTATTCATCCAGAGCTCTTCCCTTGATTGCTGTTTCATTTCCATATGAGTGAGTAATTTTTATGTTCTCTGGAAGATACTAAACACACTATTAGAAACATCACCTTTGCCAAGCATAGTGGTGCTGCAGTCTGGCTGGGCACAAATCATGAGCCACTCAAGCAGGAACAAACTTTATTTCCGAACTCCCAAGAACGCCACCCACGCGACCTTTCCAGGGACACCACACACCAACCGGAACTCCCTCCACCATCAACCAACTGAACTCCAAAGTAGCGGGCAGCCCAAGGCGGACAGCAGGGGTCTATATACAACTGAATACACAGCTTAACTTAACCATCATCATCTCAATGGCTCGCTGGCATCACCTCTCAACCACTCCCTTCTGGCAAAATGCCATGCTTCATTCCGACTCGGCTGTGGCTCTCAGCATAGTGGCACATAATTCCAGTTACTCAGAAGAAAAAGGCAGGAGAATTACAAGTTCAAGGCCAATCTGGGCAATTTAGGGAGTTCCAGACTCAAAATAAAAATTAGAAAATGTCTGGGGATGTCCCTCAGTGGTAGAGTGCTTGTCAAGCATGAATGAGGTCCTGGGTTTTATCCAGTATCAAAAACAGAAACAAAAGCTGGAAAAAAAAAAAGTCACCACATTTAAGCTGGGCATGCTGGTATGTGCCTATAATCCTAGCTACAAAGGAGGCTAAGAAAGAAGGATAATGAATTTGAGTGAGGCCAGCCTGGACAAGTTATTAAAACACTAACTCAAAAAAAAATCACACTTAAATTTTATGTAAAGACTAAAATACTGATTAGTAAACAAAACATATTGCAAACTTTCTCTCACAAGCTACAAATTCATCTCAAATTAAGATGCAGTTAGTACAGGACATTGACAATACATTAGGCATAAACAGGGAACCATTGCCAGAGAAACTTTCTAGTGTGTTATTCTAGACAATTGCACTATTTAATGTTTTCATTGATTTTTTAATTGATGCATATTAATTACACAGAATGGTGAGTTTCATTGTGGCATATTGGTACATGTGCATAACATAATTTGATTAGTTTTACTCCCCATTACCACCCCTTATCTTCTCCTTCTGCCTCCAACTTCTGTCCTTTCTGTACCTCAACACTCTCTCTTCTACTTTCATGACATCTTTTATTTTTTTATCTTTCCCTATTTGAGAGAAAACATATGAAACTTGTTTTTCTGAATCTTATTTATTTCACTTAATATGATGGTCTTCAGATTCATCCATTTTTCCTAACAAATGACATAATCTTGTTCTTTTTTATGGCTGAATAAAACCCATGATAGATAGATAGGTAGGTAGGTAGGTTGGTAGATGGATAAACATTTTATTCATCCATTTTCCTATTGGCAGATATGTGGGCTGATTCCATACATGGCTACTGTGAATTGTGCTGAGATAAACAATGATTATACATACATCTCTAAAATATGCTAACTTTAATTCTTTTGGATAAATATCAAGAAGTGGTACAAATGGGTCATATGGTAGTTCAATTTGTAGTTTATTGAGGAACATCTATACTGAGTTCCACAGTGACTGTACTAATTTACATTCCTACCAACTGTGTATACGAGTTCCTTTTTCCCTTACATTCTCAACAGCATTCATTGCTATTTGTATTCTTGATTATTGCCATTGACTGATGTGAGATGGAATCACAATGTAGTTTTGATTTGCATTTCCTTAATGGCCAACAATGTTGAACATTTTTATATTTCTATATAAATGCAAATATTGAACATTTTATATATTTATACATGTTGGCCACTTCTACTTTTTTTTGAGAGTGTCTGTTTCATTCATTTGCCCACTTATTTAATGGGTTATTTGTTTTGGGGGGGTTGAGCTTTTTGTTGTTGTATAAAATATGCATATTAATTCTCCATTGGAAGAATAGATGACAAAAATTTTCTCTCATTATGTGTATTTTAAATAAAATATTTTGAAAATGTAGTACAATATTCCCAACCTTGCAGAACTTGCCTGAACTCTGGCCAGTGAAATTTAAGCAATGTGCTATGTGGAACTTCTATGAAGACTCCCTTCAAGGATTCTGATGCCATTAGAGCAAGCTGTATATATTTTGCTTCCTTACTGCTTTATAAAATGAGGAGCACTAGCAGCAAGTACTTGAACCCTTGAAAATGGATGTCATGAAAGAGAAGGAAAATCTCAGGGCCTAGGACCCTAATAGATATTATATCCAGCAAGGATTGACTGTATATCTTTTAAGCTTCTTCTACCTGATAAAATACATGATAAAGTATTTAAGTTACTATTTATTTGTATTTTCCATTATATGCAATAAACTTAACAAAACAATGCAACAGCACAATCTTCTTGGTCAACTATTTGAACATTATTATATTTTAAAACTGTAGCTGTAAATCAGGCTACTGATGTGTGTAGTAGAACAGTACCAAATAAGAAGTAGCTGCTCAGAAGGAGCTCTGGAATTTACTTTGCCTCATAGCCATGAGAAGAAATTTCCTTAGTTCCTTAGTATTTGATTTGAGAAAGAACTCTAGGCATAAGCTCCATCTGTAATGTTTTGAGATTGAAAGGTTTTACAGTACAATTTCCCATGAAATCTCTGGGGATAATATTTCCTATTTTTTTCAGGTAGCTCTATTATTAAGAAGATGCAAAAAAAAAATAAATACTACCGGACACTGTTTCTATTTTCTCAGGGAAAAAAAATACAGCACTGTAATAATAGTTTAAACTGTTGGTTTAAAACAACAGAAAGGATCAGATAAAAGAATATTATTCACTATGCATTAGCTTGACCTTAGTTGGCATAAAGAAAATGTTTATGTCTTTTTAAAAATTTTATGATAATGAGCCTTCTACCAACTAAAACCTACAGAATGGGAGAAAAATTTTGTCAGTTACTCTTCTAACAGAGAATTAATATTCAGCATATATAAAGAATTCAAAAAACTTAACACCAAATATAAATAATCCAACAAATGGAATATGATCTTAACATAAATTTTTCAAAAGAAGAAATACAACTGCAAATTGGTGCATCCAATATGGAAAGCAGTATGGAAATTCCTTGGAAACCTGGGAATGGAACCACCATTTGACCCAGCTATCCCTCTCCTCAGACTATACCCAAAAGACTTTAAAAACAGGGACACAGCCACATCAATGTTTATAGCAGCACAATTCACAATAGCTAAATTGTGGAGCTAACCTAGGTGCCCTTTAGTAGATGAATGGATTAAAAAAATGTCTCCTATATACACAATGGAATTTTACTTAGCATTAAAAGAAAATAAAATCATGGCATTTGCAGGTAAATGGATGGCACTGGTGAAGATAATGCTAAGTGAAGTTAGCCAGTCCCAATAAAACAAATGCCAAATGTTTTATCTGATATAAGGAGGCTGACTCAGAGAGGGGTAGGGAAGGGGAGCATGGGAGGATTAGATGAATTCTAGATAGAGAAGAAGGGTGGGAGGGAAAGGAAGGAGGCAGAATATTAGCAAGGATGGTGGAATGTGATGGACATCATTATCCAAAGTACATGTATGAAGACTCGAATTGGGTGTCAACATACTTTATATACAAACAGATATATGAAAAATTGTGGTATATATGTGTAATAAGAATTGTAATGCAAAAAAATTTAAAAAACAAAAAAGTACATGTATGAAGACATGAATTGGCGTGAACATACTTTATATACAAAGATATGAAAAATTGTGCCCTATATGTGTATTAAGAATTGTAATGCATTCCGCTGTCATGTATTTAAAAAAATAAAATCAATTAAAAAAGAAATACAAATGGTCAACAAATATGGGGAAAAATGTTCATCGTAAAAGGAATTTTACAAAACGAATCCCACAAAAATAGAAGAGACCAATAGAGTCAAACAAGGGGTAGAGAGGAAGGAATAAAGGGAGAACATGAAGAAATACTGGGGATGAAATCTGCCAACTTTTGCTATATCCATATATGAGTATGCCATAATGAATCCTGTATTTATATATAGTTATAATTCACTAATTAAAATAATAATGATGATAGAAGGGAGACCAGTAGATTAAAGCAAGGGGATCACGGGCATGGGGGTGAGGAGGGCAGTGAAAAGGAAGGTACAGAGGAATAAGATTGATCAAAATATGTTCTGTGCATGTATGAAAATGGCATAATGATTATGACAATTATGTATAATTATAATGTACCAATAAAGTTAAATTTTAAAAATTCTACATAACAGTCAATGTATATATTTTACATCTGAGTTTTAGTAGTAATTTTATTTGTTTCAGGTAACAGGCACGAAATTAAAGCCTCTAGTATACTAAGAGGTCATAAATTGATAAGAAAAGACAAAGAACTCAAGAGGAAAATAGAAAAAAGATATAAACAGGAAATTCACAATCAAAAATATACAAATAACCCAAAAAAAATACAAAAAATTGCTCAAATTCCCTAGTAGCCCAACAAATGCAAACAGAAATAACAATGAAAAACAAATTGATTGATTAAACAAATACTATGGTACACATAGCTAGTGTTTTGGAGAAAGAAATTTCCCTTTCCTATTGACACAAATGTAAAGTATCAAATATTCCTAGAAAGAATTAGCAACATCTACTAAAATGAAAACACAAAAATGCATTGATCCAGCAATCAATCCCACCTTCAGAAATCTATCCCATGGAAAGAAAAAGTACCAATAAATAAGAACATGCACACAAGGCTGTTTCCTAATGCATTGGTCATAATAGGAGAAACTAAAAGCAAAATGAATTATCTTTGAAGGGGGTAAAGATGAGAAAAATGATGATTCATTTATACTATGAAAAATTGTATGTCTTTGAATAAACTGCATCTATACCAGTCTAGTCATAGGGATTTCTGCAAAATACAGTGGTACATGTTTGTATATTTCTGCTAGGTATCTATGTATATGTATGTGGTAATTCAAATGCATGTAGTTATATGAGCATAAAACATTGAAAATATCCACTTAACTGATATCATGCATCTTTTGGTTGGGTTCATAGAAAGAAAGGCAAGCTAAGGAAAAGAAAGGCAGATAAGAATCAAGCAAAATAAAGAAAGACTGTACTTAAGAAGATTGTATGATTACATTTATATATTTATATAAAATTACATATGCATCTGTACAAGAAAATTAGGGAGATGAAGATGATGAATTAGAAGGCTATGCTTTCAGTTGCTCCATGCCTAAGGATTCAAGCAGCAAGAGCACTAATTCTCAATAAGATGGATGAAAGAAGGAATTCACTGAAACTCAATATCAAACAGGAAGAGTCTCAGAGACTCAGAAATTTGGGTGAACTGAACAAAAACATGAAAGAGTAGATTGGAGCCAATTAGCGGCAACAGAAGTGCTGGTTCACTGCAGAGGGGAAAGTAATACAAACAGAGACACACAGCAGATAAATTTGTGATTTAAAAAAATCCTGTTAGATTAGAAAAGCAGCCTGAACTTAGCTGATCCAGAGGCTCCACAGAGAACTGGTGTTTGAAAAGTTATGTTTCTCATAACTCCTGGAGAGCCAGGAGCCGTCTTGAGGAGGCTATGCCACAACTTGCTGTAGAAGCTCAAATTGTAGCAAACATTGCCATACTGTCCTAGAAAGCACCTATCTTGACCTACAGTGTACCCAGCAGATGAGTAAATGGACACAGAGAAGATTGTGCCCAAGGGTATTCAAGTCAGAGATGCAAAGGGGAGTGCAACTCACTCTCCCTTTGATTCTGGTGGCTCACAAGACCAGCTGAAGAGGATGAGGAAACTAACTGATCAGGCAGAGTGAATAGGGACTAAACCTGGGAAGACAGTATTCTTGGGCAACAGAGTGTATGAGATCTGTGGAGAATTGACTGTCCTGCCCCAGGAATAGAATTCTAGGAAGGCTCCTGAGATACAGAATCCCAGCAGGTACAGCATCTGTCTTACCCTGGAGGTATGATGTTCTAATCTCTCCAACAAGGATTCTACCCAACAAAGTCCATAAGGACTGATCAAACCTAAGTTCTAACCACTAGAACTTCCCTCTTAGAATTTTGCAGCAGCCCCTTCCTGGGAGAGCACCTATTTGGTCTGTCAAGACAAAAATCCCAATTACAGTACTTCTCATTCTATCTTATACTGGTGGGTAGGAAAACTGAGAGTTGTGTCACCAATTTCATCTTTAGGTCATTCAGTGGGTAGCTTGGTGAGCAAAACAAAAGGGATAGGGGTTAACAATCCCTAATCTTTTCCCCAACACTCACTCTCTGTCTCCCAGTACATAGCCCAAGAAAAGGAAAGAAAGAAACTTGGCAGTAGAAGTGACCATCCATTTATCAACAATTTTGACCACCTCAGTGAAGAAAATTTTTCATTAAGAATCATTGTTCCTGGGGCTGGGGGTGTGGCTCAAGTGGTAGCACGCTCGCCTGGCATGCACGGGGCGCTGGGTTCGATCCTCAGCACCACATAAAAAATAAAATAAAGATGTTGTGTCCACCGAAAACTAAAAAATAAATATTAAAAAAAAATCATTATTTCTATTTATTTTCCATTTTTATTTTGGCATGTATGTGTTCTTGCTGCACTGATTTGTTTGTGGAGAATATATATGATATGTATTTTCTCTCTCTCTCTCTCTCTCTCTCTCTCTCTATATATATATATATATATATATATATATATATATATATATACACATACACACACAAATAAACAAACATTTACATACATGTACATATCTTCTTATTTTTAGAATTTTTTTGGTAACAGTTATTTTCCTTGTCTTTTGAGGGTTTGAGTATTTTGGTCTGTTTATTTTGATTTGGTTTGGTTTTTGCTTGCTTATTTCTTTGTACAGCCAACTTCTCTTGTTCTCTCCTCTCTCCCTTTACTTTGTTTTTTCTACTTTTTCTCCTTCTTTATAGCTATTACTTGCCACATCTCTTCTGCATTCTCTTTCATGTTTTGAACATTCTAAACTTTCTTTTACCTTCATATCACATTATCTTTTCACTTAATGAACTGAATTTTTACCATCTTTTCTAACTATTTGGTTTGTATAACTCCATATCCCACCATTCACATGGTTGCAGTTTTTAGTACTGTGGATGACACAGTAGACAACTACTAATTAACATCAGACCTAGTTCACAGCTCTTTATTGTTCTTGCTGTTGGCAATTGCTGACTCCGCTGTTCCTGTTTTTGTGGTAATTAGTATTGTTGTTGTAAATGACACAGTAGGCACTGGATCCTTATTTAATGCTGTGTACTGTTTGCTTTGGTTGTTGTTATTCTTCATTTCCCCCTTTTCTGTGAGGTACTGAGAATCTACAGGGATACTACAAGTTAATAAGATAGACACACTGCTGCTGAACTAAATGTAGTCAAAAGACAACTCATCTTGATCCACACACAAAATAACCAGTCACACTTCAGCAATACTTTAATACAAAGAATAGAAGAAATAAAAATCCCAAACTGACAACCAGACCCCAAGGAAGAATAGCTAGGGTGTGCTGTCAAGTCCCACCCATGGATATCCACTACTACAGCAAAAACAGACAAAATCAACACAAAGGCTGTAGAGACTACAACTACAATGGGTCTCAATCTACATGACTCTAGAACACTTTGGTAAAAAATAAAAACAAAAAGGCTGTGCCCTAAAAGGTCCCACACATAAGAGTGGGAAAGAAAACCATCCTAGCAGCTGAATAAAATTCAATATAGGAAATAAGAAATATGAAAACACAAGGTAACAAAATGTCTCCTAAAATTCATAATTCACCAGCAACTGACTTTAAAGATATTGAAGTAGATGAAATATCAGGTAAAGAATTCAAAATAATGATTATAAAATAATCAGTGAATTCTAACAGAACACAGAAAAACAACTGAGTGAATTAAGGAACACAGTACAGGATATGAATTTGAAACACAATGAGGAGGTAGAGATGTTGAAAAAGAACCAGACAAATATTGTGAAAAAAAAGACATTATAAATCAAATAAAATGTTCAATTGAAAGGCTCCCTAATAGAGTAGACAATGCCAAAGACTGAATCTCAGAGCTGGAAGGCAGTGGCCAGCCTTGAACAGAAAATAAGTAACCAATGTCAGAATATTCAAGAGTTCTGTGACAACATTAAGATTACAAATTTAAGAATCACTATAATTGGAGAGAGTTGTAAGATAAAGGCTAATAGCATATATATACTCTTCAGGGAAATAATAACAGAAAATTTTCCAAACCTAGAAAACAAGAGATAGACATCCAGATACAAGATGCATTCAGAACACCAAACAGACATGATCAAAAAAGAACCTCTCCAAAACACGTTATAATTGAAATACCTGATATACAGAAGAAGGGTAGAATTTTAAAAGCCTCAAGAGAAAAAATGAAGGTCACATTTAGAGGCAAGCCAATTGGAATTACTTCTGTTTTCTCTGCACAAACTCTAAAATTCAGGGGGGCTTGGAATAATGTGTTAAAAGCCCTGAAAGAAATGAACTATTAACCAAGATTGCTAAATCCAGATAATCTATCCTTCAGAATCCAAGAATAAGTAAAAACCTTCCAATGTAAACAGAAATTAAAAGAATTTACAACTACTGGGCCAGGGTTGTATTTTAGTGGCAGAGCGCTTGCCTAGCATGTGCAAGGTACTAGGTTCAATCCTTAGCACCACATAAAAATAAATAAAGGCATTCTGTTCATATATAACTACAAAAAAATGTTTTTTAAAAAAAGAATTTACAATTACTAAGCTAGCACTATGGAAAAAAATTCAAGAAATGCTTCAAACGGAACAAATAAAAACAAGTTCACAAATGAATGAATATGATTTTATGAGTTAAGTAAATGGGAAACAGGACCAAATTAAATATTAGAAAAAAATCAAAATGGTAGGAATTAATAAGAACATTTAATATAAATATTCTCAAGTCTCTAATTATAAGGCATAGGATGGCAGAATGAATTAAAAAAACAAGACCCAACTATATGTGGTTTTCAAGAGACTCACCTTATAGACAAGATGGCCACAGGCTTAAAATTAAAGATGGAAATTGATATAAATAGGCAGACTGTAAATAAGCAGGAGTAGCTACTGTCATATCTGACAAACCTGATTTCAAGTCAAAATTATTCAGAAGAGACAAAGAAGGTCACTTCATACTGATAGAGGGAATAATTCAACAAGACAACATAACAATAGTAAATATTTATGCCCCAAACATTGGTGCACCTCATTATATGAAATAGACACTACTCAAATTAAACATTCAGATAAACCCCAGTACAATAATGCTGGCTGATTTCATCACACATCTCTCACCAATAAAGAGGTTAGCCAGATATAAACTTAGTAAAACTCTTTAGACCTAAAAAAAATTATAAATCAAATGAACTTAAATGACATCTATGGAATATTTCATCCAACAATAACACTTTCTTCTTAGTTGCTCATGAAAACTTTCTCCAAACTAGACCATATTTTAGGTCACAATGAAACTTTTAGCAAAAACAAAACCTGATATAATTCCTTCATCTTATCTGCTCATAATGGAATTAAAGTAGAAATCAACACCTAAAAACCCTACAAAAACTACATAACTACATAAACATGTAGATTATAGATTGAATACACACTTTGAATGATGAATGAGTGATCAAAGAAATCAGGGGACACTATAAAGGTCTTTCTAAAAGACCTTTTTTTAGCTATGAGTGTCTACATGGGAAAATCAGAAAGATCCCAAATAAAAATATATAATGCTACATCAAAAGGCAAGTTTATTGGTTGATAAACAAAAATAAACCAATTTATTCTTGATAAACAAGAATAAACCAATTCTAAAATCAGTAAAAGGAATAAAATAATTGAGATAAAAGCCAAAATCAATGAAATTGAGAACAAAAAAAAAAAAAAAAAAAAAAACCCAATACAATGGATCAGTGAAACAAAGAGTTGTTTCTTTGAAAAGAAAAACAAGATTGATAAGACCTTAGCCAAACTAACCAAAAGAAAAAGAAGATTAAAATTAATCATAAAAAAGGAGAAATCACCACAGACACTATAGAAATCCAGAGGATCATTAGGAACTATTTTGAAAACTTATATTCCGATAAATTGGAAAACTTAGAAAAAATATGATCTGCTAAAAAAGAGGACATAAAAAACAAACAAATAACTAGCAATGAGATAAAACAATAAAAAAAACCTTCAACAATAACAAAAAGCCTAGGCCCAGATGGATTCTCAGCTGAATTTTACCAGGCCTTTAAAGAAGATGTACTGCCAATGTTCCTCAAATTCTTTCATAAAATAGAAAGGGATGGAACACTTGTAAATTCATTCTATGAAGCCAGTATTACCCTCATACCAAAACCAGATAAGAAAACATCAAGGAAAGATAACTATAGACTAATATCACTGATGAAACTAGATGCAAAACCCCTTAATAAAATATTAACAAATCGTATTCAACAAGGTATTAAGAAGATTGTATGTCATGAGAGTTTTACTCAGCTTTTTTACTGTTCACACCCAAAGACCTGACAAGAACAATGAGAGGAAGAAAAAAGTTTATTTTGGGGATTATGGTTTCAGAGGTCTTCGTCTATAGATGGCTGACTCCACTGCTCCTGGCATCATACAGGAAGAGTGTGGTGGAGGAAAGTGGCTCAGGACATCACACCAGGAAGCAGACAGAAAGTTTCACTCCACTCATCAAGGACAAAATTTTACTCCAAAGGCATCCTCCCAGGAACCCACCTCCTTTAGCAACACCCTATCTGCCTACAGTTACCACCCAGTTAATCCCTATCAGGAGATTTTTATACTGATTAAGTTAAGACTCTCTTAACCCATTCATTTCACTTCTAAACTTTCTTGCCTTGTCTCACACATGAGCTTTTGGGGGGACACCTAATATCTACACCATAACAATGACCAAGTTTGTTTTTATCTCGGGGATGTAAGAATAGTTTAACATATACAAATTAATAAATGTAATTCGCCACAAATATAGAATCTGAAACAAGATACAGATGTCTACTCTCACCACTCCTATTCAATATAGTACTAGAGATTCTAGTCAGAGAAATGAGGGAAGAGAAGGCAATAACAGGAATAAAACCAAAAAAAAATGGATGAAGTCACATTATCACTGTTTGCAGATAACATGATCCTGTACTTAGAAGATACAAAAATCTCTACCAGAAGGCTACTAGAGCTAATAAACAAATCCAGCAAAGATGCAGGTTATAAAATCAGCATACAAAAATCAATACCTTTCTTATAAACCAATAATGAATCTAGTGAGAAAGAAATCATGAAAACAATTCCATTCACAATAGCCTAAAAAAAAAAACAACAACTCTAGGAATAAATCTATCCAGAGAGATGAAAGACCTCTACAAATAAAAAAAGAAGAATTGAAGAAAACACAAGAAGATTTTAAGACTTTCCATATTTATGCATAGGGAGAATAATATTGTTAAAATGGCTATACTACCAAAAGCAATATACAGATTCAAAGCAATCTCCATCAAAATACCAATGATATTCTTCCCAGAACCAGAAAATGTCCTAAAACGCATGTGGAAAAACAAAAGATCCATAATAGCCAAAACAATTCTAAGCCAAAAAAGCAATGCTGAAAGTCAACTCACAATGGATAAAGACTTAAGAATTAGGTCAGAAACTATAAAACTCCTAGAAAAAAAATGCATATGTGCAGGCAATGACTTTCTTTATAGGACCCCTAAAGCTCAAGAAATAATGCCAAGAGTTAATAAATGGGATGGCATCAAATTAAAAAGTTTTTGCACACAAAGGAAACAATTAAGATTGTGATGAGACAACCTACAGAATGGGAGGAAATCTTTGCTAACTGCTCTTCTGAAAGAAAATTAAAATCCTGAATATATAAAGAACACAAAACACTTAACACAAAAATAATCCAATTAATAAATGGGCAAATGAACTAAACAGATACTTCTCAAAAGAAAAAATACAATTGGCCAACAAATATATGAAAAAAATGTTCATCATTAGCAATTAGAGAAATGCAAATCAAAACTATACTGAGATTTCATCTCACTCCAGTTAAAATGGCATCCATCAAAAGTACAAACAATAAATACTAGAGAAGATATGGAGAAAAATTAACACTTTTACACTATTGGAGAGACTGTAAATTAGTACAACCACTATGGAAATCCCTATGGAGCTTCCTCAAAAGACTAGGAATGAAACTACCATATGACCCAGCTATACCATTCCTCGGTATTTATCCTAAAGAATTAAAATCAGCATACTATAGTGACACATACATACCCATGTTTTAACAGCACAATTCACAATAGCCAAACTATGGAACTAGCCTGGGTGCCCACCAATAAGTGAATGGTTAAAGAAAATGTGGCATATATACACAATGGAGTTTTATTCAGCCATAAAGAATAATGAAGTTATATAATTTGCAGGAATATGAATGGAACTTGAGAACATTATATAAGTGAAATAAGCCAAATTCAAAGTCAAGGTTGTGTGTTTTCTTTTAGATGTAGGAGCTAAAGAAAAAAAGGAAAAGAAAGGTGGGGAGGGAAACATGAAAATTGAAAGGATATCAATAGAGTAGAAAAGGAACCCGGGGGAGGGAGGAGGAAAAGGGAGAGGAGTAATACTGGGGAATAATATTGGCCAAATCATATTGCTATATTGTGTGCATGTATGAATATTTAACAATGAATCCCACTATTATATACAACTATAATAAACCACTTTAAAATATGAAAAAAAAGAAATTAAATTTAAAATTTGTTAAAGGAAGAAAGGAAAAGAGAGATGGAGTAAGAAAAGAAAGGGGCCTTAGACACCATGAACTCAACAAGCAATCATTTTATATATGGAAAAATTGAAGCCTAGGGAGAACCAGTCTGTGCTGATAGAGACATAGCTGGGCAAGCTGGAATGGGGGTTAGGTGCTTCATGTGCCCATAGAATCTGATATTAGAAGTTCAGAGAAGTTAGTTGGCCAGGCCACAGAGGGTATGTACAGAGGGTTTCCAAGGCCAGGGACACCGCCTGTGCTTCTGTTAACACACATATACTTAGTGTAGTTCTAAAGGAAGTTTATTTCCCTTGGCTGTTCTATAGGAGGCAGAATAACATACTCATTTATTGTGCCCCTATGCAATAAAACCCTGAAAACTCTGGAGAGCAGGTTACATGTAAGCAAGCAGGGCCTGTGGTTGGGGTGGTGAGGATAGGCTTGCCAGACCACCCTTGTACTCCAGCTTTGGACACTAGGGTGCCATCTCATCTATCATAAGGGTAGGGGCAGATACAGGTTTTGGAAAACCTGAAGAGATGTCCTTTTTAAGAAAAATAATATAAATCTACATTTGTTTTTGCAAATTTTAAAAATATACATGCATGTGAGTATATTACCAGAATGCTTCCCAGGTCCTTGGAAGGGGACTGAAATGCAAGGGACAGTGAAGCTAAAGGTCCAGCATAGCATGTTGAACCCTTATCTTTACCCTAAGAGGCCAAGTTCTTTTTCTCCACCAGCAACTACCAACCAAGCTTCACATTCAGCTGCCAAACACTCTGCGTCACACAGCCAAAACAAGAGCTGGGAGACAGGCCATGATTCCCAGCAGTCATCCTGGACTTTACCTCACATCACTCACTTGGGCAATAGTCACCAGGTTACCACATGTGTTAAAGGACTGTAAAGATTAAAGTTCTGTGTAATTTAAACAAAGTATGACAATTCAGCCTCTTATCTCTAATTATCCTTAAAGTACTTGCAGTATTCAACTGAGGAAGAAGGGCAGAACTGGGTTAGAAATAAAAGGCAATACTCACTCTATGTATATCTATACTGTGTACTTAAAACCAGGTTTGAATACTTTGAATATTTACCTTGTATTTTTAATTCATGTTTTAATTTGCAGTTAAACTAATAATAGAAATAATTAAGATGTGATACAGGGTTGGGGTTGTGGCTCAGTAGTAGAGCACTAGCCTAGAACATGGGAGGCCCTGGGTTCGATCCTTAGCACCACATAAAAATAAATAAAATAAAGGTATTGTGTCTAACTACAACTAAAAAATAAATATTTTAAAAAAGATGTGATACAAATAACTTTTATCTCTCTTTTAAAAACCTCAATAAATCCAGAAATAAATACTCACTTAAAAGTACTGTGCCACAAATCTAGCACAGCCAGCATCGTGGGATTCATTGCATTCAAGTGATCCCTAATATAACTACTTGCAGCTAAAAAAGATGTTATCCAAGGTTTTGGCAGAATTTCCATCCTGAAAACAAAGAGAAAATATTTAATTACTTATTTTTAATAATCAAGAGAAAGTATTGGGCTAGAATATAGCTCAGTGATAGAGTGATTGCCTAATATTCATAAGACCCTGGGTTCAATCCCCAACACAGCAAAAAAAAAAAAAAAAAAAAAAAAAGGAAGAAAGAAAAGAAAAGAAAAAGAAAGGAAGAAAGGAATAAAGAAATAAAAGAAGTATGTTTACAATAAATGCAAATTTTTAGCAATAATTATTTGCTTTTAATAAAAATATATCACCTAATAAATAATACAATATTAAATTATTTTTAAAAATATATACAGGGTATACTCTATATGGCTTAGTATAATTTCATTATAATAATGATTATCCAACTAAATTTTAATCTTTAGCACATAAATTAATTTTTGTCTGTAAATACTTGATCTGATTGAGTCTACAAATAACTTACAATGATATCTTTGTAGCCAGATATCTTTCATATGTGAAAAAACTCTGTTAATTTTAGGGTATACAATATTTGGATTTTGCCTTTATTTTTAAAATATTTTAAGGACACAGTCCAACTTGCCTGTGGAAATTCCCTTGAACATTATCATCTGTTAACGTGTAAAGAACATTTTCAAATCACAGATATCCTTTAACATTCTTAACTGAAGACCCATTTGTTCTGTAACTTCAATGATTTAAATAATCATCCTTTAAATATTAAATATATGCCATCTTTTTCTTTCAGAATACAGATGGTTCCCAACTTACAACAGTTGGACTTAGGATTTTTCAGCTTTATGATGGTGCAAAAGCAATACACATTCAGTAGAAAATGGACTTTGAATTTTGAATTTTTCCAGGATTGGCAATATGCCACAGTGATAATAGTTCTCATAATATTGGGCAGTAGCAGGGCACTGCAGCTTACAGCTAGCCATGCAATGAGGAAGGTAAACTGTGGAACACAGCAGACTATGTTGGTAAGCTATGATGTTCAATAGGTAGGCATATTAAATGTGTTTTCATCTTACAGTATTTTCAAGCCTCTGTATATTTCAATATCCATTTTTTACTATAATGTTTTATTCTCACGGATTTTAAACAGTTTGTCCTGTTTTGCTCCATAGTAAGATCAATTTAGCTTTTCAGGTGTGATTGCAATACCTCCTATATAATTATGAAGGATAATTCTTGTCTTTCCCCAGGAGAACAGATGTTCTCCATAGAAAATAAGTGGCTACTTGATGTTTTCTTCTTTTTTTCCTTTTTCTTTTCTTTCTTTTTTTGGGGGAACATTTTTAATTAAAAAAAAAAAGAAAGTAAAACTGAATTGCTTCTTAATTATATAAGTCCCATTCTTCAAACTATTTAAGAGATTTATTCCTAAATGTCAATTAGTTTTAAGGGAAAATATACAGCAAGTGAATTTTCCCATTATATGGTCTATAATTTAATCCATGTACTAAATTAAGACATTCTATATATGTATATTTTCTTTTTTAATTTTTTGAGTTTTTAATTGATTTTTTATAAAAATAAATGACAGTGGAATGCATTACAATTATTATTACACATATACAGCACAATTTTTTATATCTCTGGTTGTATACAAAGTATGTTGACACCAATTCATGTCTTCATACATGTACTTTGGATAATGATGTCCATCACATTCCACCATCCTTGCTAATCCTTGCCCCCTCCCTTTCCTTCCTACTCCCCTGCCCTATCTAGACTTCATCTATTCCTCCCATGCTCCCCTTCCCTACCCCACTATGAGTCAGCCTCCTTATATCAGAGAAAACATTTGGCATTTGTTTTGGGGGGATTGGCTAACTTCACTTAGCATTATCTTCTCCAATGCCATCATTTACCTGCAAATGCCATGATTTTATTCTCTTTTAATGTTGAGTAATATTCCATTGTGTATATATGCCACATTTTTTTTTATCCATTCATCCACTGAAGAGCATCTAGATTAGCTCCACAGTTTAGCTATTGTGAATTGTGCTGCTATAAACATTGATGTGGCTGTGCCCCAGTAATATGCTGTTTTTAAGTCTTTTGGGTATAGTCTGAGGAGAGGGATAGCTGGGTCAAATGGTGGTTCCATTCCCAGATTTCCAAGGAATCTCCATACTGCTTTCCATATTTATGCATATTTTCTACAGGTTCCCAAATGTGTTTTTATGAAAGCCTTTCACTACTTGCTGTGGAGACACAAAGACATTTCAGGTTCTCTCCACCACCTAAGTGTACATCTGTCCATGTGATTAATCATCTGTCCATCTATTCATCAATTTGTAAATGTAACATACTATAGTTTAAATACATCAATAAAGATCATAATAAAAATTAGTTGAATATACGAAATATATACATACACATATGTAATTATCTAATGCATATGTTTAGATATAAATTATAAACATGTGTATGAGAAAACATGGCATGTAAATATATTATATAAACATAAACAGTCACATAAAATCAATATTCTTAGAGAAACTCGACCACTTACTCAGCACGATGGGGTGGAAGTTCAATTGTCTTTTTATCATCTTCTTTTTCTCTAGGGTCTTTTAAAACAAAATCAACTAAAAGAAAATTGTAAGGTTTTTATAAATAACCTTATATTAATTATGCATTTACAAAACTAATTACAAGCAATTATAAAACTATTCTATTAAAATTAATCAATTAAATTAAAGTTTTTAATAATAAACAATCTTTGTACTTATGAAGAAAATTTTTATAACTTATGATTACAATCAGATTTGCATCTTTGAGAATATCTGTTCTCTTTCTTAACAATGTGTCCCTGTTCTTTCATTTGAAAATGATAATTGTTTTTAATATTACATTGTCCTTTATAGCTTTTTCACCAAAAGTATTCTTATTGAATTGAAGCTCATCAAAACAGAGTAGTTTTCTTTCACTGTAGAAAGGAACATATCAACTTTTTAAAATTTATCTTTTTAGTTTATTTTATTTATACATGGTACTGAGAATCAAACCCAGTGCCTCACACATGCTAGGCAAGCACTCTACCACTGAGCCACAACTTGTTCTCTTGTTCAGTTCAAACTTGTTGTCTTTTAAATAGCATAAGCGCGTAAAACTATCTTATTATAAAATCAGTCAAATAAGCTTAAAATCAGTCAAATAAGCTACTTCTGCTTTTGTTTTCAGTGGTCTTTAAATCACAAATACCAATTCTCTTGCCTGTCTTTCAAGAATCTATTTATAAAATGCAAATATGCCATTACCACCTTGCTTAAAATTCTTCAGAGCCTGTTCATGACCTTCAGTTGCTTTAAAAAGAAATATAAGACCTTCAGATAGTGTCCCCTTCCCAAAACACATGCTATACTTTGGTCACCAAAACTGCCATAGCTTGTACCATTTCCTAAGACAAACATGTTCTCGAGAACACATCCCTTATCCTTCAAGTTTCAGTTCAGGGGCCTCCAGAGTCCTTCCTAACAAGTTGGGGTAATATCTTCTCCCTTACGTCCTCTGTCTGAATTCTTATTGCACTTACTACTGTGCTTTATAGTTCAGTGATTTGTTCATCTCCCTCATTATACTATTTGGCTCTTTATATTACCATGATATTCAATCCCTCATTATACTATTTGGCTCTTTATATTACCAAGATACTCAATAAAAATCAAATGCAATGAATGATGTGGGACCACTTTTGAGAAGTGTTCAGGGAAGTGTTCCCAGGTCACCCCAAAGTGTTGTGATGTCTCCAACTTTGAACAGAGCATCAGTTATACCAGTTTTATTACTGCAACCAACTGGGGAACCTTTTTTAGAAGTATGGATTCCAAGGTCCCATCTCCAAGCATTTTAATTCGGGTTGGACCAGAAATGTGTACTTCAAAAATGACTCTTAAGATGTTCAGACTTAGGGTTAATCTATTGGTGTATACCATGAGTCAATGATTCTTTTTTATGTAAAGGACCAGACTATAAATATTTCCAACTCTGTGGGCCTCAAGGTCTCTGTTACAACTACTCAACTACTCAACTCTGCTCTCATAGCTCAAAAGCAAACACAATGTGAAAATAAATGGCTTCTGCGCGGTCACGCTGAGCCAGCGCCCGGGCCTGGGAATGGGCCGCAGCAGCCTCCGCCTGCCTCTCCTCCACCATGGATCCCCGCAAAGTGAGCGAGCTTAGGGCCTTCTGAAAATGTATAAGCAGGATCCGAGCGTCCTGCACACCGAGGAGATGCGCTTCCTGAGAGAGTGGGTGGAGAGCATGGGGGGTAAAGTACCACCTGCTACTCATAAACCTAAATCAGAAGAAAATACCAAGGAAGAAAAAACAGATAGCAAGAAGTCGGAAGAAAACATTAAGAGAGATGAGCCACCAAGTGAGGAAAGTGATCTAGAAATTGATAATGAAGGTGTAATTGAACCAGACACTGATGCTCCTCAAGAAATGGGAGATGAAAATGCGGAGATAACCGAGGAGATGATGGATCAAGCAAATGAAAAGAAAGGGGCTGCCATTGAAGCCCTGAATGATGGTGAACTACAGAAAGCCATTGACTTGTTCACAGATGCTATCAAGCTAAATCCTTGCTTGGCCATTCTGTATGCCAAGAGAGCCAGTGTCTTCATCAAATTACAGAAGCCAAATGCTGCCATTCGAGACTGTGACAGAGCCATTGAAATAAATCCTGATTCAGCTCAGCCTTACAAGTGGCGAGGGTAGCCCACAGACTTTTGGGCCACTGGGAAGAAGCAGCCCATGATCTTGCTCTTGCCTGTAAACTGGATGATGATGATGATGCTAGTGCAATGCTGAAAGAAGTTCAACCAAGGGCCCAGAAAATCGCTGAACATCGGAGAAAATATGAGCGAAAACGTGAAGAGCGAGAGATCAAAGAAAGAACAGAAAGAGTTAAGAAGGCTCGAGAAGAACATGAGAGAGCCCAGAGGGAGGAAGAAGCCAGAGGACAAGCAGGAGCTCAGTTTGGTGCTTTTCCAGGTGGCTTTCCTGGAGGAATGCCTGGAATGGGAGGGGGCATGCCTGGAATGGCAGGAATGCCTGGGCTCAATGAAATTCTTAGTGATCCAGAGGTTCTTGCAGCCATGCAGGATCCAGAAGTTATAGTGGCCTTCCAGGATGTGGCCCAGAACCCAGCAAATATGTCAAAATATCAAAGCAACCCAAAGGTTATGAATCTCATCAGTAAATTGTCAGCCAAATTTGGAGGTCAAGCGTAATGCCCACCTGACAAAACCCTTACTGAAGGAAAAGCAACCTAGATCACTTAATGGCTGTCGCAATAATACAAACCACTGTACCTCTGACCTCATCAGGAGAGCTGGGGTGCTTTGAAGATAATCCCTACCCCTCTGCAGCAAATCCAGTTGAAGCATTTTACAATGGTTTGCCATTAGGGTGTTCATTCAGATAATGTTTTCCTACTAGGAATTACAAACTTAAAACACTTTTTAAACCTTAAAAATATTTAAAACTCAAGGGGGTATTATTTCCTATATTTTTATTTACTAATCATTTTGGATTTTTTCTTTGATATTGGGCAAGGCAGATACTAAGTATGGAAAATACATAGCTGTAACGTGAGTGAAATAAAGACTTACTAGTGGGAAGTAAATAAATCTCATTTACATAGATAAAAGTTTCAGTTGAATATATAGTTACTGAGACTGAGGCATTTTGATTTGTCATTTAAAAATATTTTTTAAATGATTAATTTCAATAAAACTATTGGGACCACCAGTATTTCACTCTAACCTGGGTAGGGACTGGAAGTATTTGGTAAGGCAGCAGCAGTCTTACTATTTTATATGACATGTGCCCTTATGCAGGTTGCATTCAAATCTTACACTGTGTTGAAGAGGTGATTTTTTTTGTTGTTGTTATGCTGCAATGGAGTTGGATTACTTAGCTCTGTTTTTGTTCAATATATCAAATAAATGTTTCATATTATTTCCACCATGGGGAAATAAGGGAGTAGTTTTCTTTTTATATTCTATGTTTAAAATTTACCTTTCCTCATCAGAAAATGACCAACTATGTCTGCTTTCTGCTTCTTGTATTTCCCTCCTTCTTGAACTAAAGATAATCTTTTCTCACTAGTATCATCACTGCTATCACACCATAATTGTGCAAAGCATATATAATGCTGGGGTTAATTTAATATGTAATACATATCCTAGCTGTGGAATAATACCCATAAGAGCTGTAGTTCTTTCTTAGCCATGAAATTGCTTATTTAAATGTTATTAGACTTCCACTCTGGCAAAATCTTGTGATGTCAAAAAACATTGGAAGGAAGGATTCCTTTTAGTGTTTGATGTTCTATTTAGGAAGTACCTATTGATCTTTGTATTTTGAAGAGTATATGGTTTGAGTTATTGGTAACCATACAAGGAATTAACTGCTTGATCTAACATGAATTATAAAATAGATGAGAGCCTGGTTATTCACTATGGAGTTCTTGGCACCATGAAGATTCATTATTGTATTCAGCTCTTCCTTAAATACTGCAACCATACCCCCACCTCTTTTTCCCTTTTGTCCCTGCAAAGATAAAGGAAATGATAAATTCCTTGGTACATTTATAAAGTAGTACATTTCTAATATATTTATACAGGTTCTAACCCTTTACATGAGTAAACAGAACTGCATCTGTTACAAAAATGAGAAAAAGTCGTATGCTAATGGAGCATGCTTTTAATACCCTTGGAAAAAAACACCATTTATACTTGGATTTGGGCTTGCCGGTGTTCTTTTTTGTTGTTGTTGTTCATGTATGTTCTCAAAATCTCATGTGTGCTGTGCTTAATTCAAGAAGAACAGTTTTTCTTGGATTCCTGATTTGATTGACTTAATTATACATGACCTAACTATACTCAAATATTATGAATATAAATGGGTAAAAGTAAATTACTCTTCTGAAAATGTGTCCTGTGCTTTTAGACTTTAAGTTCCACAAATACAACAGATAGTCTTCATTTTCTTAGAGACCCAGTATCATTTCTAAAAACGAGAAATGTTCCTTTTTTCTGCTAATGATGCTGTGAGAAGGAAAAGAAAGTTTTCTGCTTAAAAATATATAGTTATTGGATATTTCTAGCTATGTTAAAAATAAAATATGGTTTCAAACTGGAAAAAAAAAGAAAATAAATGAATGTGGCTGTGTTTTAATAAAACTTGATTTATAAATGCAGGCAATGGCCAGACATGGCCTCTGGGCCCTTGCTTTCCAATTTTTGGTCCATAGCAATAATATTAATGTTCATTATTAATGTTTAAATTTTTAGGTTATTATTCATATATGTATGTCTATCTCTTACACATATATCAAGAGATCCTTGAAGGAAGGAACCATTTTGAAGAGAGAGACTATCTCCTTAGGTGTCCAATGCCTTGCATAAATTAGATACTCAATAAATATTTTGAGGGATTGAAATTAAGGTTTTATAATTTTATTCAGTGATATCCTTTATTGAGAGTATGCATTACTACAAACAGAAAGACTAATTTTTAAAATTGCTTGTTGGAATTCATTATAAAAGTTGCCTAAGATTTTATGTAACAACAATATAGGAAACAACATATTTAATATAGTAAATAATTTCAATTGTAAGTGTTAAACTTCAATTAAAAATTATCTTTAATGTAATACATATTCAAATTAGAAAGCAAAGAGTAATCCCAATTTACCTATGGATTTCTTTACACTAAGAAGATAATCTTCTCTCATTTCATCGGATAATGCTGTTATACTGTCAGTGAGAACTTTCAGATGTTGTGGGACTAAATTCAATACATGTTCTAACCAAGAATCTTCCATTGGTGCTATGTGGTCCGTATCAATTCCATGGTGAATATAATAGTAATATCTCTACAAAGAGGAGAGACGGAAAACACAGGTGGTATTATAAAAAAAGAACAATGTTTGTCAAAATGCAAAACCATGAGAAAAATTCAAGTTTTAGAAGAACTAAGTTTTTATAAATTATAAAGAAGTATTTTGTGTAATTCATGGAAGCATTATTTGAGTTCTCTTAAATTCAAAATACATGTGCTATTTCATGAAAATTAAAGCTCTTATTTTAATTCACAAATATACTATTAATCACCACATTATATTACCAAATATATGATGCACTTAAAGTCTATGCTAAATTAGAATTTAGTGCTTCATAAATGTTTTAAAATGTTAAATTTGTCCTGTTATTATTGATAATCAAAAGTAGATATTAAAAGCTGCAAGCAAATCAGTATCCCTACATAGTAATTCCAAAAATATTATACAATAGGATTTAGAAAATTTCTAATTGACCTATTAATAATCTATATTATAATTTCAGAACTTCTATTATATGTGTTCATAAAATATTTATTTAAAAACTTGGGGTTATTTCTCTAAAAATGGAATTAAACTTTAATATATTTTCACAAGTATTTACATGGCACTTATTAGAAAAAAAATTAAACCTCAACTTTAAATTAGCACTATTACATTATTTAATATCCACATTTTAAAAATTATTATGTATTGGTATACTTGAAGAATTACTATTTCTAAAGATAGTCGATATACTTCATAAATGTACACTATATAACAGATAATTTCTCATAAAATAATAAAAAGCATGTAAAACCTATACATAACTGAGGCTAACTTTAAGATGGGAAAGCAAGTAGATTTGAGTTTTTTGTTTTTGGTACCCCCCCAAGTACCAAAGGGGCACTTGACCACTGAGCTATATCCCCAGTCCATTTTTTATTGTTTATTTTGAGACAGGGTTTTGCTAAGTTATGTAGGGCCTTGCTAAGTTGCTCAAGCTGGCTTTGAACTCATGAGACTTCTGCTTCAGCCTCTAGAGCCACTGAGATTACAGGGGTGTGCCACTGAGATTACAGGGGTCTGCCACCGAGATTCTTTAATTGTAGTTTTAAGTGACAAAATAGAGAATGATTTCCTCCATTAATCCAATAGAGGCATTTTATGGAATTCTATATTTACTCCTAAATCCACAGAGCTCCATAAAGGAAGCTCACAGAATAATCTCAAAAATATAATAAAAGTATATTCAAGTGTTTCCTTTATTTTTAATTCTACTGATAAAAGAACTAGCTTGTTACCAAGATGTCTTTTTCTATTGCAGAAGTGGTCGCTTTGGGAACTGTGGTTTCATCAGGGGTAGCCAAGTCTAAAACATCATCTTGCTGCCTGAAAAAATGATAAACACAATATTGAAAAAAATATAAAGGGCAGTTATAACATGAAACAATATTAAAAATACCAGGACTGTTTTCTATTAGTGAAAAAAAGCATTGCTAAACATTTTATAAATGGTATGTATATTTATTTGGTACCATATTCCCCCCAAAATACTTTCTTCATATTCATGAAGAGACAATTGTATTGGAAGTGATTTCCAATAGCTAATTCAAAAGCCATTCCCTTTTTTATGGCTTTTACTCATTCTCCTTCATTACTCCAAATCAAGCTCTCTCTGTATTTGCAAAGCAAGGTAATTTATAAATATGGGTTTTAATGGAAGCACTGATAGAAATAACTTAAAATGCTCTTTTGCAAAAGAAACAGATACATACTTCAAAAGGAGTTTTCTCAGATTTCTAGAGAACTACAAGTTAGCAAGAAGTGACATGGAAGCTCATATGTTCAGATGTATTTTTATTGGATATGTGCTCATATAATACCATTATGTTTACAACTATAATATAATAGAAAATCTATGCCAAGATATGAGCCACATTTTGTGATTTTTTTTCTGGGGCTCC
Organism: Marmota flaviventris; assembly: GCF_047511675.1. Classification (NCBI taxonomy): domain Eukaryota; kingdom Metazoa; phylum Chordata; class Mammalia; order Rodentia; family Sciuridae; genus Marmota; species Marmota flaviventris. The sequence goes on along the minus strand of NC_092508.1, from coordinate 39,030,546 downwards.
ACTGTACAGAAAGGCATAGTTCACATCCTCAAGAAAAATAAGTTTTTCTGGAATAGCATTAACCTGCTTAGCATCAGGTGTATCATTCTCTGGATCTCAAGTTTGTCTGAGATGGATCCAAGGCAGTGATGCTGTATTTAAAAAAAAAAAAAAAAATCTTCCCACTAACAATCTGGTGAATGAAGACTGGAGGTTACAGAATACCCAAGCTACCAAACTAAAGAATAAACCTTTTAATTCATCTGTTGCAAATCCAGGAAGCGCGCGCGCGAGTGTGGGTGTGTGTGTGTGTGTGCAATTTTACCCTTATTCTTTTAAATTATACGAGCAAAAAAAAGTCAAGTCTTTGGGTGATTGTTCAGTTTAATTCAATACATCACAGGTGCTCAAAAAATGTTTATCAAGTGAGGGAATGTGAACATTAAAAGTACCTTGAGATCTTCAAGGTATTCAGTAGTCAGAAGAGAAGAATTGCTTATTTTAACCACAAATGTAATCTCATTACATTATTGATTGCACAGAAAAGAGGAACTAATACAACAGTAAGATTCCAGGCATCAGGAAATCTGGATTCACACTCTACTATTATAAAGTTTTTTTTTAATGAATTTTAATACCTGCTGGGTTTTTAAATGGTAGAAATGTTCATATTACTTACCTTGATGATTCCTGAGAATCAAACATACTTCATCAACTATGTAAATAATGCCTACCTAGAGAGATGCAAAAAGACCAGGGAAAGGGAAGAGGAAAAACACTAGATTTATATGATCTACTGCAGAAATTCTTGTAGTCAGGGTAAAGAGTCTTTCAACTCTACAACTCTATGACTCTTTCATTCTAAGGTTATTGTCAAGATTCTGCTCATGGGAAACAATGAAAAGAAAAGCTTTTTCTTGATCACATATTTCAGGCTTTCAACATTTTCTCATATATTATCTCTCACATCCATTGTTAAAATAACAATGACATAATTATCCTCACTTCACAAAAAACTGAATGTCATGGAGATTAAATGACTACCTCTTGGTCATACAGCTAATTAAGTACGAAAATAAGGATTTGCTCAACAATATATACCTCCAAATAGCCATGCTCTTTCCAATAGAACAACATTCCAATTAGAAATAAAACAAGCAATACAGGAGATACTCAAGTTGGTTAAATATAAAGTAGGATATACTTTATATCTCAAAAATGAAAATAAAAATATTGATTTTCTTCTTCTTTATAAAAATTAATCAAGACTTTTGGTTCAAGAAGATAGCATGAATGTACCTTTTTCCAGTTTCACCCTGAAAATGGTAGTAAAATGATTTTAACCCATAATTGAGAATAGATTTAGAAGTCATCAGTTGCAGGAATATTTCTGGAACATGAAAAGAAGACAAAGGA